>NW_021703782.1:83753611-84068004 GCF_005190385.1 Monodon monoceros
ATGGGATGCAGCAAAAGCAGTTCTAAGAGGTAAGTTTATAGCTATACAAGCCTACCTCAAAAACATCTCAAATAGACAATATAACCTTACACCTAAAGCAATTAGAGAAAGAAGAACAAAAAAACCCCAAAGTTAGCAGAAGGAAAGAAATCATAAAGATCAGATAAGAAATAAATGAAAAAGAAATGAAGGAAAACAATAGCAAAGATGAATAAAAGTAAAAGCTGATTCTTTGAGAAGATAAACAATATTGATAAACCATTTGCCATATTCAACAAGAAAAAAAGGGAGAAGACTCAAATCAATAGAATTAGAAATGAAAAAGGGGAAGTAACAACTGACATTGCAGAAATACACAGGATCATGAGAGATTACTACAAGCAACTATACGCCAATAAAATGGACAACCTGGAAGAAATGGACAAATTCTTAGAAATGCACAACCTTCTGAGACTGAACCAGGAAGAAATAGAAAATATGAACAGACCAATCACAAGCACTGAAATTGAAACTGTGATTAAAAACCTTCCAACAAACAAAAGCCCAGGACCAGATGGCTTCACAGGCAAATTCTATCAAACATTTAGAGAAGAGCTAACACCTATCCTTCGCAAACTCTTCCAAAATATAGCAGAGGGATGAGCATTCCCAAACTCATTTTATGAGGCCACCATCACCCTGATACCAGGGTGATTAAAGCAATTATACTCCAATAAAGATGTTAAAAAAAAAAGTAAGAAAGAACACAATGTGGAAAAATATAGAGTATTTAAACATTATTTCTTTATTCAAAAATAATTTTCAAATTCTTAATATTTTATAATTCATGTAAATATAAATGTTTTTATGCAATTAGTATCACACTGTATATACTGTTTTGTACTCTTTTTATGTACTCTTTAATCTCTTCTCCTAGTACTATATATGCATTTCTCATTATTTTTCAGAAGTATAATATTAATGTTTAGCTATATAGCATACCACTATATGAATTACTATATTTAAGTGATTGTATTCTTGGACATTTGTTTGTTTTTTTTAAAATTTTACTATTTATACGTCTAAAAAGAGAGCATTGCATGCTATTTTCCAATGACTTATGTGGTAATGAATGATAAATATCTACTTCCTAAATTCAAGTATTCTGAAACTCATGGACTAAAATATATTGGGTCATTTATTTCCAGATGCTGAGAACAGTGGTATTTGTAAATTGAATGTATAATTTCATAGTTCTTGACTTTCAAAAGTCTTCTTAGTATCCTTATAAACTCCATATAATCTTCATGCTTCACTTTTTCTGTTTTGTACCCACTTCACTTGCTTAGGACAGTTTCTGGAGACCGTAACACATATTTTGGTATAAAGATGATTTACTGAGCATATGCCATTTGGTAAGCATCAAATAAATCATGAAGAACACTACTCTGTTTTCTTCATTTCTCCCTAAGCCTTTAAGTCATTAGTTCTCAAATTACTGACATCTTCTGCTATTCTATGCAAGAATGACATTTTCTTCCCTTCTGCACTCACTTGATCAGTCCAAATGACAGTTACCATAAATATGCTTGTGCATATTGGGAAAAACAAGCATACTCTGAAGAGCTGTAGCTTTGTACATGTGTGTGAGACTACATTTTTTAAACTGAACCTTGGCACATGAAATATGTTTGATTGATTGACAGGCTAAAAGCTACTCTTAAAGCTCTAGGAAGAAATGCCCTCCTGCTCATGGCTTTGTTATTCTTGTTCCAAATATATGGAGTGAGACTACTTCACAGGTCCCATCTCAGATCAAAAACTGTAATTCAACATTTGGTTTAAAGTCTTTGCTTGTGATTTAGTGAAAAATAATACCCTTTAAAGCATTCCGTAAGCTAATCACTTAAAATCCCCTCATCTATTGGAGCTTATTTATAAATGATTAGGAAACTTTAGAAATTCAGTTAAGGAAGCTCATTGGATAAAACTTTTCTATTTGTTTTGTATAACTGCAACTTCATTCCTGAGGATATGAACCTCCAGCTGTCATATGCATGTGATTAACTGGGTCCTTTCCAGCTATTAAGAAAGCCCCACAGCGTTTCTATGTTTTCTGGTGAAAATAGAAGTTAGCTTAACATACATCTTGGCAAACAAGTTGCTGGCACAGAAAGGCAAAATATGCAAATTGGCAAGAAAAATACCTGTGTATAAAATTCCAAAAACAGCAGGTGCAAAGCCAAGTTTACCTTACCTAGTCCTGTTATAAGCACAAATTTATGTAAAAAAAAAGAAATACTTGTCTAACAATATTATTCTGGATATTATTACTCTTGTTTTCATCTTCTGGAAGAGGAAATACTTATTTAGGATGCAGTTTGAAAAAATCTTTCTGTCTCTGAATAAGAAGAATGATGGCTCTGCCTTCCGGTGAATGGAATATTGTTGTTTGTTCGTTTATTTTCTGGTAGTATATGCATATTTTCTTCATGAGTTATAAGAATCTCATCCCATTTCCATGAAGTTGTGGCTTCTGACAACCGATTTCTCACTCTCAGTGTCCTCTGACTCCTAGGGTGCCCTTTATTCCAGCAAAAAGAATTACTGGGTTTGCTGTAGGTGCACACATGGGAGCCACTTTGGGCTATTATAATAATAACATGGGGTGTGTGTGTGTGTGCTATTTTACATATAAATTATGATCATTTTATGGTTCATTAATATTCCCTTTAAGTGAAGTTTTTGTTATGTTCACATTTTGTCTGCTTTCCTTATAGAACATGTTAAGGCATGAAGAATAATTCTATAGTTAGCTTCTTCCATACATTCTGATCTCAGTGAATTTGCCATTCATCCAGACATCAACCTCAGAATCTGACAGATGACTTTTCCTCTCTCACTAACCCTCATTCAATTGTTAAACAGGTTCCATTGATTTTCCCTTTTTAATATTGTTTATATCTTCTTCATGAGTATTAACCTCATTGAGACCTTAATAATTTCATGTAATACAAAACTTCACTTGTCTCTCAAGTACTTTTTTGTGGGGGGGCCTCTACTTGCATATATTTTCAATTGATTTAACACCAATGCTAGACTATCTTTTCCCGAACAAAATCATGTGTGTACCTTATTTAAAACAGCTCTTCAACATCAACATAATTAAATTCAACCGAATATGAGATGAAAATCTCTATGACCTTACTACTGCCTACTCTTGAAGACTTACTTAATAAAATTTATACTTCCTCCTGACTCTTGTGCACGTGAAAACAACTTTTAGATGGAAAAATGTGCCAAACTAGAATTCCTTGCTTAGAAAATAAGACATTTGAGACTTTTTAAAAATCGCTATTAATTTCCAGTGCATGTCTGGAATCTTTTTGAGTCTTCTAAAGAGAAAACTCCATGGCCCTTCTACACCTTTGTGCACATATAATTCCATCATGAAAAGTATACAGTCAAGTTATTTTAACTGTTCTTTTCACATGTAACACTCAATTTAGACTGTAAATTCCTTGACAGAATAACTTTATTTTTGTATCCCTAAAGCATATTTATACATGGGATGAATCCTGTCCTTTAATTAAGTTTACCAAGCATTTTGAATTATGAGGGTTAGTCCATCTTTTCTAACCATACCTGATCGACTCCTACCAAAAAGAAAAATAAAGTCCCTAACCCCAAAATCATTGCCAAACATCACTACACATTCTCTCACCAACATTATCCTCAAATGATTGAATTCCTGAACCACAAATCCATGAGGTATAAGAAAATAGTTATTGTGTTAGAGTACTAGATTTAATTAGTTTGTTATACAGTATTAGGTAACTAATATTCCTGTTAATCATATAAACTTCTATAGCTTCATTGGAGAATTACTTAGCACTGTCTGCTGAAGTTGAATTTATGTATGCCCTACTACTTATCATTTCCATTCCTAGGTGTATACCTAAGGGAAATGTGTACATATTTATAACAGCATTAGTTTAAATATCCAAAAAATGAAAACAATTCAAATGTGTAACAACAGAGGAATGCATAAATGAAGGATGTTCTATTCACAAAACATAGTATCATATGGTAATAGAAATGGACATATCACAGCCAGACACATCAATGTGGATGAATCCTGCTAGAGGGAAAGAAGCCAGGCACACCATAATGCATACCATATAATTCCATCAAAACAAAAACAAACCAGGCAAAACTACTATATCAAACAGAATTCAGGAGAGCAACCAATTCTGTGGAAGAAGCAGAGCACAGTGATTGGGCATGGACAGAATACCACCTATAGTTTTCTATTTCTTTGGGTAGTGGTTATCTGCGTGTGCTCACTAGGTGGCAATGTATTGGGCTGTGCACTTAAGATCTGTGCGCTTTCTACTTGTATGTTATACTCCACAAAAAGCTTAAGAACAGGAGAGTATTTCTAATTTTATTCTCAAGAAGATTCTAGTGGATATTGTATCTGTTTCCAGAATTAAACAATCACTGTGAAGAAATACTTTGAGATGAGGAAAGTTGAAAAACATGGAAAACATGATGCCCAAATAAAATGAAATTAAAAATAAAAAAGAATACAAGGAGCAGGTAGAATATTAAAAAAAATGCAATTGGTAAAGTAGAAGCAAGATTTTTAAAATTCACCCAGAACTAACATGTGAAGCTTAGAAGTAAATAAGAAAAAGGAGAGACATGGAGACAATGACATTAACTCCATTAATTTCATTATCAAACAGGATTCCTAGGAAAAAAGATCAGATCAGATGGAACAGAAGCAGTGAAGAGGTAGAGTGAGAGTGAACAGGGAGAGGGAAAGGGGAAGTGAAAGGAATTTATAATATTTAGAAAATTATCTAATTGGAAATTAAAAGAAGTTCTGATTATGGCAAAATTCATTAAAAATAACATCTTCATTGAAAAGATTTTTAAAAAAATAAAATAAAATCCCAAAGGAGGTAATGCTGGCTTCTTCTAAAGACTATTGCTTTGTATTTTGAACTAGCAAAAGAAAACTGAACCTGTGGGAAACAGACTGAACTCTGAATTTTATGCTCAATTTGCCACTCCTCTGCAAAGTAATCAGAAAGGTGTTATATACTCAGGGAGTCAGAAAGTTTAAACCCACAAAAGTCTTACTGAAAAAAACAATGTACTCTTAGACATTTTTTGACCAACCAAACTTTAAATCAATTTGAAGAAACAGTGACTGGAAAAACATTAAAATGGTTTGATAATGAACAATTAAGTGACTTAAATTACAATTGCCTAAATGATAATAATTAATATACTTAAGAAATCATTCAAGTAAAAAATTATCATCAAAAGATCAAATAATACATTTTATCAAACTATTTGTTCAATTATCAGTAGAAAGATAGGACAGAGAATATAAGAAATTGAGGGTAAGAGGTAAGAAAAATAATGCTAAATTTCTCATATTAACATATATTAATATCATATTGATATATCATGTATAATAAATAAAACTTTAATAAAGAAAAGTAAGTTCAAATAAATTTTACAAAAGTTTATGACTATTCATAATAGAAAAAATAATTGTATATAACTTTAAAATCAATGGGCCAAAAATTCAAATAAGCAATATAGATATTGCACATGTTAAAATACATGGAATTAGACAAATAATATAGTGAATGTTAAAAATTAAGAATCAGAAATAAAATAGAAAACAAAACTTTCAGGGACAAAAAAGCAATAATGTAAGAGATTTTAATTAGCACACATTATATTCTCATAACTTATCTCTCCACATATAACCCTTCATACAACTCAATTATGTAGGTGAAATTATACTCATTTTGCAAGTAAAGAGATACAGGCCCCAAGAAATTCAATATATAAAACTACTGAGTTAGAAGTACTGAGACATGATTGACACAAGGTCTATATAACCTCAAAGCCTGCACTCACAGCCACTGTACTTTGGTTCTTTATTCAAGTTATTTACAATTAAAAGACAAAATGACAGTAACTGGTTAACCATAAAATATTGGGCAAATGTTGACAAGATGGACACCAAAAGCTACACACAAAGAAAGTTATAAAGTCTAAGCTACTATTAAATAAAGTTGGATTAAAATAGAAAATTTATGCAATGTTACTTTTATACTAATAAAATACAGTATTCATATTTGATACATACAGTGATTAAACATTATTTTTCTGGAAATACTATTAATAATACAGAAAGCTAAAACTGTGGCTAAAGAGAAACTGACAAAAAGATATTTCTTGCAACTTGAAACACATTTTCAGTAAAACACTAAAGAAGCAGGCACAATAAACCGACAGAAATTTATAGTGATGAAAAATATTAAATGAAATACACACATACATATAATATTACATGTTTGTTATAGTACACCAGCATTTTTTAGGATGTTACCACTCCTCTTCTTTGCCTACAGAGTGACTATTCCTTTCAAAGATATAAATGTAAAAAATTAAATTATCACAGGATAGTCCCCATTTTGTTTATATTTTGATCCTGGTGTGCCTCTCATTAGTGCCAGAAGGATCAGATTTCTTTGCAACTGTATGTTCCCTCTGTCACTTTTTTAGTTTATTTCCCGACCTGTGAAGTCCTGCTGGTAGGTAAGCACAATATTCAAAATAATACAAATGTCGTCTTTGGGTACAGTGCTTTTTTCACTGCTTTTGGATTTTCCCTCCGTTTACTGTTAGAAAATGTGATAGGATGAGTAATAGACCATAAGTACTGTGCTTATGTATATTGTATCTCCATATCACACAATGCACTTGGAACTTCTTGAGGGTCTGACTTGTGTTCTATCACAATTTCCATACCTCAGCAGGAAGACCAATATCTGCAATACATCAGAGCTTCAGTGATGTTTGTTGTTGAATGGATCTAAATGCAGGTGTATATACTATAAAGTGAACTTATTAAAATATAATATCAATTTGGAGATTTTCTTCTCAATTTAAACTGAAGTCCAAAGAGTTTTCCACTGAGATATTGAAAGCATTAATCTTTTTAATCAACAGCATGAAAATCAAAGCAAACTGAATTTAGATAAATCCAAGCATACAATCAGCACAATTTTTGTGAAAAGAATATTCCCATATTTAATACTTTTGGTTAATGAGGATTGTTAGAAATGGATTGTAGTTAGGGCTCTTTCCGTAATAACGTAACAGTTCAGGTTTAAAAAAAAGAAAAATCTACCATAAGCAAACAAAAACACACTTAATGGTGTCTAAAGAGGAACAAGCATAAGTTGTTGACTATAGCACTTGACCTCTCTGTTTCTTCTAATTCTGACATTCTGTGATTTTTAAATTCCTTTTTACTTATCATTTGTCTTTATATAATTTGAAGGCTTTTGCAGTCTCTGAAACTGTGGACTTTCTTGACCAAAACACATGTTGCTATTCACCCGTTCTGCCATTTATGTGAACAGTTTGATTTTCCTTGAATGAAAGAATGACCTTATGCTAATCAGGTCACACAATTATATCCAGTTCATGTTTTGACCAGCCAAATATGCTCATGAGACAATTATGAGGCTGAACAGTACAGTATGAATCTATGGAACTCAGAGACCTCAACTGCCTTATACAGAAATACAATATTAAACTTAGCCACATTGATGTATACCCTAGTACGTTTCAAATACATAAGCTGGAGGAATGATATAAAGAAATTTAAGGGAAAAAAGATGAACTTCATAAAATAATCAGTAGAATATTCAATTTATAGAATTTTAAACCCCCTTATATTTTAATTTCTTCATATATTAGGATGTTCTATCTTTTTAGTGACATCTGCATAAAAGGAAATAATCCTCCTTTGCACAAGGGAACAGTAGAGAGCAACACCACACTTTGTAGTGAATATAACATTTCTCTGGAGTCTATTCAATATGAAAGAAACTCTTCTATCTCCCTTTTGTAAAACAATGTTTAAATAGTAGTGTAAAATTTTTATCAATATTGGTAAAAATGTTGAAGAATAAAAGTCCATTGCTTACTCTGTATATAAGGATTTTTGTTTGTTTTGCTATCTTGCTTAATATAAAATAGTAACAACACTGAGTGCATACTCACATATTGGTTGAGTAAATCAAGTTAGATCATGTGACTAAGTATACTTTCAGCTCCACTCAACATTTGCAGGGCTCTTTAAGAACACTTCATATGCGTTTTATAATTTAACCTTCACAATCTTCTCTATATTCTTTAAATATAGGCAACAGGCAAAGATAAGTAAACTAGTCTATAAAGTGGCAAAGCTGTAATTCAAATCCAGTCAATCTAACACAGTAAGATCAGTGTGCTTGCCTTATATTTGCAATCCATTTCACAATTTACAATTGGCTTTGACTTGCTTTGATTCTCACAGCAAGCTGGTAAAATAAGTGAAGCTGCCATCATTTTAACCTTTAAGACTTTGGCAAAATCAAGGTCACATAGCAAAATGATGGACTCAATATGAACAAAATCTTCTTATAACAAATTCAATTTTCCCTGTATCACCGAGATTATAAGCAATGCTCTCCATCTCATTCTTCCTTCATGGGTTACCTTTCCTTCCTTTCTTTGTCTTTATCCTTCTATCAATCTTTCTTTCCCTATCCCTCTGCCCCTCTGCCACCTATTTTCATGAGTTTCTGAGTGTCTAATATGCCATATTTTGCTTTTCTCTCATACAGGAAGAAAAAGGACTTTAAATTGAAAAAAAGAACAACCAACATTAAGTGAAAATAGATGAGCAGATGTGAGAGGAAATAGTAAGAGCTAAACCTGTGCTTTCATGAAACTTGAGTAACTAGTTCCAGTTGAATTAAATGATAGAATTCTGAAAGCTGCAGTTAGATGCACAAGTGATTAAACTCAACTGTTGAATCTAACTCAAAATATTGAGTAAGAGACTTCCTTCAGTCTGGGGGAAATGCCGAACATTCTGGTCATCAATCTTTCTCTGATTTGGATAAAATTTTACAATGCTTGATAAGTATGTTTGTATTCCCTAAAGATAAAATCAATATTTTATCTACAGGTTATAGTAATACACTCACTACTGAAAGATAAATCACAGAAAAAAATAAAGTTTTACATCTAGGTAGCCAAAGATGGTATAAGAGTTCAGAATAGGGGAGGGCAGTTGGAAACTGCTTTTATTATTATACTGTACTCAAAATAGTTGCAGTTCTCACATGAATTTTCATTCATCAAATATTTATTGGCACATTTTATGTGCCAGACACTTTCCCAGGCACGGGAGATATCAAAGAAAATAGAAACAAAAATATTTGCATAATAAAATAACATTAGAATGTTAGAATACTTTTCGATTCAAGAAAGATTTGTATCAGAAAATTTTCAGCTAAGAGTTTTTCAAAGGAAAGGTGCATTTTTAAAAATCAACAAATTATTTAGATAGTATGAAGAGTTAATTCTCAATGAATATAAATGCCCAGGTGAAATTAAGTACTAGTAGCTTCAGTATTAACAGAATTTTAAACAAGGCTATTTAGAGCTAAATGTTTTCTGGGAGAAATTTACTTGTTCTTTTAAACTTCATTTTTTTTGTCAATGTAGCTTTTAGTAATAAAAAATAGTATAGCTTAGTAATAAAGAAATCATGGTCTGGAATTTTCCAGATTTGGTTCAAATTCCAGCCCTGTCACACATCTTTTCAAGTGATATTGGTCTGATTAGTTAACCTCTTTAAATCTTAGTTTTTTACTTATAAAATGACCTAATTATAGGATTTATTTCATTATGTTTTTGTGAGGATTGAGACATTTAAAATATGGGGACTATATTTAAAAATACCTCTTCAAAACTATCACGAGTATGGTGATCTCAGACTGAACACTGAGCTGAGCATGTCATCCAACCTAACATATAGAAGAATACAGCTTGCTATCTATAGGTGGTTAAAAGCATATTCTTACTAGATCATGTGAGAACTTTGTCTCAAGTGTATGCAGAAGAAGCTGTCAATGCGGTGACTTGGTCTAGGCAATGATATAGTTCAAAAGTTGATGGACCTCCCTTAAAAAACTAAAAACAGAACTACCGTATGACCCAGCAATCCCACTACTGGGCATATACCCTCAGAAAACCATAATTCAAAAAGAGTCATGTACCAAAATGTTCATTGCAGCTCTATTTACAATAGCCAGGACATGGAAGCAACCTAAGTATCCATCAACAGATGAATGGATAAAGAAGATGTGGCACATATATACAATGGAATATTAGCCATAAAAAGAAATGAAATTGAGCTATTTGTAGTGAGGTGGATGGACCTAAAGACTGTCATACAGAGTGAAGTAAGTCAGAAAGAGAAAAATACCATATGCTAACACGTATATACGGAATCTAAAAAAAATGGTCATGAAGAACCTAGGGGCAAGACAGGAATAAAGACACAGACCTACTAGAGAATGGACCTGAGGATACGGGGAGAGGGAAGGGTAAGCTGGTACAAAGTGAGAGAGTGGCATGGACATATATACACTACCAAACGTAAAATAGATAGCTAGTGGGAAGCAGCTGCATAGCACAGGGAGATCAGCTTGGTGCTTTGTGACCACCTCGAGGGGTGAGATAGGAAGGGTGGGAGGGAGACGCAAGAGGGAAGAGATATGGGGACATATGTATATAGGGGGGAGGGAGACGCAAGAGGGAAGAGATATGGGGACATATGTAACTGATTCACTTTGTTATAAGCAGAAACTAACACACCATTGTAAAGCAATTATACTCCAATAAACATGTTAAAAAAAAAAAAAGGTTGATGGAGTAAAACATGCAAAAACTGCAGTGTCTTTCCAGACATAAGATACTAATGCTCTGGAAGAGATATTCCTCAATCATATTGACTTCTCTGATACTATTTTAGATGTTTCAAATTTCAAACCTCAAGTGTGTTGCCCCAAATGCTTAGCATAATGTCAAGAACTCAAATGATAAAGGCCACAGTGCATCTTACCTGGGCTAAAGTTTATTCCTGGTAGTGGATAAGTCTGTGTAGATTATGAATGGATATAGGAGATCATTCCAGAGAGGTATGAAGAAGAGACTGATAGAACATACAGATTCATAATGTACAAAGAAGAATGTCTTGATGTCTGTAAACTTATTTCTGAAAATTATATTTTTTAATTGTGGAATAGGGGAGTTTAGCAGAAATGGAAAAGAAAAGAGGAAAAAGTACAATCAGCCATTTCTACAGAAATATAAATTAGAAAATAAAGTTTAATTTCAGGAATTTGTTGGTTAAATTACTCTTTATAAGATATCCGCAAACCAAATAATCTTTTAAGATATTGTTGCTATTGATAAAGAAACTTCAAGTTTACTAAATGTCTTAGAAATTGTGATACAGAGTCCTTTTGCAAGTTGGGGCTGCCTACATACTGCAGTGATTATAAAATAGCAATGAGTCCAGCTTGCTCACGTAGTAAAAAGCTGTCTTTTATGTTCTTTTAATTAGAGTAGATGTTTCTCCCTTGATACTTAAAATTATAGATTATACTGGTACTTGGAAAGCCGTAATGAATTTCTGATGACAGTTAAGAATGTGGGACCTTGGGAGTAGTTGCCCTCAGCAAGAAAGCCAAAATTGTGTGTCAGTAAATAGATTAACATAAATTTATGTGTTCTTCATGGTATTATTACTAACTGGTAATAAAACCTTATTAGGGATTCACTGTGTATGAAAATTTTAAAAGATTTTATGATTCTATAAGCACAGTCACATTTATGGTTTGTTTACCTTTTGTGCAAGTATTTGCCAAGTACTCTTCAGTTATCTTTTCTAAGTATCGGTTAAATATTATTTTGCCCTCAAAGAAATGACTAGGAGTTAGGTAGTGCTGTAAAAAAGATGTTTTATCTTAATTCTCAGAAGAAGAGAATTTCTTCATTACTTGATTTTCTCCAGAATTAGACACCAGACTACAAATGTATGGAATTACTTTAGATCCGAAGGAGAAAGCAGTCAACATGCAAATCATGTTGTAGAATATAATTTCATCCTCTCCTCAAGGAAGATAATCTCAAGACCTATTCGGTCATGCTATTTGTCCTAAAGATCAGCATCTCTAGGTGATGAGAGTGATGTGTAACTTGCTTTTCTCACTCAACACTTTTAGAGATCTGTTTACACTTTTAAATTTTGATATTATTCATTTTACTTCCTACACTGTATTTTCCATACATATAAACAATGTCTTCATTCATTTTCCTACTACAGACATTTATGTTGTGTCTAATTTTTTCCTAATAGAGACCATACCTATGTGGGCATCCTTATATAAATTTCTGGTATAAACATGTAAAAGTTAATCTGGACAGAGAATATATTTAGAAACAGAAGTGCAGGGTCTTAGTTTATTCTTTAAGGTGTTGCAATATCTTGACACGTGACCTGCAGTTAATTTCCAACTTATTTATATTTTGACAAAACGTGATATTGTCAAACTTTCTGACTGTCCCCAATAAAATTCAGGCAATGATATTACATTGTTGGTTCAATTAGCTTTTCCCTTACTACTAGTGACATAAGAGGATTTTTTTTACATTCTTAATGGAAGTTTACTTTTCCCCTTGTGGAAATTGCATGCTTGAATTACTAATCCAATTACTACATTCTTTGTCATTTTCGTGGTGATTTGCTGGAATTCTGTATGCACTGTAAAGCAATTTTGTGCATAGAATACTTTTCTTCCCTGTGTATAGCATGTTCTTTAACTTCATTTACATCATCTTTTGATCTTATATCTTTGTCCTCCCATATGAGTCAGTATGTCTAGTTATAAAAGGGATTGTATCTCAAGGAATGTGGTAGAGAAAAACGTGAAGTGATCACCATCACTCACTTCCCATAAATCATAGAGACAATTTGGTATCATTCACAGTGAAGGTTACAAGACTATTAAATTATGTTAAAATAAAAGGAAAGAGGCCAGATAGTAAACACTTTAGGCTTTCCATGCCACATACATCTCTACTGCTGGTAAATTAATGATTTTTAAAAAATAAAGGCATGATAGCTGCATATATGTTAACTATGTAAAAAGCCACTTAAAATTTTTTTTTCATAATTATACTGTGGAAAAATCTCTGAATAGGCAGCAAACTAAATTAAATTACAGTTGAAGTGCTTTCTATTTCCATGTAAACACATTTTCTGGTGGAATTCTTTTAACAATTTAACAATAAACAATTACTTAGAAACTACCAGAAAGTGTGAAGTCCCAAAGTTCATTAACCAAGAAATATTCCTAAGTGAAATGTAACCAGCTTGTTTATACCTTGTATAGTCTGAGCACAGTTTACTGTTTTTTCTTTATTCTAATGTAACAAATACAATCATTATTAGACTGATGTCACACATGGAAACTCTTAAGGCTAGAGAGGGGAAACAATGCAATGAAATAGGTTTTTGGAAAAGAAGGTGGTTTGCATCAGTCATGTGCAATTAAACCAGTCCTATAATCAAAGTACAATAAACCCCAGGAGTCCAGCCCTGATTATCTGTGAGTTACCGATGTGTGAGATGGAATATTCACGGTGGTAATGTGAAGTATAACCCTTTGATAAAAGCCAAGAGCACTCACAAGGAGCCTCTAGTGATTTAACGGAAAGTAAAATCTCACTATGGGATTCTAGTGCAGTGAGGGCCAATATATAGTGATTTTACTATGTATTGTCAATGATATTGATAGTGGAGTTGTTTATTCATGGGTCAAATTTAGATATTACCCCTTGTGTACATAGTTTCAGTCTACTTTTAAAGTAAAACCTGGAAACACTATGTTAGATATTATTTTGCTCAGAAACCCTGAGTATTGTCATACAGATGCTGTTCAAGGCAGCCCACCTGAGGAAGGGTATGAGTTCTAAAATTCAGCCTCTTTGCCAAGCCATGCACCTTGGCACAAGGCTGCATACACTAAAAAGAGGTGCCTTTTTTATAATTACCACAAAAATGCCATATGAGCTAAGTCTGACCTCGTTTAGTTTTCTCCATTATCAACATAATCTCAAAGTCTCTTGTGTTGCTAATCAGTATTGAGTCAGTAGTTTAGAGAAAGTTGTTTGTGATAAGGCTAGGGAAGCAAAACTGTGTCATTGTAAGGTAATTAGCATACTCAGGAACAATACTGTCATCTGAAAAATGTCATTTCTCCCAAACTTCTAGGCCACATTTCAAAATACCTGCTTTATAGTTTCATCCCAATATTCCACCAATGCCTCAATTCAGTACAAATTTATTACCTATCCACTCCAAGCTGCTCCTCCTCTATTTCTCTATTTAAATAATCCCATTTTATATCAAATAGCTTAAAACTCCACCAGCATTACTTACCCTTTGCTCTCACACTCATTTGTCACTTTCCCAGAACACAATCTTTCTTAGTACCTCCTCACTCTAATTTATCATGTATTGATACTTACTGCTACTTATATGTATCAGAGATACAGCTCCAGTTTTATCATTTCCCAGGTCAAATATCTTTAATGGCTCTTCATTCCCTGAACAATTACTTTTAAACTACTTGCCCTGATATTCAAAGTCATCCATAAACTGCCCCATCCTGCCATTTTCCATTTTACTTTCCAGGATTTACGCCAGAGAAGCTATGTTCCCATAGATGAGCCATGTAGAAGGAAAATGCCTTACTCAAAATGTTAATACCAACACATTCTTCTGAATTCCCAGTATCTTTCATGAACTTATTTTTAAATAATAGCTTATTGAGATAAAATTCACAATTAATTCACCCATTTAAAGTGTACAATTCATTGGTTTTTAGTATATGCACAGAGCTTTGAAACCATCGGCACAATCAATTTTCATCACACTAAAAGTTAACACTATATCCATTAGTAGTCACTCCTCAATTCCTCCTAATTCCCCAGTCCTAGGCAACTACAATATATCCTCTGGACACTTCATATAAATAGAATAATTCAATATGCAGTATTTTGTGACTGACTTCTTACACTGAGTATAATATTTTTAAGGTTTATCCATGCTGTAGCATGTGTCAGTACTTCATTTATCTTTATTGCTAAAAAATATTACATTATAAGGATATACCAAACTGACAGTTTTCCAAAGTGGCTGTACCATTTACATTCCCTTTAGCAGTTTATGAGAGCTCCAATTCTTCCATAATCTCATGGATACGTGTTATTATCTGACTTTTTGATTATAACCATCCTAGTGGGTGTGAAGTAGTATGTCACTGTGCTTTTGATTTTTATTTCCCTGATAGCTAATGATGTTGAGGATCTTTTCATGTGCTTATTTTCAATCTACATATTTTTTCTGGAGAACTATCTATTGTGATCCTTTGCTAATTGTTTAATTGGGTTACTTTCTTTTACTGAGTTTTAAGAATTCTTGTTCTACATTCAAGGCTGTTATAAGGTAAATTATTTTCTCCCATTTTTGTGGGTTGTTTTACCCTTTGTGATAATATTCGATTTATTATTTTTCTTTTGTTGCTTGGGCTTGGTGTCATATCCAAAAGGCTTTGCCTAATTCAAGGTTATAAAGAATTACGCATAATTTTCTTCTAAGAGCTTTACAGTTTAGTTCCTACATTTAGGTCTATGATTTCTTTTGAATTCATTTTGTGAATAATGTGAAGAAGAGATCCCATCTCATTCATTTGCTCATGAATATCCATTTGGCCCAGAACCATATGTTGAAAGTATTTATCTTTCCTTAATACATTTTCTTGAAACCCTTGACAAAATAAATTCGTCATAAATGTGAGGGTTTAATTCTGGATTCTTAATTATATTCAATTTATCTATATGTTTAACCTTAGGTCTGCACTGCATGGTCTTGATTATTGCTTTGTAGTACAATAAGTTTTGAAACTGGGATATGTGAGTCCTCCAACTTTGCTCTTCTTTTCAATATTGTTTTGGCTCTTCTTGGTTGCTTGCATTTACAGTTTGAGGTTCAGGCTTGATTTCTGCAATGAAGTCACATAAGCTTTTGATAGGAGGTGTGTTGAATCTGTAGATCAATTTCAGGAGTATTGTCATCTTAACAATATTAAGTCTTCTGATCCATGAACATGGAGTGTCTTTCGGTTTAGTTCTTCTTTAACTGCTTCCAACAAAGTTTTATAGTTTTCAGAGTACAGGCATACCTTAGAGATACCGTGGGTTCAGTTCCAGACCAATGCAATAAAGCGAATATTGCAACAAAACAAGTCACACAAATTTTTTAACTTTCAAGGCATATGAAAGCTATGTTTATACTATACTGTAGTCTATTAAGTGTGTACTCGCATTATGTCTAAAAAATGTACATACCTTAATTTAAAAAAAACTTTGCTAGAAACTGCTAATGATCATTTGAGCCTTCAGTATGTCATAATCTTTTTCCAACAGTAACATCAAAGATCACCAATCACAGATCATTATAACAAATAAAAGTTTGAAATATTGCAAGAATTACTAAAATGTAATACAAAGTCACAAAGTGAGCAAATGCCATTGGAAAAATTGCATTGATAGACTTGCTTGATACAGCATTGCCACAAACCTTCAATTTTTAAAACACACAGTATCTGCTGCGAAGCATAGATACAAAACCTGTATAAGTTTTGTCTTTATTTTGTTAAAATTTATTCCTAGGTATTTTATTCTTTTTGATGATATTGAAACAGAATTGTTTCCTTACTTTTAAATTTGAATTTTTCATTGCTACTCTATAGAAATAAAACTGATTTTATTAGAACTCATTTATTAGTTCTAATACATTTTTTTAAAGTGGGTTCTTTAAGAATTTCTATATACAAGATTAGGTCATCTATGGATACACATAGTTGAACTTTGTCCTTTCCAATCTGAATGCTTTTTGTTTTGCTTCTTAAATTTCTCGGCTAAAACCTCCAGTTGAAGAGAAGTGATGAGAGTGGCATTCTTTCTTGTTCCTGATTTAGGAGAAAACATTTCATTCTTTCAATATTAGATATTACATTAGCTGTGGGTTTTTCATACATGCCTGTTATCAGGTTGAGGAAGATCCCTTTTATTCACAGTTGGTTGAGTGTTTCATTATCAAGTGCTATGGGATTTTTATCAATTTTTTCTGAATCTATTGAGATGATTATGTGGTTTTTAAAAAAATTGTTTAGTCCATTGTTATACTGATAATGGCATACTGCGTCGTTTGATTTTCAGATGTCAAACCAACCTTGTATTCCTGGATAAATTCTACTTAGTTATAATGTATAACTTTAAAAATATTTTGCTGGATTTGGCTTTCTATAATTTTATTCAAGATTTTGCATTTATATTCATGAGATATTGGTCTGTAGTTTTCTTTTTTGTGCTTTGCCTGGTTTTGACAAAGAATGAATTGAGTTCACTCTCTTCTATTTTTTGAACTGTTTGTAAAGAAGTTATATTATCTTTCATACGTTTGGTAGAAATCACCAATGAAGCCTGAGCTTTTACTGTATGGGTAGTTTTTGATTACTAATTCCATATCTTGTTATAGGTTCATTCAGATTGTATATTCCTTCCAGTGAGTTTTAGTAGTTTGTATCTTTCTATGAATTTGTCCATTTCAACTAAATTGACTAACTTGTTAGAATACAATCATAGTACATTCCCTTATAATAATATTTAATATAGTATAATTTTTTCTGTAAAGACAGTAGTAATATCACTTCTTTCATTTTTGATTCTGATAATTTGAATGTTCATTTTTTTTCTTGGCCAATATAGCTAATGGTTTGTCAAATTTATTGAAATTTTCAAAGAACCGGCTTTTGTTATTTTTATTTTCCCTATCATTTTTTATTGTCTTAATAATTAATTTCCATTCTACTTTTTTTTTTTTGGCGTTACGCAGGCCTCTCATCGTTGTGGCCTCTCTCGTTGCGGAGCACAGGCTCCGGACGTGCAGGGTCAGCGGCCATGGCTCACAGGCCGAGCCGCTCCGCGGCATGTGGGATCTTCCCGGACCGGGGCACGAACCCATGTCCCCTGCATCGGCAGGCGGACTCTCAACCACTGCGTGCCACCAGGGAAGCCCCCCATTCTACTTTTTAAAAACTGTTTCTTTCTGCTTGCTTCAGATTTAGTTTGTTACTCGAATTTCATCACGTACTAGCCAGCAGGTAGGATGGGGGAGTAAGGAGGCATGGAGTGCACACACATTTGTTTAGGGGTCACAATGGATAACTGGTGCTTATCATTTTTACTCACTTATATTGTCTAGCAATAATTATACAAGCTTTAAAGGGGACTGGGAAATGTAATCTCTACCTGAGGAGTCATGCACCCAGGTAAAACTTGATATTACATTATTACAAATTAGAATATAAAGATCAGTGGATAATATTAGGTAAGACCTAGAAAATATTAGAAATTATTAGGATGATTTGAGCAAATGAATGTTGGGAAGAATATTTTCTTTCTGATATGGAAGAAAAAGTATTAGAATACCTCGCAAAGGAGGAAATATAACTACATACAAAAATATAATAATATGAGGGAATATGCTAATTTTGTTGTGAGAATATTATATAAAAAAAAAGATGGATAAAATATTTTAAAAATACAGTGTATTGGACTTGTGACTATTACTGTAATTTACCAATTAGATAAATTATATTAAATGAACTAGAGTGAGCAAATCTACAGCTATACAACTAAGGATAATGTACATAGTTGAAAGAACCATTATATGACTAAAATTTTTTGAAATATTGATTGAAATATTAAATAGTATAGATTCAATCTTAATAAATATTTGTTACTCTAAGTGTGCTTTTGCCAAGTAAAACTGCCAATACCCTGCAATTCTCACATGAAAAGAAATGATTATTAGGGAGTTTCTCTCATTTCAAATCAGAAATCATCTCTGTAGAAATGATTGCATTCTCTCTATTTACAAAAGCAGCAACCCATTTATTTGTATTCCCCAAATGAATTCTAGGTACTGCATTTTGTTATACTATAGCTCTTTTTAAAAGACCTATGAGTCAAAAAATAATAATAAATACAATTGTCTCTACTTACATTTATTATTTTCTTTCATTTTAAGATGCTCTTCTTAGTCAACTGCAGCTCTTTTTTTGTTAAATATCTTTAAAGTCCTTCTTTTCACATGGTTTTCCACTGGCATTGTAATTGATTTTAAGGTTTTTATATATTAATTACCATCACTATATATATATTTAGCAAAACACAACACAGGATCTTAGAATAAAAGAATGGGCTAGAGTGCATTACTGCATTATTTACAACATAAATAAAAGTCAAAAAGTCTAGTTTAGAGAAAAGGGAACCCTTGAACGTTGTTGGTGGGAATGTAAATTGGTACAGCCACTATGGAAAACAGTATGGAGGTTTCTCAAAAACTAAAAATAGAACTACTATATGACCCAGCAATTCCACTCCTGGGTATATATCCAAAGAAACCCCTGAAACACTAAACAAAAAGATATATCCACCCAATGTGCATAGCAGCATTATTTACAATTGCTAAGACATGGAAACAACCTAAGTGTCCATCAGTGAATGAATGGATAAAGAAAATGTGGTATTTATATATTTACACACACACACACACACACACACACACACACACACACTGGAATACTACTTAGCCATAAAAAAATGAAATTTTGCCATTTGTAGCAACCTCAATGCTCTTGGAGGGCATTATGCTAGGTGAAGTAAGTCAGACAGAGAAAGATAAATACTGTATAATATCACTTATATATGTGATCTAAAAAATACAACAAACTAGTGAATTCAACATAAAAGAAGCAGACTCACAGATATAGAGAACAAATTAGTGGTTACCAGTTGGGGGTGGGGCAATATAGGGGTGGGAAAGTGGGAAGTACAAACTATTGGGTGTAAGATAGGCTCAAGGATGTATTGTACAACACAGGGAATATATCCAATATTTTGTAATAAATGTAAATGAAAAAATTGTATGAAAATATTTTTCTTTTAAAAAAGGGAAGGGAGAGGGGATTGTTATAGAATAAGAGACTTAAGGGACATAACAACCAAATGTAACATGTAGATCTTGTTAGGATCTTGATTTAAAAAAGAAGCAACTCTAAGGCATTTTTACAGATAACCAGAGAAATTTAATTATAGACTACGTATAATAAAATATCACAGAATTATTGTTATAATGTGATAAAGGCAAGACATAAATATTTATCTGTTAGAGATGCATATGGAAGTGTCCACAGATTTTAAAAATATGATATCTAGTTATGCTTTAAAATATCCCAAGAATAGCATGGGTGAAGAATACATGGAATGAAATTGGCAAAACAGTGATATGTATTCAAGCTACATAGTAAGACATGAGGATCATTATAGGTTTCTCTCTCCTTATATGTTTGAAATTTTTCATAATAAAAAGTCTTAAGGGATGAAAACAATTGTAAGTAAATAAAAGGGTACCTAGTCCATTTGATCATCCATTATCATTGAGCTTTGAAAGGTTGGTATATTTGTGCTAGAAATTTTTTTTTAGTTTTCTACACATATTTTTCATTAGCAATCCGATTTCTATTACTGTAAGATAGAATGCCTTCCATACCTCATATGGAAAGTTTACAATTGACCACATTCTCAATCTATATAACCAAGGTTAAAATAAATTATCATAAATAAAATATTACTTCTAATGCTCAATAAAAAAAGCTGTTTATATATGTAATAAACATCTAGTTTAGAAATGTACTGATTTTTAAAGTGATAAACCATACAATGGACAAAGTGTACAGCCAGGCAATTCACAAAAGAGGTGTTTAAAATAACCAATAAAAGCATGGAAAGAAAGTCAATGTCAACAGTAAACATAAAATTGCACATTTAAACAAAAAAATGTATTTCCAAACTTCAAATGGAAGAAAATGAAAAGAAAAAAATTCTTACTTCAGTGAGAAAGAGAAAATGTAACTCTCTTACCTTGACGGTGGACGCAAATCTCAACAGTCCTGTTAGACAGCGATATGACAGCATCTAGTAAAACTGATAATGCAGAAAAATACTCATTTCCACTTCAAGGTACATGCAACTGAACATTTTGTTTTAATTTCAAAAGCAGTTATGTAAAAGAATGTTTACTGCAGTATTGTTATAAATGATGAAACTTTGAAGTAAACTAAATGCGTATCAGTACAGGAATTAATACTATGTAATAGTTAAAAATGAATGAATAGGGCTTCCCTGGTGGCACAGTGGTTGAGAGTCCGCCTGCCGATGCAGGGGACGCGGGTTCGTGCCCCAGTCTGGGAAGATCCCACATGCTGCAGAGCGGCTGGGCCCATGAGCCATGGCTGCTGAGCCTGCATGTCCGGAGCCTATGCTCCACAACGGGAGAGGCCACAACAGTGAGGCCCGCGTACCGCAAAAAAAAAAAAAAAAGAATGAATAAATTACACTTCCTTGTATATATAAAACATGGATATATAGTTAAAAATAATTTTAAGAGGAAAATGCAAGCTTTATCAATGGCATATTGTCTCAACTACAACATAAGCACAAAATAACTATGTTTTAAGCATGCATATATATATACATCTAATAAAATTGACTGTAGAGATACACATCAAGCTCGTGACGTTGTGAATTGTGGATTTTTGCAGGAATGAAAGAGGTAGGGAAGAATAATAGGGTGTGGTGAGTTTCTAAAATAAAAGGCAATGGCTACTACATATGACATAAGCAATTCACTAAATGAATACAAAATATCTTCATGTAAATTTATACATGAGCATATTAATGGTATCGTTATTTTAAAATGTGAAATAGGGGAAACAACATAATATAAAATGAATGGAAATTAGGAAAATAAATTATGGTATATCTATATTATGAAATAATATACAGCCATGAAGATTTTATTACATGAACATTTAGTGTTTTAGGAATTGCTCACAATATTGTGCTACATTAAAGAGCATGTGATAAATTTTAATGTCATTATCCTAGATATGAAAAAATTAGCATCAAAATATAATACATTTACAAACACAGTGCACAATCCCACAAGGAAATCAATCACATAATGTTGGAAAGGACAGAAGATGTTTCTGAGAGCCTTTTTTTCAAACAAGAATTATTTCTCAAAGCCTAGAGGAGTAAGTTTCTAAGTCCTGATTGTGATCTTAGTGAAACATATTAGAAGCTCACATTATGGAATGTGATATGATGGGCTTGGCATCAGAAGGACAGTTTTAGACTCAATGCCAATATTACTACTGTATTTTAAACTTTTTATCTTGAGGCAATTTCAGCATGTTGAAAAAGGATTTTTTTTTCCCTAAGAACTGAAATTTAGGAATGCTTATATCTGAACAACTCTTCACTGTACTGCACTACACTAGCCATACTCTTTGCCTAAGCTAAACTTAGTGCACTAAATAAAAGTGTGAATAAAAGTATAAAATGTTTCCTAAAGCCTTTTCAGACAACCACTGCTATGTAATTCAAGCCTGACAAATGTAATAATCCTTTACATTTTAAAGCACAGTTAACTGAGGAGAAGCCAGAGGTCTGGGAAATAGAGCATATTATTAAAAATTAAAAACATTCAGTAAACATATGAATGAATCAATGTTTCAATGATTAGTAACGGGATGTACTAAAATTTTCTATATACTTTTGAAATGAGTGTGTATACCCCTTAATTGAAAATGTTGTATATAATATCTTGTAAATTACAAAATAACATATAATCCACTAAAAGCTTAAATAGTATTATAAGAGGCCATCATATCACTTTTATGTCATGAAAGCTTTGGACTAAATAGTTTTTAAATCTCTTATAATCTTACATGTATCTTGAATGCAAACTGTCTCCTCAAAGAATACTCAGTAAAATGGGGAAAGACTTGACATAAAGATTCAAGATTCTAAACGTTCTATAGTAGAAATATTTAGGCATCTTCTCAGCCCTCAAAACATTACTTTTATTTAAATTAAACTGATTGAATGCCTAATTGATTGAAAGAGCATCTCCCTATCCATTCCAGAGCATTGGATCCTCACAGCCAATGTTGTGCCCATGTACAACTTCACATGACTAATTAGACTAGTAATAAACACCTTAAACAAGCCATGGGTTATTTCCCATAGGATGATGGAATTGGACACAGGAGACAGTCAGGTCCTCCTGGTGGTCAAATTTGTATCCTATGAATTCAAGGTCCTCAGTGAAATATATTCTGCCATGAAAGCAAGGAACAGAAAAGCTTGGCTTCGGCATGGAAGAATGCAGTGCAGAAGGTAAACGATAGGAGAGACTGAGTCAATTATGAAGTTCTACTAATTTCTGGCCCCTGTCAATTTCTGAGGAAACCATCACTACATTTCAGCTATAAAGGTTCATGAAACAACCATGTGTCCTTATCCCAAATTCTGCTTTTGAACAAAAGGTTGCTCAAGCTAGTTTTAGTTAGTTCTAACTGTAGTCTAATGGATTCAAGTTCTGTATATAAGCAATTGTCAAATCAATAATTTTATGGAAACTGTTTCCTAAATGCTCCTTAAATGCCATCCTCAAAAGACACAGTGAGGGCTTCCCTGGTGGCGCAGTGGTTGGGAGTCCGCCTGCCGATGCAGGGCACACGGGTTCGTGCCCTGGTCTGGGAGGATCCCACATGCCGCGGAGCGGCTGGGTCCGTGAGCCATGGCCGCTGAGTCTGTGCGTCCGGAGCCTGTGCTCCGTGGCGGGAGAGGCCACAACAGTGAGAGGCGCGCGTACCGCAAAAAAAAAAAAAAAAAAAAAAAAAAAGGCACAGTGAAACAAGATAACAAGGTATGCAGTCTTCTCTCAAACAAATCAAAGAAAACACCATTGGTTAGGATTCTAACACAAACTTGTTAAAGCACAGAATATTCCATTTCCTTTATTTCATCTCTCTGCTAAGCCATTCCTGGATCTTCAGTTTTTAATAGGATTATTATAATTAGACTAAGATAAGAACCTTCCCTTTCAGAGTCCTACTTTTTTCTTTCTTGCTTTCTTTATATCTTTCCTTGATTCTCAGTGATTAATAACAGTGTTACTAAGTCCTGTAGATGCAGACTGGCAACCTTAACCAGAGGATTCCTGTGAAACAGTCTGAACCAGCATGTGTAATAAATCATGCCAATTGCTTAGGCCAGAGTAAAAATTCTCTGTTTACAACAGAGGGGTTCTTTTGTAGAGAGAAAGTGAAACTCAAAGGAAGTTTGAATTACACCGTTAGAAGTGATTGAGATTTTTGTCTTGTTATTAATGGATACATCCCCTTTTAAATACAACTTTCTCAATTATTGTCAGATAAGTAAACTGTTGTTTGTTTTAAGCAAGATACTTAAAAGTACAGAATTATAGACTATTATAACTGGAAATAATTTAGGTATAATTTAATCCATCACTTCTTTTAACAAATTTATACACAGAAAATTACTCCCCCAAGGTCACATAGAAAATTAATCATATAGCTGAGCTTAAATCTGGTTCTGATAATTCTTTGTATAGCTGTTTCATTTAAAAAATATCTTATATAACCTTTCAATTATAAATAATATCCAATTGCTAAATGAATAATTTATTAACTTAATATTCTTCTTAGTTCACCATTTTTAAAGGCCACTATGATACAGATTCAATGATTTTTTTCTGAAGTTACTATGAAGAATAAATATGGTCACAGTCCTCAAGAACACAGGGATGGATAGAGATTAGAGCTACAAATGCAAATATCTATTATATAGAGCAATATGTAGTGTAATAGAAAGATCAATAATGTAATAGATAAATATAAAATATGTCCTGGAAATACAGAAAAAAAAACTTTATAGAAGAGATAACACTTGACTGAATTGTGAAGTATATGTTTGGGTTTGCAAAGTAGAGAAAGAATAAATTCTTATTAATTGGTAACAGTATGGTAGCATCCTTTGTGAACCTGAAATTATTTCACGTATTTTACGCACTATCTATCTATGGATCTATCTATCATCTATCTATCTACCTACCTACCCATCTCTTAACAATAAAATCATACGTGGAAGTTATTTGAGCATTAAAAAAATGAAATGGAGGGGGAAAGACCCAGGAAATTAACATTTGTAGCAATTGTACAGTTAGTAAATGGAAGAACCATGATTCAAATCTATGGCTGCCTGACTCAAATTCACTCTTTTGGAAACACTGCACATGTAACCACACATATGTGCACACATACAATTACACAATTTAAGAAAACACAAAAAAGCAAAGAACATAAAAGAATAATTTTGCAAATTGATTCTTTTTTGCTGAGTTGATAGCCAAATTATGAAAAATTATTGTTTTATTAAAGTTTTCCCCAAATGTTCTTGTTTTCTCAGATTCATGCTCCATATAACAAGCCAAACAATACAAAAGTATATAGACTTCTTTAAAAAGTTAACAGTGAAAGGTGATTGTCTAGCTGCTTTACTTGCATACAGATGGTACTGTGTGTGAGATGGAATGATAATACATCCAGGAATGAGTGCAAGGGGTAACAATCTATTTGTATCTAAGGATCTAGCCATAATATTTGGCACTGATATCTGCAAAAGCTTGTATGTGTTTTTGGCCCCTGAAAAGCATATTGCTCTCAGATGATGTCAGTATTTAGTATAAAAAGTTTATGTATTCAACTACTTTTCAGATTTCTATTATAAAAAAAGGTTTTACTTTACATTTAATATTTTAACAATACAAAAATTGATAAGTTCAGTTTCTCTTCTAATAAAACAGATCTTCTCCCTCACCACTCTCAAATTCCTATCTCAGTATCCATTTTTAATATTTGATGCACAGATTTAATCTAGACACTTAAACAGTCCAGTTACAAAGATGTAAATGTTTCATTATGATTGGCTTCCTTATAAAAGATAAATTGCTTCTAATGCTTAAAACAAATTTAATTATGGGGTGGGATTTTGGGGTGAAAAATAAGAAAAGTGAAATGGATGTTGTGCTACGTAATTTTTACATATTTAATTGTGAACATTCATTAGAATTAAAAACTATACTTTAATTTTATGACCCTAAATTTCTAGGAGTTAAAGCTTTCAGCATCCTCTGGACTGGCTGGATAGAAGAACACTAACAGAACACAAAAACAACTGTTAAGAGACTTGGACAGAGGTATTAACTGACATCAGCCATCCATTCAGGCAAGAGATACTAAGTGAATAATCCATTTATTAGCTTAACCAAATATTGATACAAAGCCCCATAGATACCTAAGGAAATATGTGTAGTTCAGTATAGGTACAAATAAAGAACAACAGAAATGTGACAGCACTAGTCATTTTTATAGATTATACAATCTTTGAGGTAATACAGTATCATTTATATTACAAGTGAGATATCTTGGATTATCCTTAAGAGCACCTTAATTCTCATTGCACATAATTTATTTTTGTTTTCTGAGAGGGCATTATGTGCCCTATTAAGACTAGTTAATTCCCCTTATTTTGGAGAGAAAGGTTATATGATTTGTTTGATTTTTTTTTTTTTGTCTTTTTTCCCCATAAGAAGAAACTATCTGGGATTAGGACAAACATCATTTTATTACATTTCAATCTTTTTATCCTTATATTCAATAAATATGATCTCCTATTTCTCTTTACATTGTATTAGTATAAGCCTTATATTTTTGAATAACTTTTTAAAATATACTTTATCTTAGTCAATGGATAGCATATTAATTTTTTTGGCACCAAACTTACTTTCCAACCTGTAACACTTCATTGAAATTTCAAGTAACCCAGTACTTTTCCCTAGGAGTCACTTTAATTTTCATTGATTTTTATCTAATGGACTTGTTGTAAGGATTAAAGAAAAAAATAAAGGGGAGGGGAAATTTATTGATAGTTATTAAATGACATAATATGTTCATATACTGTAAGAGCTAATCTGTGCACTAAGCTAATAAAATTAAAAGTATTAATCTAATTAAAAATGAGAAAATTTTGACTCATTTATATGCTGCCATACTAATGTATTAATTAATCATTCAAATTATCATTTTATCATACTGGGAATTCAAATTCTATGGGATTAAATGAAACAGTAATATATACTTTTTTATTCAACTTCCTAATATTTCCTGCTGATCATTCTCGCTCCCTTTCTCTATCATTCTGTATATACACGTAAATCTATCACCTAAAGAAACTGTCTACTTGATTGAAATGGACAGGAGACAGCACAACTCAGTTACATCGCCTTGGATTCAGAAATAGCTATTGCTCTTGCACGCTGTAGGGTAAGCCTTACAGAGCTATTGCTCCTGTGCTCTGCAGGGTAAGCCTTATATGTTGTCATTTTTTTCCCCCTTGATGACTGTCTACCTTCCATATTATTGGTTTCTTTTATCTGCTGACAGAAGTTTTTATTAACCTGCCAGAATCATACAACTATGAAGTACCTCATTCCTTGCTCTGTCACATGTATTTAAAGAGTCGCTTGATGATGGGCATTTAAGCTGTTTATAGTTTATCAATTTTACAAATAATAGAGCAATATTCACCATTGCACATCTACTAAGTGGTATCTGTGAAGGATACATTCTAAAATTTAAATTGTTGTGACTAAAGATATAGTCTTTATATTAATTTATTTAGATGTCAACAACCTTTGCACTAAAAAAAAAGAGCTTTAATTCATACCAATAACATGTATTAAGGCAGATGTGTCTTTTCCAACTGTAGGTTTTATTTCTTTTTTGTAGTAACAGCTTGCTGTTAATTTGCAGGGAGAAAAAGTCCAGAGGCATTTACAGTGTACATTTCTTATAACAGTCCGTACCAACACAGAAGGGTTTGGCAAACTGAATATGCGATTTGGGGTACACTTTCTCCTTAGCTAAACATGTATGAATACTTGCCCTAATTTAAAATAAAACGACCATTCTTTCAGTTTTTCTTGCTTTGCATGGAAATTTAGTTTAACCCTACTTTTGCTGACAATGGAGGAAGTTTATCAGCTGGTATACTCTGCTGAGGAAGAAAAAAATCACATATTTCATCTCAAATGAATTTGGATGCAAAGGATGTTAGAATACTGATTGTGGAAGCAGATCACCTGATTCTGAATCCTAGTTCCACCATATGCTGTGTGGCCCTTGGAAGGTTAGTTATCCTCTCTGTGTCACATTTCCTCATCTTTAAAGGGAATAATGATAGCACCTATATCATAGGGCTTTTTGTAAGGATTAAAGGAGTACATAGAGTTCTTGGAACACTGTCTGGTATGAGTATTATTAATTTTATTCTTATATAGTGCATCAAAATAATTCTAAATGTTTTGCATTATTTCATAACTATATTAACCAATAGACAATATTTACTGCCACAATAAGCCTAACATTTTGTAACAAAACACATGAGTCACAGGAAATAAGGCAATATATATTTAAAATTACAAATATAATTTCCTGCTTTTGAGGAACTTATGGTCCATCAGAGGAGACAAGTCAAGTATACATGAATACGTGTCTAACAACAATATGCAGCACGTTAGTATTAGATCTGAGACCCAGAAAACTCAGTGGTAGTGGAAACAGCATATCCTCATGAGATGTGAAACTGGACTGTGCTATGAGGTTTGTGAATATACTTTTGAAAGAAAATTCACAGTTGTAGATCTAAATTCTATTATCTGTTAAATGAAAATACGGGACTACAAATTATCCAAGAGGCCTTCCAACCCTAAAATTCCATTTGTTTTAAATCTATGAACAAGTGCTGCAGGTTCAGAGTAGTGAGAATTAGAACGAACAGCAGTAATGAGAATGGTTGGTACATTGGAGAAGGGAGTTAAATTGAGTATTCATAGTCAGATTCAAGTGGGAATTATTTTCTAGAAAACTGTGCTACGTAACTATTTTTACTGTGCTTGTTATTAATTTCATGTATTTGTGACTAAGGATGTGGTAGGTTTTATATTAA
Organism: Monodon monoceros; assembly: GCF_005190385.1. NCBI lineage: Eukaryota > Metazoa > Chordata > Mammalia > Artiodactyla > Monodontidae > Monodon > Monodon monoceros. Next base: position 83,782,604 of record NW_021703782.1, read on the forward strand.
ATGGTTTAATGTTATCTAATAGCTTTCTTGAACCATGCAATCACAATTTTTAATAGCTAATTTTAATACAGTATGCCATCAGTATAACCTCTTATGAACCATCAAGTGGCTTCTTTGCTTGCTTGTTTTCAAAGAAATTCAATATAGTTTAACAGTCTATAAATGGGTAAACTGAACTATTATAAGGACTAACATATGCAAGAAGGATGGATTTTTGTGGCAAGGAGAACTAGGACAATCTTACTTCTAATAAACAGGAGCCAGAATGTGACCTTAACTATACCAAGCAGATGAAATTCCCCAAATCTGTGGTAGACAGAGAGCAACCCAAGGAAGGAGGACAAGACACAAACTCCATATCCTGGTAAAGGTTCTGGAGTAGAGCAAACATTTGGCTTTAGAGATATGAGTGGAAGAGTTACTAGTGGTGGGGTCACAAGCACATCATCTGTATTGCCAGCTGTGGTATAATGACAAGAAGCAGTGCCGTCCATGCTGCAAAGAGGCTGCTATGAAATGGAGTTTCCTCCTGGCTGCAAACACTCGAACTTGATTTTGGTTTTCCAGATATATTTCCATTTAATATCTTAAAATTAATTATTCTGCTAATACTAGTATTTTGATTGATATCATTTTTAAAGAAATAATTTACAAGCCCAGATCATGTGATTATGTAAAATTTGTTGTAATGAATACTTCAAAAAAATGTTTAGAGGTGTGACTGCCTCCAGCAGAGGTGTATACATCAACACTCAGAGAGAAATCAGTGGGACTAACCAAAGATATATATAAAATTACACAAACAAAAAACATGTAGTATTTATTGGAAAGTAGAGAAATGTGCCATCCATATTTCATTATTTCAAGATATTCATGTTATATGGTGTGCAATTGGGAAAGACATTGCTGTCCAAGTCATAAACCCAATAATACATTGATATTATAGTTGATAATTAGTATAACCATCTTGGAGGCTGGAAAACAGAAGGAATCAGAATATTTTAAGTAAATGTTATACTGGGAATTTTACGTTTCAATTTTATAATTTAACATAAAAAAGACCTTATTTATCCCATAAATGGTTGGAAATAGCAATGATGTTTATGTGTAAGAATTTACTATTTTTTAAAAAAATAAAGGTGTTCAAATAGCCCCTTGGAAACCTCTTGTCTATGGGTTATAGAGGGAAATCAGCTTAAGCCTTGATGAAGGCTAAACTTCTGTCTGATGATATGATTCACAGCTTTTCACTGTGAGCACAAAGCAAATCTGCGACACAAGTTCCTCAGCACCAATTTCAAAAATTAATCCTTTAAATATAGGAACATAAGAGGAAGCTATTTCTAAGAGAAATATTCCCATTTTCATTTAAAATGTTATTAAATAAATGGTAAATTTCAGTTCTAGTGTAGTTTCAAATTCACTAGTCTTCTTTAAAAAAACAAAAAGCATGACGCACCACTCATAAATCAGGATCAGAGATTGAAGATACTCTGAAAATATGTGAAACCAAAATGCTACAAATCACAGATAAAAATCCATACATTTCCCTGTTGTAAATTCCAAGTATAAAGATCTTCACCAGGAGTAGATTCTATGTAAAAAAAAAAAAAAAAAATCACTTTCCCTGCTCATCCACAAGAAGCAACTCCTCAGCCTTTAAAGTTTTATCATGAGATTGCAGCAATTCAATCACATCTTCAGGCTCCGCTTCTAATTTCTAGTCTCTTCTATTTCCCACACATATGCAGTTACTTCCTCTACCGAAGTCTTAAACCCCTCAAAGTCATCCATGAGGATTGGAATCAACTTCTTTCAAACTTCTGTAAATGTCAATATCTTGACCTCTTGCTATGAATTATGAATGGTCTTAACTGCTTCTAGAATGGTGAATCCTTTCCGTAAGTTTTCAATTTACCTTACCCAGATCCATCAGAGGAATCATTATCTAAGGTGGCTATAGCTTTACAAAATGTATTTCTTAGATAATAATACTTGAAAGTCAAAATTACTCCTTGATCCATAGGTTGCAGAATGTACCTTGTGCTAGCAGGCATGAAAACAATACTAATCTCATTGTACATCTCCATCAGAACTCTTGGGTAACTAGGTACATTGTCAGTAAGCAGTAATATTTTGAAAGGAGTCTTTTTCTGAGCAGTATATCTCAATAGTGAGCTTCAAATATTCAGTAAATCATGTTGAAAACAGATATCCTGTCATCCAGGCTTTGTTGTTCCATTTCTAGAGCACTTGCCAAGTAGATTTCGCATAATTTTTAAAGGCCCTAGGATTCTGAGAATAATAAATGAGCATTGGCTTCAACTTAAAGTCACCAGCTGCATTAACCCCTAATTAGAGAGTCAGCCTGTACTCTGAAGCTTTGAAGCGAGGCATTGACTTCTCCTCTCTAGCTGTGAAAGTCCTAGGTGGCATCTTATTCCAATAGAAGTCTGTTTCATCTACGTTGCAAATCGGTTGTTTGCTGTAGCCACTTTCATTAATTATCTTAACTAGACCTTTGGATAACTTGCTGAAGCTTCTTCATCAGCACTTGTTGCTTCACCTTGCACTGTTTTGTAATGAAGATGGTTTCTTTGCTTAAACCTTGTGAACCAGCCTCTGCTAGTTTCAGACTTCTTATTCTGCTGCCTCCTTTACTCTCTCAGCGTTCAGAGAATTGAAGAGAGTTAGAGCCTTGCTCTAGAGTAGGTTTTGTCTTAAGGGAATGATATGGTTGATTTGGTCTTCTATCCAGACCACTAAAACTTCCTCCATATCAGCAAAAAGGCTGTTTCACTTTCTTATCACTCATATGTTCTCTGGAGTAGCACTTATCATTTCCTTTAAGAAATTTTCCATTGCATTCACACCTTGGCTAACTAGAGCAAGAGGCTGAGATTTTGGCCTATGCCAGCTTTTGACATTCCTTCTTCACTAAGCTTTTGATATGAAATGAAAGATGTGTGACTCTTCCTTCTACTTGAACACTAAGGGCCCACTGCAGGTTTATTAATTGGCCTAGTTTCAATATTGTTGGGTCTCAGGGAATAGTGATACCCAAGGAGAGGGAGAGAGACAGGGAAATGGCTGACTGATGGAGCAGTTAGAATACAGACAACATTTATCCATTAAGTTCGCTGTCTTATATGTGTGTGGTTTGTGATGCCCTAGAACAATTACAATAGTAACATCAAAGATCACTAATCACAGGTCAGTATAACAAACATGATAACAATGAAAAAGTTTGAAATATTGTGAAAATTTCCAATGTGACACAGAGGCACAAAGTGAGCCAAATGCTGTTGGAAAAATGTTGCCAATAGACTTGCTGTACATGAAGTTGCCACAAACCTAACAGTTTGTAAAAGAAATGCAATGTCTGTGAAGCTCGATAAAGTGAAGCATAATAAAACAAGGTATGCCTGTATATAAATGATGTGTGAATAGATGACATATACTCATTTACTTCATTGGTTAGTTTATTTCTTTATTTCCTTTTTCTCCTAAATGCATACTGATTATTTATTTTAAAAATAGAAACGAAAGTAAAAAAGGATGAAGAGAAAGAAGGGAGAAAGGGAGGAAGATTAAAGGTCTGGCACATATCTCATGATTCTCTCCTAAAATTAACAAAATGACTAAGAGAATGTAAATATCTGGGGAAATGCAATAGCATTAGAAGAAATGTAGTCAAGAAATCCACTTTCCTGAAGGCATTTTTCTTCTGTAAATAGTCTTCAGAAATTGGTTTATTTGGTTTTAGCAATTTATTGTTCATATCAGGTAATTATTTTTTTAGGTTCTGCTCGTAAAACACACAAAAATCATTCTAGTTTCTTTCATCAAGTGGTTTACATGAATTTAGATAAATAGATGGATAGGTAGATAGATAACAGATAAACAAACTTGAGTGTAACTGAACTTTGTTTTCATAGGATATTATAATTATCCCTTAAATACATGGCCTCTTGATAGACTAACACTGAAATGTTAATCAGTATTTTGCATTTATATTTGCTAATTCTGCCATTCCATTTGTCATCATGCTATTTCCTTCACTCTTTAGAATACAGAGTCACAGACTCTATTCTCAGGGTCTGGTGGAAATTGATTCAAACACTGACATTTAAGCCCTTTCAATCAAAGTGCAATAGTCATGAAAATGTAAAAGATTAAAGAACAGATTGTGCAAACATATACTCCTCAAAAGCAAGTGCATTAATATTTTAAATAAATTCCTACCAGCACTGTTAATTATGAGAGAAAAATGTGTCCAATATCTTTGAAAAATAATTTTAATTTAGGTAAACCCATAAAAATGATATTATAATCAACAAAGTTGTCATCAAATTGGAAGAGCATTTTAAATTATATATCTTTCTTACTCAGAATTATAGACAATTTGTATTTCAAAAATGTTTCTCTAATCCATCCCACTTTTCTCTTCTTGTAACAACTTCCTTAATTTATGTTTTATCATTTCTCACTTGGGTTAATAATTATTCGACCTGGTTACATTGCCCTTATTATCTTCCTTTAAATCTACCTTTCATATTTTTACTAGAATTATTTTACTAAAGATATATGAATGTTGCAATCTCCTGGTTAAAATAATTTTTCATGGCCATCAACTTAAAAAGTAATTATTTTGTATGACTCTTCTATGGTAAGTCTGTTTTATGTACTTATGTGTAGGGTAGTCTTACATCAGCTAGGTATAAACAGCTACAGCCTTATAGCCCAACACAGTGATGGCTTTGAATTAAAGTGAAAAAGTAAATTCCTATCAAAAGGTAGAACTCCAAGTTGTATAATCAATCTCATGATTCATTTTATCTGTAAGGAAAGATAAATGCTGAGAAACACTCCAGTTTTTGTGCAGTGATTAAGGGAATGGCAGTATGGTCAGGGAAATGAATAGGAAGTTAGAGTACTGATTTTAAGTATGTTTGGTGAAGCTTCATATTAGATATTTCAGACTAAACCTAGAGGGACAGAGAACTTGTCTCCTTGCAAATTCATATCAAAAGTCTCTACTGTGTCAGCAGCTCTAAATAGCCAGGTAGACAAGATGATCTACTTAGGAATGACATTCATCCTTCTTTTCTTGACTCTTTGTTCTAATTTAATTAGATCATGATCAAATTGGCCATGGTAGTAGGAATAGAGATTATACATGAGCTTATCCACATGGAATTAGCATCACTTATACTGGTCTTTCTACTACCACTGCTTGGTATTCAAAGACCTGTAGTTGTGACTAAGAAAAATGGCTCACATAACCCTGGAGGACCAGTTAGCTACTTACTGCAGATTAATTATATTTACATTCTATACTTTATGATCATGAAATGATCTGTCTTTACTGAAACAGAAAAAAATGCTGTTAGTAGTAAACTTCACAATTTACAAGTTGCAGAATATCAGTACTGAGTTATAAGAGAAATTCATGAGGAGTAGATGGACATCTTTCAAACTATAATATTAGAGTGATGATTTTTGGCAATGGACACTCATATTCTCAGTCATAACAGAAAGAGTTACTCTATATTAGATGAACACATTTTAGAAGTATATACTATGTACAGATGCTTAATGTTTTTGAACAAAGGACTAAACCAGACATATATGATTATTTTCACTCTGTTTGGACTATGTTCCACTAAAAGCCCTCCCTAGGAAGTTGGTTCCTTTAGTGTGCAATTATTACTTGCTATTCAGTTTAAGCCTTGTGTACTTTGGGACTAAGGAAGCAGTGTAGTAGTCTCCTGGTTGTGCCTCCCTTTCAGCTAATTCCCCGGACTATTGTCCCAGGGATCACCTGTTACTTTGGATTTCACTTACTCTGAGATTGTAGTTTGCTAATTCTAGGTATTATTGCCATAAGCCTCTTTGTCATAGACATCTTTATTGCAAGCATTTCACTACAAACATTTTGGTGACAAAACTGATTGTCCATAAGGCAATTTTGCCATAAAAGATTAAATAACAAAAAATAAAAGAAATAAAATTTTTAATAAAATTAAAAAGAACATAAATGAGAAATGAATGATAAAATTTAAAAAGGTTTCTCGTGAAATACAAAATATTTGAATACATTTAAAATGTGTGTAGATAGATTGCAATACTGCGCTAATAACTGATTTTATGTTGTGGGTTGTATCTAGGCAATTGTCTTTGAAGTTTTTCTTTCATAGTATACTTTTTTGGGGGCTTGTTGGTTTGTCTTCTTGTTCAGCATTGCACTTTTTCTTTTTCACTAAAATTTCTTCCTCTATTAAGAGAGGTATCAGTTTCTAAATAGTAGGATAAGTATTGTAATCCTTGCAGGACATTTGGTCCCATACAAAATGTTCATTGAGACATTTGGTTCATGCCAAAAGGCCCTTGAAATTTGATCCTGTCCAAAATGTTCATAGAGACATTTGGCCAATGATATACTAAATATCAAAAATAACTCTGCTGAAAGATCCCTGAATTTTGGTCCTGTGCAAAACGTGTGTTGAGCTATTTGGTCCATGATGTGTTAAATAATATAAACATTTGATTTTGTTAAAATTTTATTTATGTTATTCTTATGTAATTTGTGCTGACCTTGGGATTTCACACTGATTCTTGTTCTTTATCATGAAGCTTGGTAGGGTTACTCTTAAGTCAAAGAGTAATTGTTCTCAAGTATATATAGACCTTAGCTTTATATTTATAAATATTTATAATTTAATATATTTATATTTATAAATATATTTATAATTTAATATATTTATAAATATATTTATATTGGCTTTATATTTGTTATATCTGTTAACAGTTTCAATTATACTAATTTGATTTTATCAGTATCATCTGGGAGTTGGTGGCCCTATTTGAGAGTGAACACCAGGAACCTGGGTCATAACTTGTTCATTGCTTTGCTATTTGTCTTTTAACACTTCAGTAAGCCTCCAAATGGAAGGATAATGCACTACTATCAGCTTCTGAAATTTGCCTATGCCGGCCTTCCACTGCATTGTTCATCCTGTGATTGACATTCAGTACTGATGTATAAATATTCCAATTTTCTGGTGGAAATCTTGGATCTTTTGGTCTTTGTCTGCCTCTGCCATGCCTTCAACAAACGTACCCGTTCTCAACATGATCCATAAGGTCATCTACCTTTTCTTCTGAATTATACACAACGTATTCATTTATATCTTCCAAAGGAACAAATGGAAGTCCAAACAACGTGGATGTACACTTATAGGTGTTACTTTCCATTGTCACACACTCAAGTATTAGAGCTAAAGAAGTTACTTTTTACCACAGTGATTGTGAAAAGTGAAACAAGCATTCTTTTTCTTGTGCCTTTAGTCGGAGTAATCAAATCACATTCATATGTGCAATCTTGAAATCTGTCATGCATAATCAAGGGTTAACGTTGAGATTTCTTTCCCATGCAAACACAAATACTCGGGCAATATTTAGTTGTAGGGCATTAATTAGATGCCTGGTATCTCCCTCATGATCACTATTATACCCAACCTCTATGTGGTAGGAGAGCCATATCCATTCTCACTCCTTCCAAGTAAACAAGACTCTGTATAAAGTGTTTATGTCAATGCACTCACCTCTCGTTTTACATAGCAGCTTGACCAAGCCCCTCCTTTCAAACTGTCCTTACTGAATGACCCAGCCACATGCAACCAAATGCTCAGTGATATATTAACACACCATCCACTTCTAGATGCCACTCTCAATCTGTCCTCCTCTGTGCATTTCTCTAACTGTAGAACTCTTCCTCAGTACCCTTAGTTTATATAAATGCTGTTCTTGTGCAAAATTCAAACCCTGACTCATCTGCCTAACCCCATGTGCCATTACCAGCTAGGCTACCAAGCCAAGAAGGGTTATTACCAACAATATAGCCATGAAAAATTATTGGATCAATAAAACATGATTTTATGTATTTTTTATGTATTAATCCTGTAAACCAAAAGTATAAATAAACATTATAGGCTATTTGAGCCTAGAGATGTTTTCTAAGTGTAGACATTTTTGACAGGAACAAATATCAAGGACTATTTTGCATGAACCAAATATGCTCATGAACCAAATATGTTTTTGATAGGACCAAATTTCAAGGGCTTCTTGGTGTGGACCAAATATCTCAATGGATGTTCTGGACAGGATCAAATGTCCACTAATCTTTGTAACCGAGTTTCGTATCATGTTGTGAAAGTCTTCCACACTAATGTTTGTGTTCCTGTCATACTGTCACATGTTTGTTGATAGATATTCCAAAGGTCTATGGAAATGTGGGTTCAACACTCACCTCAGAGACCCTCAGCTTCTTTCTCCTCCAGTGGAGTGTGTTTCATACTAAGAAACCAACTCGGGGTAAATCATTGTCATCTGTTAGCTCGATAAATCTAACACATTTCAACCAGATGAAACCAAACTCTCAAACCCAAAACGGGCAAACAGTTATTTTTATCTTTAACAGCAAATGGCCTTAGGGCAAATTAGTTATGTGCAAAAATATTTGAGGCAAAAATGCTTGTAGCAAAGATGTCTAAAGCAAAGAGGCTTCCAGCAAAAATACCAGACACAAGTTTTGTCATCTCTGCCATTGTAATTTACCCAAGCACAAGCTGAACTTTGCTTTTCTACTATGTTTGCTAATCTGATCCCCTTTGCTTTCAAGCTTTTAGACTAGATTCTAATTTCTAGTCTGCTGATACTATATTTTCTCATTGTTGAGCTATTACGAATTTGTTTTTAAATACATATTCCAGTTACTTTTGAGTGATTTGGGGTATGAGAAGAGGCAGGCATGTGTGTTCAGTCTGACTTTAGTTCTAAATATATTAAACCATGTTCACAGATAATATCCTCTAAAATATAATTTTTTGCACACACTTTTACAGTCTATCTCTTTTTGGACTAAATATTTTCTGCTTGTTTTAGACTTCAGTTTATCTGTGCTTATTCTAGAAAGACTTAGGAGTCCCTGATTCTGGGTTAGGGGCTCAATCCTTGTTCTTACAGAATTTCCTATATCTAGTCTTATTATAACATCTACCATAAGCTATTCTCATTGCCTTTTTACTATTTTTCCCTCTACCATCATATTTTAAGCTTGAGAGAAAGGAATAGTATTCATCATAGTGTCTTGAAGGCTTGACATTTGATATGTACTGAATGAACTGGAGAAATAAATTACCACGTTGATCAATTGACAAATTTTAAACTTTTTGTTCAAAAAGTTTTAAATTTTTATGGAAACACAAAAGATCCCAAATAGCCAAAGCATCTTTAGAAAGAAAAACAGAACAGGAAGAATCAGGCTCCCTAACTTCAGACAATACTACAAATATACAGCAATCAAAACAGTATGGTACTGGCACAAAAACAGAAATATAGCTCAATGCAACAGGATAGAATGCCCAGAGATAAACCCATGCACACAGGGTCACTTAATCTACAACAAAGAATGCAAGAATATATAATGGTGAAAACACAGTATCTTCAATAAATGGTGCTGGGAAAACTCGACAGCTACATGTAAAAGAATGAAATCAGAACATTCTCTAACACCATACACAAAAATAAACTCAAAATGGAGTAAAGACCTAAATGTAAAACTGCATACTATAAAACGCCTAGAGGAAAACATAGGCAACACTGTTTGACATAAATTGCAGTAATGTCTTTTTAGATCTGTCTCCTAGAGTAATGGAAATAAAAATAAACAAATGGGACCTAATTAAACTTATAAGCTTTTGCACAGCAAAGGAAACCATAAACAAAATGAAAAGACAACCTACAGAATGGAAGAAACTATTTGCAAAGGAAGATACACACAAGAGATTAATCTCCAAAATATACAAACAGATCATATGGCTCAATAAAAAAAATCAAACAACCCAATCAAAAAAACAGGCAGAAGATCTAAATAGACATTTCTCCAAAGAAAACATACAGGTGGCCAAAAAGCACATAAAAATTTGCTCACCATCATTAATTATTGGAGAAATGCAAATCAAAACTGTCAATAAAACGACGTATCACCTCACACCGGTCAGAATGGCCCTCATCAAAAAGTTTACAAATAATAAATGCTGGACAGTGTGTGGAGGAAAAAGAACCCTCCTGTTGGTGGGAATGTAAACTGGTATAGCCACTATGGAGAACAGTTTGGAGGTTCCTTAAAAAAAAAAAAAACCTAAGAAAAGAACTAGCATACAGTTCTGCAATCTCACTCCTGGGCATATATGTGGAGAAAGCCCATAATTTGAAAAGATACACGCACCCCAATGTTCACAACAGCACTATTTACAATAGCCAAGACATGGAAGAAACCTAAGTGTCCATCAGCAGATGAATGGGTAAAGAACATGTGGTATATATACAGAATGGAATATTAACTCAGCCATAAAAAAAAAATGAAATAATGCCATTTGCGGCAACATGGATGGACCTAGAGATCATCATACTAAGTGAAGTAAGCCTGATAGAGAAAGACAAATATCATATGATATCACTTATATATGGAATCTTAAAAAATGATACAAATGAACTTATTTACAAAACAGAAATAGACTCACAGACATAAAAAAACAAACTTATGGTTACCAAAGGGGAAAGGCAGGAGAGAGGGATAAATTAGGAGTTTGGGATTAAAATATACACACTGCTGTATATAAAACAGATAATCAACAAGGACCTACTGTACAGCACAGGGAACTATACTCAACATGTTGTAATAACCTATAATGGAAAAGAATCTACAAAAACTGAATCACTTTGCTGTACACCTGAAACTAACACAACATTGTAAATCAACTATATTTCAATAAAAATATATATACTAAAATTTAAAAACACTACCCACATAAAAAAAGAAAATATATTTCAAACAAGAAAAAATAAAGTTTTTGTTCAAATAAAATTATCCAGCTGTGGCAGCGATGGAAATGCAGCACTTGTATCTCCCTGCAAGAGAGAAGTTACTGATTAAATGAGAGGAGTATAATTAGCTGACCAAGCTCACTTTCAGCATCTTTGGGATAAGTTTCATTTTATGGGACTAAAACAACTCTTCATGGGCAGCCATAAGCCAATGACTGAACATGGTGTGCACATTATGGCAATACAAGATTCCATTAATGGACCATATTTGATTCAGAACTTCCCATTGGGTTATCTGAGACACTTTCAGACTTGTATCATAGTCTGAAGCCCTGCCCAGTCCTTCTCCATGTCTCTTTCCTTTCACAGGTGTCAAAGTAGGTGGAAGGTATATTCTGCCCAGTTCAGCCCCCTCCTCCTTTTATCTTTCACTGGAGTTATTCCTCAATAAATTTTTATACTACTAACTCCTATTCAGCATCTGCTTCCTGAAGGACCAACTGAAACATTACTGATGTAAAACAAAATTTTAAAATATGAAATCACATAAGAATATGAAATATTTTGAAGTTCAAAGTGAATTCAGATATCTGCTCAGTTTTGAATTGATAACCATATTCCACTTAGTACTCCTTAGTCAGCCTTTTGCTTAAGCCTCCATATGTTTAGAGTTTGATCTTATTTTCTTCAGTATACTTTGTTGTTATGGCTCTAAATTAATCTTACAGTTTTTTTCTCTGAAATATGTGTAGTGTCACGTTAATGCTTATATACTAATTTCTCAGCAACATTAAGCAATTGCTTTATTATTATAGCTTTAATTCTTATGTTCATGTTCCACAGAGGATTTCACTACACAGGTCAAAACTTAGTCTCTAATGGCAGTCTCTATAATTGAATCCATTATTATTGCAAATTGAAAAAATGAGAGTTTTAAAGCAGAATTCACTTAACCCTGTAAGAAACAGTGATTCTGGAAATGAAACCAAAGCAAGTCAAATATGGTATTACCAAGATATTGTTCACTGTACTGTTGTCGTTCGTAATTTTAAGACATCTGTTTCTCTCCTCTTCCCCTTCTTTCTCCCTTCTCCTTATTTTCCTTCTCTACTTGAAATGTTTAGTCCAATAACTGTTAAGTTAGGCTTGGACATGGTGGAGAGTCAGGGGAGCCACGGTAACAGGGAATGGAAAGTCAGAGCCTAAGCAAGATGAAGAAGATATCCATGTGGTAGGAATTGGAAGGTGATGCTAACCTGATGCAGGATGTCAAAACCTGATCCTGGAGAGAGGGCATCCATGTGAGAGGAAGCCCAGAAAGAGGACAAAGAACAAAGAAGCCAGCTTAAAGCAGATCACACTGGCCAATTTAAGTATCAAAATAAATAATGATAATAAAATTTTATATTCTTTGAATAAATAGGAGTCCATGAGTCCATACTGATTTAAAAGAATACATGAATCATTTGAAAGTTTGATGAAGAATGGAATATTTATGTACTTTAAAAGTACTTTTCTACAAAATAATCATTAATTACTAAATAAAACCAAAGTACCTTTACAATAGAGAATCCTGTGAGATACTACTCAAGAGGGCTATGTAATGGACAAATCAAAATCACACAATATCAGATAGGAGGTGATGAGAAGAATACACATTACATCTCTGATACTCCTAAGAGGCAAAACTCAAATTAAATAACATTTTACAAACCATATTGCCTGAATTCTCAAAAGCTTCATAGTTATGAAAGTCAAATAGAGACGGACAAATTCTTCCAGATCAAAGGAGTCTGAAAGGATCTTAAGGTTATACTAAGGAGGATCTTAGGGTTATACTAAGTATAACCCTAGATTCTGGAGTGTCTATATTGTTATAAGGACATTATGGGGACTATTGGTGATACCTTATGAAGAGATAGTAATACATTATTGTTTATTTCCTGATTTGGTGGTTACAGTGATTATATAGGAGAATGTCTTTGTTTGTAGGAACCACACACACAAATATGAGACTGTAATGGGGCATGATATCAGCAACCATGTCCCAAATGAAATTTAATTTCCTAAAAATTAAAGGTTAGGATACAGTAATTGAAACTTTTCTGTAAATTAAAATTGTAAAAAAGAGAAAAGGAAAAGAATTCTGTTTCAAGACACATGAACACAGCTTCTCATAAAAGTATAGAGAAGTGACAGAAGACAGTGACAGAAATAAATGAAGGTAGTTATCCTGTGATTGATTTAAAATTATTTTAATATTAAATTAAAATACATAATTCCTGATTCCTAGGAAATTTAACAGAAAGAATAACATTATTAAAAGCTAAAATTCTGATATTTATTTCCAAACCATATAAACACTCATGTCAATAGACACTTTCAGTAATCCATTGGGGAAGAATTTTATGAGAAGTAATTTTCCTAGGAGACTGCACGGTTATACGGAGCTAGAAAGATAGTTGTACAAGTCAGAGCTAGAGAAGAAGAACCAGTCTGCTCCAACAATGGTCTTATTATAAAGAAGTTTTCTTTTTACATTTAAGAATGAACTAGTGGAGAAATAAGAAGTACAGAAAATTGCACAGAGAGAAGGCGGATGGAGTCTGGCCAATATGCATGACCATCAATCTGAGTTAAAATATGTAAATAGTTTACAGGACTTTACACTTTAATTAAGAAAATGAATCAAGTTATAATATTGATAAACCCAGGTAAACTGTTTCCATGTGTAAGAGAAACTACTATCTGCAATAAGACTGCTAATAAAAAAGAAATGTCAAGAAGAAATGCACAGAAATGGAGAGACAGTTGACTTATAAAACTGGGAAACTATGCTCAGACTTACTACATTTATCTGTGGGTTTTTTAGTTTAAAGCAACTGAAATGTAATATGGAGTTAATTTAAATAAAAACAGTACTTACTACAAGAATATTATATAGCTCCTAGAAATTATGGAATGAGGCAAGGAACTAAACAGCAATGAACCATGACAAAAAGGAACCGCAGAACTAATTGCATGAAAACACTGCTGCTTCATCTGCTGAATATAAATACCACGTTTGCAACACTGACATCAGTGACACTTGACAGTAGAGATGCTGCTGCTCCATCAGAAATGATTCGGTGAGGTTGTTGTTTGTGTCTCCAGATATCTGGGGAGTGTGTATCTAAATGGTAGTCATTGCATGTTTCCTTCATTCAAGGGAAGTTGGTTGTAAGATAATAGCCAATCCATGTAGACTGCACACAATGTGGAAGGGGTTTATTAAAAGGAAATATGGAGCTGTTTCAAGAATGCTACACAGCCAGAAAAGGCAGATGTCCACTAGAAGCGACTTCATTATTTTTGATTCTTTAGCTCTAGAGGTTTATAAATACACATGCATACATAAACACATGCACGTAATTGAGAAACAATATAAATTGTTATTAGTATATGTATATATATGCATATGTGTGTGTGTTCTGTGTGTGTGTGTATGTTAAAAGAACAGTCAATCACAATGGTAATTGAATTAACTAAAACAACAACACTGAACATGGGGTCCCTCTACCTGCACACCCCTCCATCCTGCTCCCCAAAAAACACTTCCACACTCTGTCTCTATCAGTGTAAAGAAAAAATGAATTATACTCCTCAGTCATTTTCTACTTATAAAAAAATAAAGGCAGAAGTTTGAACTTGCACAATAATTTTGATAGAACATTTATCTATATATATCAAAATTCTTGAACAATTAAAAATTCTAGGAATTTATTTTCAGTAAATAATTAAGTGTGTGTAAAATTATTTAGATAAAAACATGTTCATCTACACCAGAACTGGCTTTGATAGGAGATGATTAAAATAGGAAAATAAATAAATATTTTAGGTATATTGATATAAGAATAAAATATAACTGTTAATACAATGTTACATATGTTCATAGAAGACTTGTCCAAAATGTTCACAGTAGCTTCATTCATATTAGCCAAAAATTGGAAACAACTGAAATGATTTCCAAATTGTGATATATAGTGAAATACCACTCTAGTAAAAACTGAACTACTAATACATGCAGCAACATGAATGAAAGTCTTAAACATTATGCTGAGTGAAAAAAGCTGGATACCAAATAATAGACAATTTATGATTTAATTTTCATGAACTTCTAGAATAGACAAAGGTAATCTCTAGTGATAGAAATCAGATCAGTGGTTGCCAGACACAAGGGGAGTAGATGGGATGGTTGGCAGTAGTGATTGCTAAGAGGCAGAAGGCAACTCTCTCTGTTGAGACAAAATGATTTTTTATCTTTATTGGGGTGTTAGTTACATGAGTATATATGCCAATATTGGGGAGTGTCAAAGGGATTGGCAAATATATATTCATACATATATATGTTAAAAGTCATTGAGAATGATACTGTCTGTAAATTATACCTCAATAAAAAATATTAATGGTTTAGAGGTGAAATCATGACATGGGAAATACCCAAGAAATATTATTAAGTCAATAAAGAAGGTTTCAAAAATCTATACAATGTATATCTAAAGTGTGTGTGTGTGTGTGTGTGTGGTGCGTGTGGGTGTGTGTGTAAAGGGTGTGTGTGTAAAGAAAAAAATGCTAGAAGCACACAGACTACAATGTTTGTATTTATTTACATTAAATTTTTCAAATGTTATGCATTCACTTGTTTTCCACAGCTAATAGTATTAAAATAAAAGCATAAGTATTATACAAGAAATTATTTGGAAACAGAAATCAGAACACATGGAATTTTAAACAATATATTTTGGAAGAAAAATTAAATATATTCAGAGTAGTCTCAAAAACTTCCACAGAAGATTCAATCAGTTTCTT
The DNA here is from genome assembly GCF_005190385.1 of Monodon monoceros. Lineage (NCBI taxonomy): Eukaryota > Metazoa > Chordata > Mammalia > Artiodactyla > Monodontidae > Monodon > Monodon monoceros. The sequence continues at coordinate 83,798,342 of NW_021703782.1, forward strand.
TCTCCACTTTACTCAACTGAAAACCCGTGCATTCCTCCTTTTACTTTTGGGGGCAAGGCTCTGTAATAGCAATTCATCATTCCTGTTTCAAACATTTGTCAATAATCACTTATCTGTATTTCTTTGTTCTCAGGTTCCAAACATAACCCAATCACTGCTATTGCAAAATCAAACCTCTTTTCCTAAACTCAGAGAAATGGCTCAATTAACTACTTAATAAAATTTATCTCTTGTTAGAGCTGACAAATGAACCTTAAAAAAGAAAAACTCTCTCAAGGCTAGTTAGTGTTAAAGGAATTGACAGATGGAAATGTTGATTATAATTGATTTTTATTTACACTTGCTTCATCTGATCTTTTCACAGATGTGTGATGAAATTTGTCTCCTATAGAAAATATTTTCTTTTGGAAGAGGGCTAAATATTTAGTTCTAATCAGCCTTCTAATCAAGTGTGTATTTAGGGAAAAATAAGGAGTCCAGCTGACTTGTTTTCAATTCCAAGGCAGCGGCCATCTCTAAATTCTGACAATACAGCTAGAATAAAAGCTTCAATAAGGAAGAGGTTTTGGCTATCCTGGGTATTACTTAAATATCAATATGCAGCACACTTTATCCAGGGACTTGTAAGCTATCAGTTAATATTATTGGATGGTTGATGGGTGGATAAATGGCTACATTAGAAGCAGTGGGTGTAGGTGCTGTGTACTTAGATATAGAAAATTTCCACTGCAACCACTGACATAGTTTTCCAAAATTCTAATCTCTGTATTTGTCTCTCACCCCACCCCAACCTGATATTTTATCATTTATTCCATCACATTTTCATTTCCTAATCATTTATTATTATTACACTTTCTGATTTTTCTTTCTGTTATTATAAATTATTCCTGCATGTAAGGGAAGAACAAAAATTTTGTTCATTTTTATATCCTGGTGACTAGCAGAAAGTAAGAATTAAATTGCTAATTAAACAGATGAATAGATTCCCTAGGTGCAGAAAATATATTATGTCTGTGATGGCCATATCTAGAAATAAATTTTTCTTGTAGGCCTGGTCACAATGGAACAAAGATGGCTAGGACAAAAATAAGTGTCTTTAGAGATTATTTTGACCCCCTGACCTTTATCAAAATTCTGATTTGACAACAGGTCAAAGAATTTGTAAATTATATTTCTTTTATAGCACTTTTCAATCATTAGTTTAGCACAGGTCATTTTATATCTAAACTTTCTCAGTTTTCATCACCACTCCTATTTGCTGCTGTTCTATAAGAACTATGCTATGTGTTTCATATAGGTTGTTACATATACGGGCAGTCTTAACATATAGTGTAGCTGTGATATAAATGATTTAATTTATATAAAGAGTATTATACAAATATTATTCCCTTTTTATTACCCAGAATTATGTGTGCATTCTTACAGGCCTTGGGAGACTTTCTCTAGGATATATAACTTGAAGTAGAATTGCTGAACCACAGAGCAAACACATACACTTAATTTCAATAAATGATGCCAAACTGTTTTCCAAGATGACTGTATTTATCCTCCTGAGAGTAGCATCTGAGGTTTCTCTTTCCTCACATCCTTTACAACCCTTGGTGTTATACTCCAATGTAGTATTTTATTATTCTAATATATATCGTGCTATTCTCTTGCAACAGGGGTGAAAAATACACCTTTGTTATTTTAAGTCATTGAGTTTTGGATTTTTGTTGCCAAAGCATAACCTGTTGTGATTGATTCAATGACTGTTCAAGTTTTCACTCTGCTGAACGTTTAGAGCCATATCAGTTGGGTGTCCCTGAGGTTGTTAAGCTCAAGGCTGTACTTTGGCAATTTGGATATTGAAGGTATATTCGCTTGTTACCACACTACCAACTATTTATGGTGGAAAGTGAAAAGAATTCTGGAGGCAACACCAGCCAACCAACTGTGAGCATATAAAATGCCCATTATTCGATGTAATCTGTACAATTATTTATAACAGATGATTATTTTGCAGTTGCTCAACTGCAAAGCCTGCTAATACATGGCATGCTTCTAATTCTCTATTGGAGTGGTTATATACAAATACAGCCAAAGTGTTTTGCAGAAAATGTTCAGTTCTTGAGTAGGTAATATCTGATTCAGGTAGATGAAAAGCTTGATTAAAGCAACAGCAATCAAAGTACTGGTCAAGACAGTAAAATTAAACACTATCCTTATGTAGTTCGAGAAATAGTTGCAATTTAGTGTACTCTACAATTAGAATTAAATCAGAGTAGTGATAAGCTGTCACAATTTCAATTAATCATGACCTTTAATTAAGCACAGCAATGGAAGAACTACTCTCTTAAAATAATTAGGGTTTATACTAGTAAGTGGGTTAGAAACAGCATAAAGTAAGCATTTTGCTGGCCTGAAAGCAGAGAAACAAGACAGATCTGAAAATATCTTTTTCTGAACTTCTGCTTTTTTTGCTCTATATTTTCTTCTTTACCACAAGCATATGACTCAAAGTAAAATTTCATAGCTTTTTACTCTTTGACTGACAGTGAGGTAGTCATTGACATTTCTTCTTTCTTGACTTTACCAATTGGATAATGGGAATAATGAATGGTAGGTAATTGTAAAAGGATAAATTAGTTGTATAAAGATAAGGTCCAGGGCTTTCATTTGATTGTAGAACAAAGAAAACTAATCTGAACCAGTTTAGGCAATACAAAGAAAAATAGTATTTGACAGATGAGCTTCAGTGATGGCTAAAATCAGGGGACAATGCAATCAAGACTAAATTTGTTTCCCATTTTTCCTATTTCTCTATGCCAATTTAATTCTCTTATCAGAGATGTCTTCATGAGGCTGTAACCATGGTCTTTATATATTTCTAGTTTTGCCACAGGGAATTAAAAACTTAGTTTCCCTTAGTTTCAATTCTAAAATTCCTTGACCAGGACTCTAAATAGCCTGCTATAGATTACATAATCATTACTATGGCAAAGGGCTGGGCAGGATACTTGATTCACAACTCTGATTAAAATACATAATTGTGGTTAAGGAAAAAGCAATACCTGCAAATAAGTGTGAAGGGGAGGTAGAGACAAAGTAGACTATCTAACACGTGTGATTTTTCTAAATTTAAAAGTTGAATGTTGATAACTGATTAAAACTTTCCTATAGATATGTGCAAGTCAACAACAATAGTAAACAAAAACAATGAAATAACCATTGAGCCCTTATATGCACCCCACCCCAGGAAAGGATAACAACAACAAAAAAGGTTAAATACAAAATATCCATTTAAATTACCCACAGTTGTTGAAAGACTCTCAAGATATCTGCCAATTCCACAATTAATACAGAAAAATTTGGGAAAGGACATAGACAATACTACTTCTTAGGTGGAGGAAAATTTTGCAAATTTTACCGTATAAAGAGCAGCTAAAAACTGTATATGGGTTCTACCTCTTATATTGATGGAACAGCTTTTACTAAACAAACACAGCTGCCAATAAAAATCATGACTATTGGATAAGCTAAGTATTTTTTAAATGCACATGTGGTAAGCAGCCTAATATATGAACAAATAAATGGCTTCTGATCCTTGAAATGAAGACGGCAAACTAGGAGAGCTCCACATTCTAATGATTTTCCCCCTCAGGATATTTCCCAGTTTACTGAGGCCCAAGAGGGAATGAATTTCAAGCAGTAAGCCGAGAAGTCTTACTAGGATAAAACAACTGTGCTTGTAGTTCGAGACTGTAAGAGTGACCAGACACTGAGGGGATATTTTCCTAGAAAAAAGGAAACCACAGTGGGGGAGTTCCAAATCAATATACAAGTATACATCACATGCTTGGTTCGCTCTGAAACTCATCATTTGCTACTCTAAGGAAACCCGTGAAAAAAAAACAGTAAATGGGAGGCTAAAAATTAGAGCGTCTGCAAGAATAAAGCAATGTGGAAGTAATTTAACTGTCTTGCAAAATTAAAAAGAATGAGTGAATAGATTTTAATAGAGGATTAAAGACTCTATGAAAAAAGTAAATGGAAGTTATTTACAATTCAAATATAAAACATGTAAAATGAAAACAAAAACATACTAGATGGTCTGGACACAGCAAAATATAGAACCTCTGAACTCAAAATCAGATTTAACAGACATTTTTCAAACTGAACTATATCAAGAAAAAAAGTGATAAAAGTGAAAGAACATGCCCAAGTATTTGCGAACTGTGGTATTATGTCAACAGGCATTAACCTCACATAACTACAGTTTCAGAAAAAAGAGATAGAAAATTGGGCATAAGTTTAAGGAGATAATGGCTACGTTTTTCCCCCATATAGTTAAAAGATATCTAACAATGAAGCCAAAAAATTCAGCGAATCTTAATAAATACAAAGAAGACCACACCTGGGTACAATACAGACAAGCTGCTGAAAAATAAGGGGAAAAATCTTAGAAGCAACATCAGAAAAAAAAATACAGAGTAACAAAAATTAAAATGAAAGCAAACTTCTCGTCAGAAACTAAGCAAACTAGGAGACAATAAAGTGACATCTTTAAAATACTGGGAGGGATTGAGGAGTGGCAAGACATGGAGTAGGAAGACCCTGAGCTCACTTCCTCCCACAGGCACATCAAAATTACAACTATTTACAGAGCAACTATCAATGAATGACCTGAAGACTAGCATAAAATATGTTCTACAACTAAAGATATAAAAAAAGAACCCCAGTGAGATGGGTTGGAGGGGGCGAGATGTGCTATTGTCAAGACCCACATGTCTGAGTAGGTGACCCCAAATCAGGAGAATAATCACAGCTGCACAGGTGCTCCTCAAGGAGCAAGAAGTCCAAGCCTCACATCAGGCTGCTCAGTCTGGGGATCCTACACCAGGAGACAAGCCCCCAGAACATCTGGCTTTGAAAGCCAACAGGGCTTGCATTCGACAGAGCCAGAAGGCCATAGGAAACATAGACTCAGTTGCAAAGGGGGCATACAAAATCTCACTTGATGACCCAGGAAGCAGCAGTAATTTGAAACAAGCCAAGATCATACCCTTTTGCTGAACTTGGAGAGCCTCCCAGAGATGAAGGAGGCAACTGGGACTCACTCTGGGGACATAGATGCTGGCAGCAGCCATTTTTGAGAGCTCATTCTACCACAGGGACACTGGTGCTGGTAAGCACCATTTTGGAGTCCTCCCCCTTTGGTGTAGCCCTGCAGACCATCTGGTTGGCCCCTGTCCTAGGAAAATCCCAGGCCAAGAAGCCAGCATCATGGGGACATAGTCCTTCCATCAACAGGCTCACAGCAGCTGTAGACCCCCCTGAGCACTGCAATTGCTCTAGGCCCTGGCCCTACCCTCTGGTACTGACAGCCTCAGCATTAGGCAGGGCCTGGCAACCACCTGGGCCAGAGGCCAGCCACACTTACCAGTGCACCCATGGTAGTCAGCCCTGCCACAACAGAAGGGCCCACATAGCCTACACAGGGGGCACCCCGAAAGCATACAGCTCTGGGGAACAGAGAGGATCAGGCAAAATGAGATGACAGAGGAATATTTTCAAAACAAAAAAAATGAAACACCAGAAGAGCTAAATAAAATGGAGGTAAGCAAACCACCAAAATAATGACCATAAAGACACTCAATGAACTCAGCAGAAGAATGGAAAACATGGTGAGAAGATTAACAAGAAGTCAGAAAATATAAAGAAGAATGAAACAGTTGAAGAATATAATAACTGAAATTTTAAAAAACACTAGAAAAAATCAACAGTACCATAGATGATACTGAGAAACAGATCAGTGAACTGGAAGACAGAGTAGTTGAAATCACTCAAGTTGAACAGAAAAAATAATTTTTAAAAATAATAACAGTTTAAGAGGCTTCTGGAACATCAGGAGTATGAACATTCACATGGGGGTTCCAGAAGAAGAAAAGAAAGAAAGGAGCAGAGAACATATTGGAAGATATAATAACTGAAAACTTTCCTAACCTGGGAAAGAGACATTGAGGTCTAGAAAGCACACAAAGTCCTAAACAAAAATCAACCCAAAGAGGTCCATACCAAGACACATCATAATTAAAATGTCAAAAATTAAAGATAAAGAGAGAATATTAAAGCACCAAGGGAAAAGCAGGAAGTTCCATATAAGAGAAACCCATAAAACTCAGCTGACATTTCAGCAGAACCTCTGCAGGACAGAAGACAGTGGCTGAATACATTTAAAGTGATGAAAGGAAAAACCCACAACCAAGAAAATTCTACCTGGCAAGACTATTTAGATTTAAAGGAGAGATAAAGAGTTTTACACACAAGCAAAGACTAAAAGAGTTTAGCACCATTAAACTGGCTTTACAAGAAACGTTAAATGAACTTCTTTAAGCAGAAAGGAAAATGTCACAACTATAAATATGAAAATTACAAAAGGAAAAATCTCATTGGTAAAAGCAAATATACAGTAAAGATAGTAGACCAGCCACTTGTAAAGCTTGTAGGAATGTTAAAAAAAACAAAAGTATTAAAATCATCTATTTCCACAATAAGTAGTTAAGGGGTATGCAAAACAGAAAGAAGTAAAATATGATGTCAAAAACATTAAACATGGGGTGGGGGGGGTAAAAACGCAGGGTTGTTAAGATGTGTTTGTACTTAAGAGATTATCAGTTTAATATCATGGTAACCACAAGACAAAAGTCTATAATAAATACACATACAAAAGAGAGAAAAGAGTCCAAACATAACCCAAAAGATAGTCAGCAAGTCACAAGGGAAGAAAGCAAAAGAAGAAAGGAAAAAAAGCACCACCAAAAAAACAAAACAATTAACAAAATGGCAATAAGCACATACTTATCATTTATTACTTTAAATGTAAGTGGAGTAAATGCTCCAATCAAAAAACACAGTGGCTGAATGGATATAAAAACAAGATGCGTATGTATGCTGCCTACAAGAGACTCACTTCAGACCTAAAGACACACAGAGAATGAAAGTGAGGGGGTGGAAAAAGGTATTCCATGCAAATGGAAACAAAAAGAAAAGTAGAGTAGCAATACTTATATCTGACAATAGAGATTTTAAAACACAAGGTCTGTAACAAGAGACAAAGTTAGAATTACAGAATGATCTAGGGATCAATCAAACAAGAAAATATAAAAACTGTAAATATATATGCACCCAACATAGTAGCACCTAAATACATAAAGCAAATGTTAACAGACATAAAGGGAGAATCTGACCGTAACACAAAAAGAGTAGGAGACTTTAACACCCCACTTAAAACAATGGACAGATCATTGAAACAAAAAATCAGTAAAGATACACTGTCCTTAAATGACACATTAGACCAGATAGAATTTATATTTTTATATACATATATATATATTTATATATACACATGTGTATATATAATATATATGTATATATAAAACATTCCATCAAAAATAAACACAATACAGATTCTTTACAAATGCACATGGAAGATTCTCTAAGACAGATCATATGCTAGGCCACAAAACAAGTCAGTAAATTTAAGATCAAAATCATATCAAGCATCTTTTCTGACCACAATGCTATGAGACTAGAAATCAATTACAAGGAAAAAAATGCAAAAAACACAAAACATGGAGGCTAAACAATATACTACTAAACAACCAATGGGCTACTGAATGGATCAAAGAGTAAATCAAAAAATACTTAGAGACAAATGAAATGAAAACACAGTGATTTAAAATCTATGGGATGCAGCAAAAGCAGTTCTAAGAAGGAAATTTATAGTGAAACAAGCCTACTTAAGGAAAAAAATCTCTAATAAGCAACATAACCATACACTAAAGTAACTAGAAAAAGAACAACAACAACAAAACCCCAAAGTTAGTAAAAGAAAAGAAATCCTAAAGATCAGAGCAGAAATAAGTGAAATAGAGACTAAAGAACAATGCAAAAGATCAATGAAACTAAGAGCTGGTTCTCTGAAAGGATAAACAAAATTGATAAACGTTTAGCCAAACATGTCACACAAAAAAGAAAGAACGCTCAAGTAAATAAAATCAGAATTGAAAAAGGAGAAATTACAACCAACACCATATAAATACAAAAGATCATAAGAGATTATTACAAACAAGTATATGCCAATAAAATGAGCAATCTAGAAGAAATGAACAAATTCCTAGTAATATACAATCTTCCAAGTATGAATCAGGAAGAAACAGAAAATAACAGACCAATTATCAGTAATAAAATTGAATCAGTAATGAAAAAACACCCTCAGCAAACCAAAGTCCAGGAGCAGACAGCTTCACAGGTGAACTTTACCAAACATTTAAAGAACAGTTAATACCTATCCGTCTCAAAATATTCCAGAAAATTACAGAGGAAGGAATGCTTCTGAATTCATTCTATGAGGCCAAAGACACCAAAAAAAGAAAATTTGTTAACATAACAACATCACTGATGAACATAGATGCAAGATCCTCAACAAAATATTAGCAACTGGATTCAATCACTCATTAAAAGGATAATATATCATTGTGACGTGGGATTTCTCCCAGGGATGCAAGGATGGTTCAATATCTGCAAATCAATCAATGCGATATACCGCATTAACAAACTGAAGAATAAAAATCATATAATCATCTCAAAAGATGCAGAACAAAGCTTTTGACAAAATTAAACATCCATCTATGATATAATCTCTCAAAAAAGTGGGTATAGAGGGAACACACCTCAACATAATAAAGGCCATATATGACAATGCCACAGGTAACATCATACTCAATGGTGAAAAGCTGAAAGCATTTTCTCTTAATATCAGAAACAAAACAAGGATGCCCCCATCATCATTTTTATTCAATGCAACATTGGAAGTCCTAGCCACAACAGTCAGAGAACAAAAAGAAATAAAAGGAATTCAAGTTGTAAAGGAAGAATTAAAAGTCACTGATCGGACTCTGGATGCTCAGAGCCTGAGGCTGATGCCACCAGGTCCACGAGGGGGTGGTGGGGAGGGGCTCTGCTCCTGTCTTTCAATAAAGCTGTTGGTATAATTAAAAAGAAAAACAGTCACTGTTTGCAGATGACATAATTCTATATAGAGAAAGTCCTAAATACACCAAAAATCTACTAGAACTCATCAATGAATTCAGTGAAGTTGCAGGATAGAAAATTAATATACAGAAATCTGTTACATTTCTATACACTAACAATAAACTATCAGAAAGAGAAATTAGGAAACAACCAGTTTACAACTGCATCAAAAAGAACAAAATACCTAGGAATAACTCTAACTAAGGGGGTAATAGACCTGTACTCAGAAAAATATAAGACACTGATGAAAGAAACTGAGATACTTTGTATATCAAAGATATACTTTGATCATGGATTGGAAGAATTAATATGTTAAAATGGCCATACTAGCCAAGGCAATCTACAGATTCAGTGCAATCCCTATGACAATACCAATGTTATTTTTCACAAAAATAGAATAAATAATTCTAAAATTTGTATGGTAACACAGAAGATCCCGAATAACCAAAACAATCTTTAAAAAGAAGAACAAAGCTTGAGATATCACACTCCCTGATTTCAAACTATACTACAAAGCTACAGTAATCAAAACAATATGGTCCTGGCTCAAAAACAGACACATAGATCAATGGAACAGAATAGATGGCTCAGAAATGAATCCATACTTATATGGTCAATCAATCTACAACAAAGGATACAAGAATATACAGTGGGGAATAGACAGCCTCTTCAATATATGCTGCTGGGAAAACTGGATAGCTACATGCAAAAGAACAAAGTTGGACTACTTGCTAACACCATATACAGCAATAAACTCAAAAGAGTTAAAGAATTAAATGTAAGACCTGAAACTATAAAAGTCCTGGAAGAAAACATGGACAGGATGCTTTTTGACACTGGTCTTAGCAATTTTTTCTGGATCTGTCTCCTCCCGCAAGGGAAACAAAAGCAAAAGTAAAAAAATGGACTACAACAAACTAAAAAGCTTTGCACGTTGAAGGAAACTATCTACAAAATGAAAAGGCAGCATACTAAATGGGAGAAGATCTTTTCAAATATATATCTGTTAAGGGAGTAATATCAAGATATACAAATAAATCATATAACATCATATAATTCAACAGGAAAAAGCAAATAACCTAATTAACGATAGGGCAGAGGACCAGGAATGGACATTTTTTCAAAGAAGACATACTGATGGTCAGCAGGCACATGAAAAGATGCTCAGCATCTCTAATCATCACAGAGATTCAAGTCAATCCAAAATGGGATATCACCTCAGACCTGTCAGAATGGCTATTATCAAAAAGACAACAAATAACAAGTGTTGGCGAGGATGTGGACAAAAGGGAGCCCTCCTGCACTGCTGGTGGGAATGTAAATTGGGACAGTTACTATGCAAAGCAATATGCAGATTCCACAAACAAAAATATAACTACCATTTGATCCAGCAATTCCACTCCTAGGTATTTATCCAAAGAAAAGAAAAACACAATTTCCAAAAGGATATATATACCTGTATTTTCATTGTAGCATTATTTACAATAGCCAAGATATAAAAAAGTAACCTAAGTGCCCATCAATAGATGAATGGATAAAGTAGATACGGTATATATATGTGTGTGTGTGTGTGTGTGTGTATATATGTGTGTGTGTGTGTGTGTATATATATATATATATATATATATAAAATGGAATATTACTCAGCCAAAAAACAAAAACAAAACTAAACCTTTCCAATTGTGACAACATGGATGGACCTAGAGAGTATTAACTCTAAGTGAAAGAAGTGAGACAGAGAAAGACAAATACCATATGATCTCACTTAAATGTGGAATATAAAACACAGAACAAACAAATAAACATAACAAAACAGAAACACAGTCATAGATAAAGAGAACATGAGAACAAACAGGTGGTTGCTAGAGGGGAGTGGTCAGCCAGAAAAGAGACATAGGTGAGGGAGATTAAGAAATACAAATTTCCGGTTAGAAAATACATGAGTCAAGGGTATGAAATATACAGTATGGGGAATATAGTCAATAACAATGTAATATCTTTGTATGGTGCCAGATGGTAACTAGATTTATGGTAGTGATCATTTTATAATGTATAGAAACATTGAATCACTATGTTGTGTACCAGGAAACCAACATAGTGTTGTAGGCCAATTATACTTCAAAAACAAACAAACTCATAGAAAAAGAGATCAGATTTGTGGCTACTAGAGGTGGGGGAAGGGGGAGAAGAATTGGATGAAGGTGGTCAAAATGTAGTTCCAGTTATAAAATAAAGAAGCACTAGAGATGTAATGTACAACATGATTAATATAATTAACACTGCTGTATGTTACACATAAGAATTGTTAAGGGAGCAAATCCTAAGAAGTCTGATCATCAGGAAAACAGATTTTTTTTCTTTTATTTTGTATCTATATGAGACAATGTATATTAACTAAACTTATTGTGGCATTCATTTCATGATGTATGTAAGTCAAATCATTATGCTGTATACCTTAAACTTATTCAGTGCTGTATTCCAATTAGATCTCAATAAAACTGGAGGAAAAATAACAAAATAAACTATGCAAAGGGGAGAAAAAATCTATAAACCTAGAACTCCATACCCAATTTAAAATAACTTTTATAAATAAAGGCAAATAAAGACTTTTCAAACACAAGAAGCTAGAATTTATTGCCATAAGACTTCTCTACAAGAAATATATTTTTAAAGTTCTTCAGACAGAAGAAAACTAATAATTGATTAAAATTTGCATGTACACAAAGGAATAAAGATTATCAGAAATGATAATAGTTTTTAGTTACTATTAGGTATGATTTTTCTTATTACTTTTTAAAAAGGTAATGACAATATGTTGTGGAGTTTATATAAAGATAAAATATTGCAGCATATATAGGTCAATGGAACAGAATAGCCTAGAAATTAACTCACATATACAACATATACAGTCAATTGATTTCTCACAAGTGTTTCAACACAATTCAATGAGGAATAGAAACTCTTCAACAAAAGGTGGTAGAATAAAATAACTTTGACCCCTACTCCATATCATAAATGAAAACTGAATCATAGATATAAATATAAATGCTCAAACTATAAAGCTTCTGGAATATTTTCATGATCATGAGATAGGTGAAGATTTCCTACATAGAATTTAAAAATTCTTAATTGTTAAAGAAAAAATAATAAATTAGACTTCCTGGAAAGTATAACTTCTGGTCAGTGAAAAACACTGCATAAGAAAATGAAAATGCAAGTTTTACAGATGTTAAAATAACTACTATTTATAGAAAGCTTTATCTAGAATATCTAATAATCTTCCATAAGTGAGTAATAAAAAGTTAACCCAATTAAATATGGGCTAAGACTTAGACCTTTCACGAAAGAGGGGAAACTATCCTTTATTTAATGATAAGCCCTATGGTAAAGCCATGGAAAATGTCTTTGGAGTTAAACATTGGCTTGTTATTTTTATTTCTCTACCTTTATTTTTAGTATGACATTTTATTTTTCAAGTAATAGTCTATGACCACTAAACACCACCCGCCTCCACACACACACAGAAACATGAACAACTGGAAGCCTAGAGAGTTCAAATAAGCTATTTTGAACATCTTGCCTTGTATTGTATATGTGTGCGTGTACATTTGTGTACTTTTTAATTTCACTCCCTCCTGATCAAAGGTTTTAAAGTAATTGTCAGTCATATATTTATTTAACAATTATTTATTAAGCAAACTTTATATGTAAAGGTATAGGGAGATTCATAACTTCTCATTATTATAGGAGTGAACACATTAACTGAAGAAGATAGACATATTGACTGTAAAAAATGCATGTTATTAAGTTTTTTTATTGGGCAAAAAAGTAGGATATATATCAACTTTCTATTAGCTATTTGACTGTGAAACTCCAGTTTCACTTTTCCCTCCTTTCTCCTTCTCCTCCTCCTATTTGTTTTTCTTATTCAAAATAGAAGCAAAAATCTCACTACTATTTAGGGTTTATAAACAAGTATATGGTAGCACATTTTTTCTTCATTGATCAAGAAAACTATATAATGGTCAATGAAACTCAGATATATGAATTTTTTGATTTATCAAACTAATTTCCCCAAATATAGTAGAGAAATTAAACCAGTTCAGAGAAACTAGACTTTCCTCTGGATCTTCAGAGAAACTTTATCAAACAAATATGATGTTCTAATGCTAGATAAGAAGAAAGAGGAGAAAAGAGGATGAGAAGGAGGGGGGAAAGGAGAAGAAAATACTTCGGGAAAACAACAAGTAATGGACATGAGCTGGAAGTATAAACTTTGTGAGACCTAGTCACAGACTGGAGCTGTGGGAGTTGGCATTGAATCATGTCAGTAAGACATCCCAAGACTCAAACTTTCTCTTAGTTCTCTTTCAGAGTAGGGAAAGACAGATTACATGTTTTACTGTTAGATAAGAAATACTGTTTCCATCCTCTTTCCTTCCCTGTCTCCCTCCATTCCTCCTTCTCCTTCTCTCTCTGTCTCTTGTGATAATGAATGATTCATTCTATTAGGTAAATGAGAACAGGCTGACTACTGAAAAAATGCCTCCTGCCCAGAGGTCATTATGCAACAGTAATACATAACACAATCCAAAAAGAAAGTAGGACACTACGAAATCACAAACACAAAAATAACTGGGTGAAATAGGACTTGAGGTATTTTCCATATTCCATAGTCCAAAGTAGTTAATAAAATTCTAAACAGAAAGAATGATGTATACGGCTATCTAGGGATGTAAAAGCACATAAATGAATATACAGTATGACACAATTCTTAATATGTTACATTTAAATGTATACACTTGTATATTTATATATTCATACATGCATCTAAATGTCATTTCAACTGACAATCTGAAGTTATTGAAGTTTTGTGTATTTAGCATTTAATATTCATGTATTTATTAAATTGTAATAATTTATTAAGATTAATGTACATATTTACTGTTGGACTGATACAAATTATTAAAGTGAAAATTTTGTGAATTTTTAAATACTGAGATACATGCATAGAGATTTTTATGTCCAAACCTAATGTAACTTGACAGATTTCAAGTGATATTATTTGATACTAGTGATTTTTTGACAGGGTGTTGTTACCAACATGGAGGTATTTATAACTTTCTCCCAAGATTTACTGTCAACTTAGCAGTTTACAAGATATATTCAAAATTACCATATACTAGGTGATTTTTCTTTTTAGTTATTCCATGAAGTAATTGACTTCTGTTCCATGTTTTACCATTTACAACACTTTAGTCTTAAAGTGTTTAGTCTAAGAGTCTTTGGTCTTAAAACTACTTATGTCTATACTTTTTGAATCAAAAATAATAACTGTGTTTTCAATGACAAGGGAAGAGCTTGTGTGGGAAAATGTACTTAAGTCCCATGACACGGTGCTCTCAATTTAAATTAAAAATAGTCACATTCTCTAATTAAATAAGATCATTTCATTATAAGAAGATTCTGGCTTCTGAAACTAGAAGTTTATGTTACATTTTCCTTAGTGAATGAATTGTTTCTATGATAGTTTAATTCTGCATTACTTGTTATTAAAATCTTTAGTTCACATTTTTATGAGGTTCCCGCAGGGACCTGATTGTTTTGTGTACCTTTGAAGGAAAACAGTTACTTCCTAATGAGGACATGCAGTGTGGAGACAAAAACACGTTTAATGTTATAGTTCTTAAGAGCATGAGCTTTGAGGCTAGGCATACCTGTACAAATTCCCTTCTTCACTTTCACTGGTTGTTTCTATTGCACAAGTCCTTTTTCCCCACGGGCACACATAAATCATAAAAACCTCTCCTTCCTAAATAGTCATTGCTTATTTGAAGCTCATGTCATCCAACAACACAGTGAATCTTCTCTCAGGCTGACTACTCTTATCTACCAACACTATACCACAGCTCTTTCCTCTTGGAAGATCTCAGTTTCTGGCTTATTAACTTCCTCCCTACCCCAACTCTAGTCTAGAAATTTAAATATTCACATGTATTAAATATGCTAATCTAGATATCTCATTTATTTTATCTCTTTATCGGCAATATTTTCAATTCTACCTCAATCAATTCTTACCATAGTCATAATCTGAATTAGCCATCACTTCCTCTCAAATATTCCAGTCTGTGAGACACTAAATTTTCCCAGATAACTTGTCCAAGCACCTCAATGCCAAAAGTCTTTGATCCCATCAAGAGCTACCTTCCGGGCTTCCCTGGTGGCAAAGTGGTTGAGAGTCCGCCTGCCGATGTAGGGAACACGGGTTCGTGCCCCGGTCCGGGAAGATCCCACATGCCGTGGAGCGGCTAGGCCCGCGAGCCACAGCCGCTGAGCCTGCGCGTCCGGAGCCTGTGCTCCGCAACGGGAGAGGCCACAACAGTGAGAGGCCCGCATACCGCAAAAAAAAAAAAAAAAAAAAAAAGAGCTACCTTCCATGACCATTCTCACCCTTGTCACCAGCTACTAGCCCTAATGGGCTTTCTCCTTTCCTAGATGTGTTTCTATGACTTATCTTTATGATCACTTCTCTTTAAATGCACTCAATTAATTGTCTCAGTCTCCTTTTAGTTTATACTCTTGATGAACTACCAATTATATATGCTATCTTCTATATGCCTATTTTATTTTTCTACTGGAGAATATGAAAACTGTTGTAGAAGAAATTGCACATAATTTCACTGATTTAAATGACTGATTTCTAACTTTAAATTTACACCAAGACTGCGCAGCTATTCCACTATTATATTTCTCTAATAGACTTATTTCCCCAGTCTTTAACAACAGGGTTCAGCAAACTACAGCAAGCAGGCCCAATTATACCATTGCCAGTTTTTGTAAATAAAGTTTTTTAGAACACAGATACACCAATTCATTTTATTGTCTATGATCACTTTTGCCCTAAAATGACAAAGTTGAGAAGTTGTAACAAAGATTGCATGACCCACAAAGCTAAAACTATTTACCATCTGGTTTTTAACAGAAAAAGTTTGACCATCACTGCTAATCGCAATTTCATACCTTTTCTTTGCTCCTGAAGCCTCCCAGGTACCCTCCAGCACATTCTCTACTTTCACTGGGAAAATCTAACACATTAGTTTCCTCATCTCACCATCACAAACTTAATTCCATTTTCCTCTATTTTCCTTTGCTTCATTCTAGATTAAAAGCAGGAAGTACACTTCTTTCAACAAAAGGCTTACCATACTTTTTTTTTTTTTTTTGCGGTACGCGAGCCTCTCACTGTTGTGGCCTCTCCTGAATAAAGTTAAAAGGATAAAGAGAAGATTTTTGTTTGTTTCCTAGGCAGAGGACTAATCTTAGGAAAAAATTACCAGGTTCTATACCTGTGCTTTTCCTTGTAAGCTTCCAAGTTCCCACTGATTTTACTGTATCATAAACCTAAAGGGGATGGATTGATACATGACACTAGAGTAATCCATGATCTAGTTATTCTTCTACTTTAATAGTTCAGTTTCTCAGTGAAATTGATCTCAGGTAGACTCAAAAGAAAGAAGGCTGATTGAATTAGTTCTTATGACTATGGAAGGCCAACAATCTCCCAATTCAGAACATTTTATCTGAAAAGGCATGCTTGTTATTCAAAGGAACTTCTAGCTGTGGAATTTTTGGAATAGAACGAGAAATAACATTCTAGGCAATCTAAAATCAGATTTTTTTTTTTTTTTACTTTTCTTTGTTACAGGAGGGGTATCACAGAGGGCTTTACAAAAAAATCTGATTATAAACACTATTTCACAACAAAGTGTGTTTTTTTAAACTATTACAACATCAACAACAACAAAAGGAGTAGCATCAATGACTAACATTTACTGTTTGTTGGGCACTGTGTGAGTGCTTTATCAATAACCCAGGAGATAGGCATTCTCAATAAGCCCGTTTTACCCATGAAGAAAACAAGGGTCAGAGAGGCGACTCATCCAAGATCACTCAGTAGCTAGTAGTACAAATCAAGGCAGGCTGGCACTTGGTTCCCTATATTTATCTCTGCACTATATTGACTCCTACATTTCTTGTGAACCCACCCAAACCTCAAAACAACAATGCCACCTAGAAGGTGATTTCAGGGCATCATCAGTACCCAACTACAGACAGAGGAGCCAAAGGACTGTGGAGGAAATACACTAGAGTTATAATAGTAATAGCTAACACTAACTGATCCCTTTACATAAATGTATTCATCTAACATTCACAACAAACTCTATGAGGTACTTGGCTGTATCACTTTCTCAAGAGCCACATTTTACTGGTTGACTCATACTCTTAGAAACTTAAGGTAATGAATATTGAAACTGAAATCTACTGATTCTATCAATCAATCAATCAATCTATTTATTTATTTATCTACCTACCTACATACCTACCTACCTACCTATCTATCTTTGACCTTCAATGGACTATACTGCATCTATTTTGCAACACTCTTTTCTCTATAGCCACATAAAATAGGCCACCCAAGGCAGGGAATAACAAGTAATGTGATGGGAAAGGGGCATCTGAGAAAATGTGCTGATCTGAGTGATGTGAGGGCTGTTACAGAGAATTACAAGATGCCACTCTGGAGGGCTCTGAAGAGTAGAAGGCATGGTTAAATTCGTTATCTTCTTTATTCCACGTGACAACTCCCAGGAATGTACTATTATTGTCATTTGGGGAGATTAAATGACTCATTAAGCTAACAGTCCATAGTGGTAAAAAATTTAACACACTTCTATCTAACTCCAAATCCTGTTAGTTTAATATCTGAAATGATTTCAAAAAAGGAGAAAGTGGGTAAAAACATCTTACTATGTACCAGACACGAGGAGATTTTTATTTCAAGAGGGACAAAACAGACACACCTGGTCTCACAATGATAATCTGTTTTGTTGGTAAAAGTAGGTTTGAAGTTGAATGTCTGTGTCCTTTTATACTCATATATTAAATGATAGTGGTTACATCTTACGGAAAATCCCGAACGAACTTTTTGGCCAACTCAATATATGGAAAGAAATCACTGGGGCAAGGTTTGGCTTGGCTGAGCACTCCCTCACTTCCCCTGGATATTCTCCCAAGAAGTGGAGTGACAGTAGACTCTTAATTTACTGAGAAGAGGCTGATTACGGTCTTGGTAATGATCTTTTTGAGTCTG
Source organism: Monodon monoceros (assembly GCF_005190385.1). Taxonomy (NCBI): domain Eukaryota; kingdom Metazoa; phylum Chordata; class Mammalia; order Artiodactyla; family Monodontidae; genus Monodon; species Monodon monoceros. The sequence goes on from NW_021703782.1 coordinate 83,816,568, forward strand.
AAAGGAAAAGGAGGACAGCCAGCCGGGCTGTTCCCCTGTTAGCAATACTTACTTCCAGGCAGTCTGTATTTGGAAGCCTTTTATATGCTCTCTCTCTCACACATGAACTCACCTATTATGTGTCTATTTAGTTAGTTTACAGGTCAGTTATTTTCACGTTTGTGATTGGACTTTGAGATTTGTCCGGCATTCACTGAACATACATGTACTGTATATTTACTTCTTGACAGGCATTATATTAGACTCTGGGAAGCAAAACAGATAATGTATGTGCTCCCCAGGGGCTTCTAGTCTGGTGAGGGTGAGAGAAAATTTTTTAAATAAAATGAATATGTAATATGTGAGGTAGCTATATGATCATTAAGACAAAGGAAGATAAGGGGATAGAGAATTATGGGACAGAGTTTGGTCATATAGACCGATCAGGGGAACCTCTCATTTAAAGGACAGGTATAAAATTATGGAAAGTTTGGGCTGAGGCTGGCTTTTAATAATATGCACAAAATTATGTACAATAATATTCTTAAAGTAAATAAACTATAGGAGTAAAAAGAATGAAACCAACACTCAGAGAAATGCAAGAGATAAACAAGGCTTCACTGAGAAGAATAATATAATAAACTTAGCTCTTCACATGCAAATTCCTGGTTTCAATCCCTCATGGGGTTTAGCTGTGTTTCCTGACCATGCATTATTCCATTGTTAAACCCTTTGTGATTAAGCTGGCTGTTGACTACTTGCAGCCAAATGTTACATGAATATACAGCTGCATTCACAGAGTGAAATAAGAGTTTTCAATTTCACTTCATGGAAAGCTCACACTTTCAGGCTACTTCATGGAGACATACGGGTAAAGGAACGAGTGAAAGACCTTTTCCGTAATTCAGATCTTCTCCTCTCTTCTAGTCCTTCTTCAGTAAACTTGGACTGTACCTAAGACTTGGATTCTTCCTTTCCTGAGGATGTTCTCTCCACCAACCACCCCCCCACAACACGCACACATGCACACACAGAAGGTTTTCTGGGCTCTCATTCAAGTGGACATCTTGTGGGACTGAAGCACCAGTCTCTCAGACATTTTTAGGAACTTCTCAATCACAAGATGACCATGATTTTTTTTTAAATGAAATGAAGACATTTTTAATAAAAGGTTAAACTTAAAATTTAAATTTCCTACTTTTATTATATCCTGAGAGAACTTGGGTGCAATTAAATAAAGTTAGGAAAGAGCTCCAGTGCAATAAAATGAAATAGTATATCTCCGCCTGAAGACTAAAAAAAAAAAAAAGAAAAGAAAAAAGGATTACGTTGCCATCTTTCTCTAGACTTGGTTCTTGAGTTTTGGTCCCTCAACTAAACATCAGCAGGAAAATAAATTTGGGAAACTAATTAAACACCATCATTTAACATATGAGTATAAAACAACACAGGCATTCAACTTCAAACCTACTTTTACCAGCAAAACAGAGTATAATTGTGAGACCAAGTATGTGTTTTTTCCCTCTTGAAGTACAAAATTTCCTCGTGTCTGGTACACAGTAAGGCTTCTGTCATCGTTATCATTCCTATCATCGTCATTTTCATCAACCTCGTCATCATCTTCAGTATGTATTAGCTGAGGATAAGACTTTAAGACCGAGTAATAAATGACCAGACAAAAAAATTTTCAGGAAGTATATGAGTTAAGTAAACGGATGGAATTCCAACAGAATGCAATTTTCCAATGAATCTCTGAAAGTGAAATACCAGAAATTTACTGTGCTTATTAACACCATGGAAGAGGCACAAGAAGCTGCGGTAATTTAAGCTTTATGTAACTCCAGTTTAAGTTGTATTTTCATTTTACTCACTTGATAATGGTTTTATAATATGCTTTTGGTGGGGATGAGGTAGATAGTCCATGACAACCTTTCCTGAATAAGTAAATATTTTAAGATAAATAATAGATTTAGAAGATTCAAGTACTGGTTCAGAAACATATTAGTTTTTAATTTTGTATCCTCTTAAAGCTCTTGAGCCTCATCAGCAATAGTGGAATGATTATGATAAAATCTGCATTTGGGGCCGCCGTGAATCTTAAATGAGATGAGGTGTGTGGAATAGAGGGTGCCTAGTATGTAGTGATTGTTCAATAGACATAAGATGCTTTCCCTTCAGCCTTAGTCAGATTTCAGTCATCATAACTAGGCTCCAGGTAAAACTTGAGGATAAATTTAATGAGATCAGATTCTTATAAATGATAAGTAAAATTGTAAAGTCCTATGAAGTGTAAAGCAGTATTCTTATCCTTATCATAGCAAACCTTGTTAAATTCAATAAGGTGTTAATCATAGTGTTAATATGCAGTGTGTTTCTGATGCTTTACTTTCAGAGACTGTTCAATAGGGAATCACAAACATTTGGAATACTTTCCTTTTAATTAACTCATATGTTGCTTGAAAACATTTCTCTTTAGACATTACTGTTAATTCCTGACACTGCTGTCTAAGCTAATACCATTTTTTACAAGTTCTCAGAGCAATCCTTCTTCTCTCTCCTTCTTTTCCTGGTTATCCTTTTATGCTTTTATCTCTATTTTAGATTATGACAGGAATGTTCCCAGAACAGTACTAGGCATTTATAAGTTCTTATAAATTTACATGAGGTTCAAAAATCTTCTGACAGGTATACTGAGAAATACACTAGTTAGAAGCACAGAATACTAGATCTAGAATAAAATTTAGATATACATTAAGTCTACTTTACCTATTTACCATTAATTAAAATGATTCTTAATAGCTTTATGTTGGAAACAGTCTGGCATAATGGACGTATCTGCATATCAAACTCCAGCTCTACTATCTCTGCTGTGTAAACCTGGGCCGGTTACTTAACCACTTTTAAGCTTCATTTTCCTCAGTATCAAAATACTAATAAAAATATAATCACCATAGTGTTGGTGTAAGGATTAAATGAGGTCATATATAAAGGTAGCTGACATATCAAACGAGGCAAAATTCATTAATGACAGTATATATTATTTAGCTAGTATTACAAAGCACTTTCACATATATCATCCCACATATGAAAATCTCGCTACCTGATAGAAAGGATAGCATAAATCTCATTTTATAGGTAAAATCTCATTAGTAAGTAATGAGGCCAGGGCAGGAACTAGAATCTACGCTGCCTACCTTCTAATTCTTTTTGTACTTTAAGTATTCAGTCAAATGTCTTTTGACTCATTTGCCTGACACAGCAGCATATTCTGCAGATATTGAGGCAGCTCATCTAGCACAAGTTTTTCCCTTATTTTTTAAGCCAAATGCTCATGACTATTCCTTTATTTGGCCTTTCAATGCCTCCAAAAGAGTTTCTCTTAACCCAGAGGCTGGCACAAAGGCAAGAGTTAAGGTTGACTAAGTAAGTCCTTTCATATGTCCCTATTACTTATTTAAACCAAGATATTGGAGTAGCTTTCAAAATATTTTGAAAAAAATATCATTTGAAGCTAATTATTAATAAAACAAGAGAATTATGGTGGAATTAATCTAGCAACAAACATTTAATAAGGATATATATGAATATTTTTCTAAACATTACATGCATTAGGAAAACAAGTTTAATTTGTTGAAGGCACCATAAAATCAATATAACAATTTCTCTGACCAAACCTTTATGGATGGTATAATTTTAGACTCTATTTATTATAAATACTCTTGTAAAAAACTTCCAGCCAAATTTCCAATTACATTTCAAAACAGGACTCTATCCATAGTTAATGCAATTTTGGCTATGCCATGTTTTCAGGTAACTCTAAAACAGGAAAGCACAAGACATTTTTCAGCAGAGTTTGTTTTCATGAGACTGCATAACATCTTTGCTGACCAAACAGGTTCCAATAATTTGTGCCTGCAAGGTTTTTTTAACGTCTTCCCTGTACTGTACCACTATGTAGCTGAGAAAATGCTTTTCTGTATGCAAAGTGGTACGAATCCTACTCTCAGTTATACATACACTGAATACCCAATACATAAGCACATACTACATTCCATGTTTAAGTTAATAAGAAATCAAATATTGATAATCTCCAGGGAAACTCAAGACACTATTCATACCGGACACTCAACTGTAGTTACAGTAGAGAGTCATCCATTTGTAAACATCAAAGAGTTCACATCTCAAAGCAGCATACATTTATTGTTACATAAAGAGTAAGTTAAGACTTGATACATGGTGGGTAAACTAAAAGGCAGTGCCAAAATTCATATTGTTAAAAAGAAACTTGAGGGGAATTCCCTGGCAGTCCACTGGTTAGGACTCTGTACTTTCGCTGCCAAGGGCCTGGGTTCAATCCCTGGTCTTGGTCTCCTGGTTGGGGATCTAAGATCCCACAAGCCACGTGGCACAGCCAAAAAAAAGAAAAGAGAAGAAAAGAAACTAACTATGAACAGAAAGATACTTGAGCATAGCTAATTTCCCTAATCTCCCTTAAATATAATTGATATTCCAATACTATTATTAAAAGTATTTACGCATATCATAAAATTTGTGTTATCACTAGAAATATGCAAAAGTGGTCTCTCAAAATTAACGTCACTGTGATTGACATAGGTAAGATTGTAGGGGAGGCCAAGATAATGCTGTGTGTGTGTGTGTGTGTGTGTGTGTGTGTGTGTGTGTGTAGTTTAATATAAATTGTTTCATATATTGTTATACAAAAATAAATATGTATTTATTATAAATGCATGTATTTTGTTTATCAATGATATATGCTTATCTATTAATTTATGTACGAATATACATCAAATAATGTGAAGATGCAACATGAATGATACATGTTATATGAGTGATGCATGAATAACATGCTCAATTGAAAAGTATAAACTACCCATGTATACACAAAGTTGTATAATAAAATAACGAATGGTAAACACTGGAGGTGATTCAAATAGAACTGTCCAATCTAACTTGACAGACAAACTATATAACAGGAAAATAAACAAATGATAGAGAGATAGAGAGAGAGAGAGAGAGAGAGGAAGAAAGAAAGATAGGTAAAGCTCCTAGAAGGATACCAACCAAACTTGAAGAGAAAGATATTTGGGAAAAACTAAAACGGAATAAGGGCCAGATGTGAATTAAATTACAATAATTACAGAATTTTGCTAAGGAATACTAACCAAAAAGATGCCATATCCTGTAGCTTGAAGGATTAATTCCACTGAACGTGTAAGAAAGAAAATTTAATATAAAACCTTCAAGCTTATAGAGGATAATGTAAAATTTTCCAAAAATGTTTTATGAAGCCAGAATTAACCTGACAAACATTTTAGAGTTAAAAAACAAAAGTGATCTTCTAATTTTATTTGTGAATTCATATTTTTTAAAGCCAACATATAATTATTAGCAAAATATGCCTACTACATAGCACTATCTGTATGGCAAACTGTGATTTGAATTATGAAAAAGATAATAGTAGGAAATAGAGGTCACAGAAATGAAAGTAAACAGTCTAAGGAGACATATAATCATCGAAAAATTGACTATGGCAGATCGTTTCTGAAAATAAAGAAAATTCTGATTGTGAATTTGAAATCTTTTAGAGAGTGTTATGCACAACAACTTTTGTTGGCAATGTTTTGAGTAAATGAAAATAAAATCTGTATTTCTTGCTCGAACTCTCATAGGAAGAAGAGAAAAGAGCAGCCACAGAAGTTAAGAATACTGCTTAGGAGCCAGAAAACAATGAAATATACTAGAGTATGGACCAACTTCTGAGTGGAAATAAAACATGGACTTTTTTTACTCAAATACTCATGATAAAGGTGGTAAATCTTGAAAAAGTGAGGGAGGCTATATTGTCTATTACGTGAAGAGGAGCCATATAAAAAAAGATATCAAAGGATGGTTCAGCAATATGAAGAATTCTATTAATGTAACATTCCATGTTAATAAGGTAAATTCAAAAATACATGATCTGAAAAGTCTTAATTTATTTCAGAGTAATTATTTAAAATCAAAACCTCTCAGTGAAACACAGCATTCCATTTAAATATGTTCACTATCATCACTGCAATTCATAACTATGGATTTTATATACAATATAATAAATCATGAAGAGGAAATAAGACCTATAATTTAAAAAAAGAAATGGCAAAAACATTTATGATTTGAAGATGACATGACTATCTACTTGAAACCTGGGGAGAATCCACTGAAAACAATTATGCTATCTAACATGAAAGTAAAATGGGTAGTTATAAAACAAATATATGAAAAGTATAGTTTCCCTAGATATCTAAATTATCCTGAAAAAAATGCAATACAAAGCAAGACCTAATTCATAAAAACAATTGTGATGAACAATATCATAAAAACAAACAAGTAGTTAGAATCACCAATATAAAGGAAGCTACACAAATTTTTTTAGAGACACAAAATAGGACCTGACTGACTCCCTAACAGGAAACCCAAAATTAGTAAGATGTTAATTCTATGCAAATTAATATAAAATATAAATAAATACAATTCTAATATAAGTACTTATTTAATGAAACTTTAAAATAGTTTTATATTCAGCAGGAAGAATAAAACTTTGAATAGAATAATTTTTTACAAAAAAGTGAAATCAAAAGAAACTTGTTCCCCCACGTACTAAAATATGACAAAGATATAGTAATTACAATGTTATAGTTCTGGCATAGAGACTAGTAGGGCAAGCAATGGAAAAGAATTGTGAGCCAGAAAGTTATAGACATATATATGAAATTTTTCTTGATATTTAGATTTCAAATCAGCAGGGAGAGAAAAGGATTTTTTAGTAAATCATATTGTGATAACATAATCATTTGGGAAAATAAAATGAACAGCACACTTTCTGTTCTAGAATGGCTTCAGACTATGTTCATTTCATTGAAATACCAGCTTTTAACATTTATAATCTAGATTAGGCTGATTAGGATCATATGACCCCTACAGAGGTCAAAATTCTGACAGTTGTCAAATGTGCGATACATTAGTCTCTACTAGGTTACTTATGCTATTTTACAACTGAAAATATTAAGGGGAAGAAATCTGATACTTTCTTTTTTAACTTTTTGAGGAAAAGTGACACTTTCCATTGAATATATCTCATTATCAGTTTACAAAGGGTTTAGTTCCATTCATTCATTTCTTTAATTAAATATTTTGCTGAATGCCTAACATGTATGAGTCACTATTTTCATTTCTATGATTTTATTTTGACTTGTTTTGTTCTCTTGACACATACATTATTACTTGAGAAATCAGAAAATGTATCAGCGAACAAGGACCTCTGGTATGTGAAGAAAGTGGTGAACTTCAAGCGAACCTGGGCTATCAAACTTCAGAGACCCCTCTGCAATATATCCTCTCATAAACAATATCACAATCAAGACATATTACAGCAGGATCACGCACTGCAAACACTGCAAAATTCTTACTCCTTAAAGAAACAAACATCCATTCTGGATGTTCACAAAGAAATAGAAATGTTTGAGTGCAGTTGAGACACTGGATTTCAGGTACCTACGTCAATGCGAATCCCCAAAGCAGATGGCAAATAGTTAATTAAAAGAGAATAAGAAGCACAGAAGAGAGAATGGAAAAAAAAAAATGGACATTTGGGAGTACTTACTGAGTAGAAGATAACAGAAACATTAGGAATAGCTACTTCCTTGTTTATTTCTACTTCTGCCACACATTCTTTTAAATCAGTGGGTCAGCACTTTCAAAATTTCTTTTCCTTCTTTATTCAACTTACTGATATCATATTGCAAAAATTCTAAATATCAACGCTAATTCTTAGGAATTCTTTTTTCTTTAATTCATAATACAAGTATTAAATCAAGTATCAATATTTATATTTTTCAATATTTGTATTTTTTTAACTTTTTTTTTTTAGTGGTTTGAGAGATGGCAATTTAAAAAAAATATTTATTTATTTTTGGCTGCATTGGATCTTCATTGCTGTATGCAGGCTTTCTCTAGTTGCAGCGAGCAGGTGCTACTCTTTGTTGCGGGGCACAGGCTCCTCATTGCGGTGGTTTATCTTGTTGCGGAGCACGGGCTGTAGGCACGCGGGCTCAGTAGTTGTGGCTCATGGGCTCTAGAGTGCAGGCTCAGTAGTTATGGTGCATGGGCTTAGTTGCTCCACAGCATGTGGGATCTTCCTGGACCAGGGATTGAACCTGTGTCCCCTGCATTGGCAGGAAGATTCTTAACCACTGCACCACCAGGGAAGTCCATCGATATTTATATTTTAATCCCAATTTATTTCATTTTTGTCCTAAACATTTCAAAGTAATACAACCACGTATGTTAACCTATTTAATTCTCATTTATAACGAACACATATGTAGTATTAGGAAATTCCTTCAAGGAATATTTATATAACTAGAAAAAATTCCAAAAAAGTGTTTGTCTACATATAATGAGACAGCAATTTAAAAACAACGACAATAAAAGAGTATTTTTTATGGCTCCTATTACCTAAAGACCGTATACCTAAGCTGTCTTAATGCTCTTGACAAGGTATCTGTATATCCCAAGAGCTATGGAAATCTCTCAAGGCCCCAGTCTTTGGTTCTTTATCTTATTATGCTTTCCTATTTCTGTGTTTCCCCTCTTGGTTTGGATACTGCAATAATCTAATCCCATCTTATGAGAATCTATGCTAAAATTTCTATCTAGCTTTTGAGATCAAGAGAAGTAATATCCATTGTAGTTCAGCAACTCTGCGAATAGTTCCACTATACCCTCAAAGCAATCCCTGATCTCTAGGGACCCAGTGTGACCCTATGCTTTTGTTGTATTTCACAATGATATTGCAATACTTAGGCTCCCAGTGCCTGAGCCCTGTTCACTAGCTGTGCCTTATTTGATTACAGGCTGTATAGATGGCAGGATATTCCCAGAAATGCAAACCCCTGGATCCTTCTGCACCACCCTCCAGATTCCTGTTCTCCTGAATTCTTTCTGTTCAACCAGCAGTAAAGATGAATTTAGAGTACTCTTGTACTAAACCTCCAGAAGCCTTTCCAACTTCTGCTTGCCATTTTTTGATGTTTAAATGAAGTATTTAACTGAGAAATTAAAGACACCCTCAGCTGAGAACATACATATTACTCTGCTCAGAACACTCCTTTTCACACAAATATGAGCCCCTCCCCCTACACATACTCACAAGGATTCCTGCACATACTGACTATGCAATAAAATCTAGGAGTTCTTTAAATCTTCCCCTCCCCCTTCAAACAAACAAACAAACAAAAAAAGATCAACAAAATGTAACTAAGCAGGACCCTGTGGGGCCTTTCCTCCCCCCATGTCCTCTGCCTGCCTTTTGTTTGTGGAAACCTGTAGTCTCCCAGGCCTCCCCCGAGTCACACAAGCCTGGCTCAAGAATTAATGATTGAAAGCATGTGAACACCGTAGTGACAAAAGTAGCAGTCGGCCCAGGAGAACTGGTAACAATCTAAACAGTAAATCAGCCATATAGTGGTCACAGAATCTTTAGTTCCTCTCTGCAGTACTTAGATAACAGTACCTGATACACATTTCCTGAGTTGTTTTACAGATGCTAAAACCCCCACCAAATGGAAGAAGTTAACGACTTTGAGGACCATGAGCACATAGCCCCCAGGCCTACTGGAGCTTGAGGACTGATAATGTTAAACGCTAGCTATGACGCTCACCATCAAACAATTAGAGAATTGTGCACAGCTGATTACATACCCTGCAACTACCCTCACTCACCTTGCCTTTAAAAATGCTTTCCTGAAAACCACTGGGAAGTTTGTGTTTTTTGAGCATTAGCTGCCCTGACCTTACCTGGCCCCTTACAGTAAACACTGCTCTTTCCTTCATCACAACCTGGTGTCAGCAGACTGGCTTTACTGCCAGTGGACAAGCAGACCTAAGTTTGGTTCAGTAACAAAACACTCTATGAAAGAAATTCATAAAATATGCTAGAAATCTCTGTACACTGGGGGAGTGTTCCTGCCTTATTTGCTTCAACTTTCATAATATTGCCATCTTTATATGAGGTCCAGTAAGATTCATTCCTAGTGAACCCCCCCTAGTTAATCAGTACAGAAATATTATATGGAAAAGTGTTGGCCTCAGTGAGAAGATACATTTTCTAAAACCCTGTGATTACACAGCATTATCTTAGTGTCTCCTGCCATGTATCCTGGGAAATATATTGCTGTACAATTAACAGGAGCATAGTCTTAGTACGTTGATCAAGCTAGAATTGCTTCTTTAACAGCTCCCTTCCCACACAGAGCTTAATTTAAATTCCCCAATAAAAATTACATATGACTACTCAGTAAAGACTTGGGGAGTTGCTTCAAGCTCTACTATTTTCAAATCCTGAACCCCTTTGCTCTGGTGGTTGCCCTATGTTCAGCTTCTTCCCTAATGTTGTTCCATTTAAATGAAGTCCAAACATTTTGATTTTGTGATTGCCTTTAGCTCTATACTTTGCAATTTGGGAATTATCTGTGTCCTACTTCCTGGCTTTAAACCCAGGCCTTTGGAACTTTTTCTATAGACTTTCACTTGTCTTTATAAAAACAGATCTCTAACCTGATTTTTACAGCTGCATATTGATTTGGAAGTCAACTAGAAGGTAATCTCCATAAGAGCAGGAATATTTATACTAATGTATCCCAACATCTGGAGTAATGCATAAGTGTTTAGTTTATATTTGTTGAATAAATAAATGGATGAGGAATCTGTGTCGCAAACAGATAATTTTTTGAAAGTTTCACAGTTAATTACTAATGGAAGAAGAACCCAGGAACCCAGGTTGCCACCCAGGCACTTTCTAATAGACTTCATTGCCTATAGTTTTCTTTTTTCTTCTGGTGACAAACCAAATATATTCATTAAATATTTTTAGTAAACAGTAATTAGGAGGGATTTACTGTACTTTGAGTTTGAGTTTAAAGTGTGAAATTGTAGTAACCAGCCTCCAAGATGGCTCCCAATGATACCATGTCCTGGTGTGCACGACCTTGACTGTGGGCTGAAATTATTGACTCCCTCTTGAACAAGGTAAAGGCTACCTCCTGAGAGATCCTGAGACAGAATCATCTAACTTGACTCAGTTATACCATATCAGGCTTCTGATCCCTCAGAAACTATGTGGGATAATATATGTTTTTGCTTTTAAGTTCTAAGTTGTGGGGTAATTTGTTAAGCAACAACAAATAACTAATAAAATCATTTTTAAAATAAATGTACCACCATTTACAACCAAAATTATAAAGTAAAAAATATTATATATATATACACACCACATACACATATCTGTGTGTAATATTTATACATTATATATTTTGTTGAAGCTGTCTCTATATGTATTACATATGTTATATATCTGTGGAGTCCCTTAGGTTAATAAGATCATTCAACACAGAGGGGTATTTCTGAAAATTGCTGAAATAAATTCTGAAGTCATCCAGAACGAAGGCTGCGATCCCCTGTGCTTTGGGGTTTGCCTCACTGTGCTCCTAGATGCCACACAATAGCTGCAGTATTTGCTGGGGTTTTTACAGCAGACATGATACATAGCCCAGAGTGACCAGAGTAGTACTGAAACTGAGCAGGACCCTGTGGGGCTCCTGGGCATGGAAGCCTTTCTGTATTCCCCATTTCTTGGGGCTAGGCTTCAGCTTCCATGACCTTCCCTGAGTTCCAAAGGGTAGGTTCAAACGGTTGCTAATCAGGGAAGGGAGGGGATACAGAGACAAGGGAGGAGCAGTCAAGAAACAATAGCGCAGCCTTGGGGCAGGATCCTGGTTCTGACTCGAGTACACATAAAAATATCTTTGAGCTCTTCTGCAGAACTCAAACTCCCAACAACTGGGAGATGTTACTACTTGATGAAGCATTCTTCATTCCAGAGAGAAGGTCACAGTTTGATAACGTTGAGAACCATAGAAGCTCATCAGGAGACCACCTGTGGCCAGATTAAAGCAATGCAGGCTCTACACATACCCTGATCCTTATCAGCAACCCCGCCCTTGAACCACTGCTATAAACCTCCTCACCAAATCCCCCCTGGTTGGGACACAGTTTCTAGGGCATGAGCCAACTGTGTCCCCCTTTGCCCGGCAAAGCAATAAAACTATTCTTTTCTATTTCACACAAAAATCTGTCTCTGAGATTCAATTTGGCACTGGTGCACAGAAGGTGAGTTTTCAGCATCAGTACCAAGAAGTATCTGTAGGTCACAAATGCTGTCATATTACACCTTGAACTTGGCCATTTCTGGATGTTTCCATGCAGTTCCTGGAAAAGAGCACTCCTATGAAGATCATGGAATATTCAAGGCTGTTAATCAGATATCAGATGGTATATGAGGCCTGCAGCAAAACAACTGACTTCCACTTCTTTGCTGTGAAGCAAACTGCTGATATGCTTCAATACATCTTCAGTCACTAGCTTGGAAGAGAGTTCTCTGACTTCAGCTATGTTGTTCTCCAAGCCTTGAATGAAGAGTGCCAGTCCTCAGTTTTCAATAAATTGCTTGCAGGCAGCTAGAGATTCATCTTCAAGATTCCAAAGTGCTTTCAAAGTAAACAAGAGAGCGACATCATGTGAATTCTCAGTATTCTTTTGTTTTCCTACTGCTGGAAGATCCTTGATTGCCATGAAGAACTTTCCTTTAGGTTGTGAAGTTTGCTGAGATGAGCGTTGCACGGCTAGAAAAGAGTTGGAAGCTCACTGCCACTATTTGCATGCCTTCAGAGCCATCTCATAACAAACTTGGCAGCATCATACCAGTCTAATGGAACACTGACATGGATCCTTGTCAAGGCATCACACCAAGGAATTAATTGGTTACTCCCTGAGGGAAACTCCATAGCTTTGAAAGACTTTGTATTCCACCACATCTTTCAGAACACAATTTCTCCAAGGTAACAATCAGATCTTTCAGGCAGACATTAGCCAAAGTAAAGAGATGCCTCTTCTTGCACCATGTAGCAGCCCAGGGCATCCTTTTGAAAGTAGAGAGGGACAATGGTCTTGTTCCAGAAGCTGTGGTGCAAGAAGTGAACCAGTAAACCATGATGCCCAAGAAGGGAGAAGGTGTCAAGCTGAGCCTGGATTCCTGTGAGATGTAATTATGGGCCTACTCTATGAATAGGGCACACTGCACTCCTATTGGGAATGTTTTAATATCTACCAAATTGAAATGATAGGATACAATTTTCTTGATCTAAAGTAAATTTCAAAACTTCCTATGGAAATAATTAATGAATAATTAAAAAACAAGAAACTACAACAAAGACATATTCCAATGAAATTTTAGATATTAAAGTATATCAGATAAATCCTAAAATTATCACCACTGGGGAAGGGGGCAGGATATTTAAAATATGGTAAGACAATGGATTAACAACCACAGAGTTTAAAGAGAAGAGATTTTGATCAAATAATTAATGGCTCCAAGGCAATGCTTCAAATCAAGAAAATAATCAAAATAAAAGGAATATCATAAAACAAGTAGAGATGATAAAGAATAATAAAATTTTCTCAATAATAATCCTTAACATGGCTATAAAAGCATTCAGATGTTACTTCAAAAAACTGAAAGAAAACACATTAATATGTAAGAATAATAATTTGGATGAAAAAAATCTCTGATTATATCAGCAAAAGTTCTAGGTAGTATATTTATGTTCAGAGGGGTAGTATTTTTCTTTTTCACTGGGATGATTTTTATTTTTGGTACAAATTAATGCACAGTATCAAAGACAGTGCATCTGTGTTTTTATATATAGGTAACATGTTACCCCCCCAAAAATTATCCCATTACTTAGTACCTTAAAAAAATTCATTTATTATGTCACACAATTTTTTGAGGGATCAGAATTGAAATGAGAATATGTAATTTCAAAAATCATTGGAGAAGAATAAAAATGGCAAAAAATACTTTGCAAAAATGTTTATAAAACAAGAACTAGAGAAGGAAATATCAAGGAAGCATATAACACAGAAACGTATAATAACTTTATTACAGCAAGATGGAGATAATAAGCTTTGATTGGATCCAAAAGCAAAATCTAACATTATGCTGTTATAAAGGAAAATGTGAGAAATAAACGTTATAATTAAGTGGAATTAAGGAATTGTCTGTTCTCATTCTTAGCCCTCAGAGCCACTCTCCAGCAGCAAAAATAGATCACTTAATTGAACTAATTAACTGAAGTCTTTCAGAGTCCCTAAGAAGGCAGATGTTAAAAATTGTTGTAATACTTTCCATGTTGTAATACTTTCCATTCCACTAAATGACTAGAAGAGAAACTAAATGCCCTAAGGCACAATACGAGGGACCTATTGATTAGAAGTATGGGAGAGGGTTTTTATCTAAAAGAAAAATATATCACTTTAGAAAATTATATCATTTCATGTAGGATCAATCAAACCAAAAACCATCTACCAGTAAGAACAGTATTTTAAAGACCACAATTGAGATCTTAGGTTATTGCTTTGAATTGGGTTAGAGTATTTCATTCCTCACTTAATTATGCTTACGAGCCTGGGAAATGGCAAACATTGATGATCATCCAGCAGAAACCTAGGGCATTCCTAAAGCTAGTAGACTAACTATTGAGGGCATTTTCTGTTGAAAGGATCAAGGGATCAAGCTCTCTTCTTGTGAGCAGGGACATAGTTTTCTGAGAAGTGAAGGGTATCATTTGGTGTGAAGAGATAGCAGTCATTCAACAAATAGTTATTGCTTTACCTTATGTTTCACACAAAGTACGAGGATACAGTAGTGAACAAGGACTACAATGTTCCTCTTCTTCATGGTATTAAGTTCTAGTAAGGTAACTTAGAAAGTGAACATAAAAGGAATCAATTAATTGGGGATTATACATTCAGAGAGTGAATGGGAAATTCACCTAAAAAGAGTGGTCAGGGAAGCCCTCTCTGAGGATGGACTGTTTTATCAAACCATAATGAGATACAGCTAGGTACATAACATTCAGGGGTTGTGTGGGGAAGAATTCCAGACACAGGGAAAAAATGTGTAAAAGCCCAATGGTAGAAATAAGCCATGCTTTGTACAGAACAAAAAGCCAGACAGAGTGGCTGTAGCACAATATTAAGGAGGACAGTGAAGAGTAAAGTTTTAAGATATAGATATTAGCTATATTATATAGACCACAACAACATGTTTGGATATTATTCAAGGAACAACGAAAAGCAACTGGATAAATTTAAGCATATGGAATGAGGATGGTAACTGGCAGAGGGTGGAAAATGTAGGCCTGCTAATTTTTTTTTTAAGGCTACTCTGTTTGCTATGCTGAGAATTAATGGGAGGGGAACCAATTAGAAAGCTACAGTTTTAAACATAGTGAATATTAGTATAGTTTTAACCAGGGAGGAAACAGGAGATATGGAGAGAAATAGACTCAGTATATATTTATATTTGAGAGAGAATCAATAAGACTTCTTAATGAATTAAATGAATTAATGAATTAAATGAATTAATAAGGTACTAGGTGATGTGGCCTGACAAACTAGGTGAAAAGTCTTAGCATTCACGTATACAAGAAAAACTGGAGAAAGAAGTAGTCTTGAAGAAATGGAGAGTGTGATTTATAATTTTGTTTTGTACACTTGTAAATCTGATAAGTCTATTAGATGCACAAGCGATGATGACCTTTAGATGTACAAATGAAGAAAGTTGAATATAACATGATATATATGTACATACATATACTTTATGAGCACATATATATGGATTATGTATTAAATTATATGTACTAAAATCACCTTAACACAGGATGATTTGTTTTGCCAGCTTCATTGAGGCATAACTGACAAATAAAATTTATATACATATATTTAAAATATACAGCTTGATGTTTTGATACATGTAAATATTGTGAAATAATTACCACAATTAAGCTAACAAATATATCTATTACCTTGCATAGTTACCACTTTCGTTTCTTTTTTTGTCATGAGAATGCTTAAGATCTATCATCTTAGCAAATTTTGAATTTCAAGTGTATAGTACAGTACTGTTAATTATAGTCACCATACATACTGCATATGTGTATATATATATGCATTATGCATATATATTACATTATATTATACTATATACTATATATACTATATAAATACAATGTACCATGTATACTATGTAATATGTATATAATGTACTATGCATATATATTGATGGGGTTCAGGGCAGGGTGTCTCAGAATGTGTCATTTTGGCATATGAATTATGGATTATTTCAAATTGAAGACAACCAAGGCCCAACAGACTCAAGAAGAGCTTTTTAGCTACCCCTTAACTGCCTAAAAGAATTTAGATAAGGCACCTGTACCAGGAAGAGAGATATTACCAAAGATAACATTATTTTTGCATCAGAAAGACTTAACCACATAGCACAGCAAACAGACATATGTTTACCAAACATATGCTCTTCCCATCTTCCTGTGAATTGTCTTAATCCCCTTTGAAGTTCCAGACCCCTTTCCCATTCTCCTTGGCTCAGGATGGCATATAAATCTTAACACTCTGACAGTCAGAGAGCTTGATATCTTTGGGATTCCCATGTGTATGAAATTAAATTAAATGTTTTTCTCCTGTTACTCTCTCTTTTGTTACAGGGGTGTCTTAGCCAAGAACCTAGAAGGATAGATGGGAAATTATTTTTCCTCCCCTACAGCATACTACATTAGATCTCCAGAACTTACTCATCTTGTATAACTAAAACTTTGTATCCTTAGACCAACATTCCCCCATTTCCCCATGGCCCTAGCCCTTGGCAACATCCATGCTACTCTCTGTGTCTATGACTTTGACTACTGTAGATCCCACATGTAAAATGTTTCTATATACAATGCATACAGAGTGTAGGTTAAGTTTCAACGTACTGTCTCCACAAGTATTTAAAATTAGGTTAATTATTTTCTGATGAAATTTGTTAAATCTAGAACTTAAGAACAAATGGGATAGATCTCTCCCTGCCCAGATTAAAATTCTAGGAAACTGTGAAACAATCTCAATCATTATCAAGGAAGAAAAGATAGTAAAAGTTGAACTCTCAAGTATTCAGAAATAAATGGCAATGAGAATGCATAATATTAAAACTTATGGAATTCAGGAAATATTTCACCAATGGAAGATATACTTCCTTTAATTTATTACGGGAGTAAATAAAAATAAAGTCCTACTCAAGATGCTTGAAAATAAAACAAATAAACCCACAGGAAATATGAGACTAATTTACAACAAAGTCATTAATGAATTAGAAAACAATGGACTTGCAGAATGGCCATCATTAAAAAGTCTACAAATAACCAATGCTGGAGAGGGTGTGGAGAAAGGGGAACGCTCCTACATTGCTGGTGGGAATAGAAATTGGTGCAGCCACTGTGGAAAACAGTATGGAGGGTCCTCTGAAAACGAAAAATAGAATTACCATATGATCCAGCAATCCCACTCTTGGGCATATACCCAGACAAAAGAATAATTCAAAAAGATACATGCACCCCTGTGTTTATGGCAGCACTATTCACAATAGCCAAGACATGGAAACAACCTAAATGTTCATCAACAGATGAAGGGACAAAGAAGATGTGGTATATATATACAATGGAATACTACTCAGTCATAAAAAGGAAGGAAATAATGCCATTTGCAGCAATGTGGAAGCAAATAGGGATTATCATACTAAGTGAAGTCAGTCAGAAAGAGAAAGTCAAATATCATATGCTATCACTTAAATGTAGAATCTAAAATATGACACAAATGAACCTATCTATGAAATAGAAATAGAATCAGGGACAGAGCGAAGAGACTGGTGGTTGCTAAGAGGGAGGAGTTGGGGGAGGCATTGACTGGGAGTGTGGGATTAGCAGATTCAAATTGGTATATATAGAATGGATAAACAGCAAGGTCCTACTGTATACAACAGGGAACTATACTCAATATCCTGTGACAAACCATAATGGAAAAGAATGTGAAAAAAAATGTATATATGTGTATAACTGAGTCACTTTGCTGTACAACAGTAATTAAGACAACATTGTAATTCAACTATAGTTCAGTAAGGAATAAATTTAAAAAAGAAAACAATGGACTTGGTAAATATATGCAAGCTCATTTCCTTAAAATAGTGAGTACATAAGGTGTAAAACAAAATGTAAACACTTTATGAAGGCTAATTAAGAAACACATAACTTAAATAGACACTTCTCCAAAGAAGATATACAGATTGCCAACAAACACATGAAAGAATGCTCAACATCATTAATCATTAGAGAAATGCAAATCAAAACTACAATGAGATATCAGCTCACACCAGTCAGAATGGTCATCATCAAAAAATCTAGAAATAATAAATGCTGGAGAGGGTGTGAAGAAAAGGGAACACTCTTGCACTGTTGGTAGGAATGTAAATTGATACAGCCACTATGGAGAACAGTATGGACGTTCCTTAAAAAACTAAAAATAGAACTACCATATGACCCAGCATTCCCACTACTGGGCATATACCCTGAGAAAACCATAATTCAAAAAGACTCATGTACCACAATGTTCATTGCAGCTCTATTTACAATAGCCAGGAGATGGAAGCAACCTAAATGTCCATCAACAGATGAATGGATAAAGAAGATGTGGCACATATATACAATGGAATATTACTCAGCCATACAAAGAAACAAAATTGAGTTATTTGTAGTGAGGTGGATGGACCTAGAGTCTGTCATACAGAGTGAAGTAAGTCAGAAAGAGAAAAACAAATACCATATGCTAACGCATATATATGGAATCTAAGAGAAAAAATAAAGGTCATGAAGAATTTAGGGGCAAGATGGGAATAAAGACACAGACCTACTACAGAATGGACTTGAGGATATGGGGAGGGGAGAGGGTAAACTGTGACAAAGTGAGAGAGTGGCATGGACATATATACACTACCAAACGTAAAATAGATAGCTAGTGGGAAGCAGCCACATAGCACAGGGAGATGAGCTCGGTGCTTTGTGACCACCTAGAGGGGTGGGATAGGGAGGGTTGGAGGGAGGGAGACGCAAGAGGGAAGAGATATGGGAACATATGTATATGTATAACTGATTCACTTTGTTATAAAGCAGAAACTAACACAACATTGTAAAGCAATTATACTCCAATAAAGATGTTAAAAAAAAAACACATAACACTTAATATATTCATCTTAAGAATGAAATTGTGTGCTATAAGTATACATACAGTATGTGTGTATACACACACACACACATGCATACATACATATCCATATTTTCACTATTTAGAAAACAGAAACTAAACACTTGATTAATCATTCTAGAAAATTATAAGAAGAGTCTCTATACATCTGTAATCTAGGAAGTTCGGAAAGTGTTAGGTTTTGGATTCTTAATGAGAGAATATTATATAGTAAATTTAATCTTAGAACTATTAGTAAAACTGAATAAACTAGAATGAAAATAAGAGTGTTTCAGCAATTCACTTTCAAATGTGATATTGGTCTAAAATGATTTTTAGGACAAGAGCTTTTACATTTATATTTAATACATTTAACCTTATTTTAGCTCATAGAATAAAATTCAGATTTATTGACAATAATCCATTGTGAATACAAAAGAAGCTCTCAATGCAGGCAGACAACCAACCATATGTAATTATGAAAACTGTTTACACGATCACTGTTTATTCACATTCTCATCTTCAACAGTGTATTGTTTTAGAGAGAGTTAAAATATCACAAATTTGAAGCTTTTCCCCTCTGGTATAAGTTTTTTCCAACTCTTATTCTTATACATTATTATAAAGGTAAATAATTATTTTTCATATTGGTAAAAAGGTAACATCTCAATTTCAAAGAGAATGAGATGGCCAGGACAGAGACTGTATATGTGATTCCAACACAGATTGAATCCACAAGTGAGAAAGTCAAGGCCTTTTAAAAAAGAGGGAGGTCATTGGAATGATTAGGAGAGAAAAACAGGCAGAAAAATAGAAGCAAGCTTGGCTTGAAAAAGAAAGCAAGTTCAAACGTATAATTGTGTATCTCCCATATCTAGGGCCAGCTTTCTCACTCATAAATTCATGCTCTGCTTTCTGTCTCTGACTCTCTCTCTCTCTGGAAACTTTGAAGATTAATTATAAATATTTGTGCACACCATAAGTATATTTAGTAAAGATAAACAGATTTACCACCCGAAGAGGAATAATATATAATAAGATATAAATAAATTTTAAAAAAAGTTTTCATATGGTGTGGAGAGGAATGAGAACATTCAAGAAATTTTCATTGATTTGTATAATAATTATAAAACGGGTCTCAATCTATGTGGAAATGGGAAAAAAAAAATTTGGTTTGTCCAGAGCTTCATAGCCTTCTGAGAAATATGAAGGTTTATGAGTGCATTGCTTTTATGTCTCCTTACCCAAAGAAAAATAAGAACCCAGCAATCCCACTACTGGGCGTATACCCTGAGAAAACCATAATTCAAAAAGAGTCATGTACCACAATGTTCATTGCAGCTCTATTTACAATAGCCAGGACATGAAAGCAACCTAACTGTCCATCGACAGATGAATGGATAAAGAAGATGTGACACATATATACAATGGAATATTACTCAGCCATAAAAAGAAACGAAATTGAGTTATTTGTAGTGAGGTGGATGGACCTAGAGTCTGTCATACAGAGTGAAGTCAGAAAGAGAAAAAGAAATACTGTATGCTAACACATATATATGGAATCTAAAAAAAAAAAGGTTATTAAGAACCTACGGGCAGGATGGGAATAAAGACGCAGACTTACTAGAGAATGGACTTGAGGATATGGGGAGGGGGAAGGGTAAGCTGTGACAAAGTGAGAGAGTGGCATGGACATATATACACTACCAAATGTAAAACAGATAGCTAGTGGGAAGCAGCCGCATAGCCAGGGAGATCAGCTCGGTGCTTTGTGACCACCTAGAGGGGTGGGATAGGGAGGGTGGGAGGGAGATGCAAGAGGAAAGAGATATGGGGATATATGTATACATATAGCTGATTCACTTTGTTATACAGCAGAAACTAACACACCATTGTAAAGCAATTATACTCCAATAAAGATGTTAAAAGAAAGAAAAAGAAAGAAAAAGGGAAAGAAGGATGTCCCGGGAAACAAAAAGTAAGTCAAGAAGTAAGGATGAGTCCAAATGCTGACAAACTATTGAAAAACATAAAGCCACTCCCCAAATTAATCCACAATATGACTGGTCTAGCACCGTAGAAGGATAGCATATGATGAGATAGAAATCTATCTATAAATTATTCTAGAGTTCCTTAGTTTGTTAAGATTACAGATACTATGGTATAGCCCAGCTGAGGTACATGGAATGGTTCTTTGTTCCTGACCTCAGTAAATGAACTAATAACAATAAAAAGAAAATATTTCTGAAGTTACAATGGAGTTATAAGCTTAGGGAAACTGTGAGGCCTCTGTACAGGCAATAACTTCTAAGCCATAACAATATATGTGTTAAAAAAGGAGACAGCAGGCCCAAAAAGGAGTCACTTGTACTAAACCCCAGGTCAGAAGACCAAGAGTTAATACTTAACCTAAGTGCAATTTCAACACCCACCCCCACAAGGAATATGACCTTTAACCATCCAACCTGGAATTTCCTGGTCAGCATGGAGGAAATCTGCTGATAGACCCTTTTCATTCCCCTTAGGAAGGTGACCTTGCCTAAAACAATGCATTCCTTGCTAATAATTTCCTTTTTTCCCTCTCCTTCTCTGCCTTTGAAAACTTTCTTTTTCTGTAGCTTGACAGAGCTGAGTTCCTTTCTATTGTTACATGGGATTTTGCCCAATTCATAAATTGTTTAATAAAGCCAATTTTATCTCTAAAATTTGCTCAGTTGAATTTTTGTTATTTAAATGTATGGCTCTAGTTATGTTAATCAAAGTAAGGAGATTTCTGTGAATTAACACCTCTTGTTACACCTATGCAAATGAAATTGGTCAAATAAAGCATAAAATTAATGATACTGGCTTATAAAATCACAAAACAAACTTATGGAATGGACATGTTTTAGGGATAACCACTTGATAAGTATGAACTATGGGAACAAAACTAACACATTTCCCTGCCAACATTAGCCAAGTGTGAATAGCAAGTCCTTTGGTGGGAAGTGAGTGGTGAGCATTGTGCACCCTGAGATAAACCAAAAATAACAGGGTTTTTGCTTTTGTCCCCAGACTAATTCCTTAGATTTTCCTACAAATTATTGATTCTCTAATGAAAATAATTTTATCATTGACTTTTTCAAAGCTGATACCTTTATAAATATGATAATCATGAGAAAAAAAATTTTTTCAAATCTGAATAGACTAACTGGTAATATTGTGTTTTTCCCTTTAAATGTCTTTTGCATTTTCTATTTAATTATTCAGTCCTTCTAAGTCTGACACCCTTGCATTTCTGGTAAACAGAGTTCTCTTTCCTAAATTCTTTTGTCTCTGAGTCATTCCTTCACACAAAGGTAGTTCAAATCAAAGTTCTTCTCTGGGATATTTTGCTGGAATGATGAGAAGAGAGATTCTGATGGGATTCAGGACAGGCCGCCCCAAAATGTGCCACTTTGGCATATGGCTTATATGGAACTGACAATCAAGGCCCAACAGACTCAAGAAGAGCTTTTTGCCTCCCCCTTAACTGCCTAAAAGATTTTAGATCGGGAGCCTGTATCAGGAGGAGAGTTATTACAAAAGATGACTTTTTGTTTTTTTTTACATCAGAAAGACTTATCTGCAGAGCATGACAAACATTTTCTTTCTTTTTTTAAAAATAAATTTAGTTATTTATTTATTTTGGGGTGCGTTGGGTCTTCGTTTCTGTGTGAGGGCTTTCTCTAGTTGCGGCGAGCGAGGGCTACTCTTCATCGCGGTGCGCGGGTCTCTTACTGTCGCGGCCTCTCTTGTTGCAGAGCACAGGCTCCAGACGCGCAGGCTCAGTCAGTAGTTGTGGCTTACAGGCCTAGTTGCTCCGTGGCATGTGGGATCTTCCCAGACCAGGGCTCGAACCCGTGTCCCCTGCATTGGCAGGCAGATTCTCAACCACTGCACCACCAGGAAAGCCCACGGCAAACATTTGTTTACCAAACATTTGCTCTTCCCATATTCCTGTGAATTATTTTCTTCCCCTTTGAAGTCGCAGACCCCTACTCCCTTCTCCTCAGCTCAGGATGATATACAAGCTTCAATTTCCTGACTGCCAGAGAGCCTCACAACTTTGACATTCCCATATGTACACAATGAAAGTTTTCATTTTCTGTTGTCAATCTGTATTGTGTCAATTTAATAATTAGGCCAGGCAAAGAATCTAGAAGGGAAGGAGAAGTTTTCCTCCCTTACAGCTCTTTCACACTGGAGATGAGGTTGAGAATGTGGGAGCGCAGAAATACACACTGGAACCCCAAATTTCTAGCCTCACAGTTGAAAAAAACAAAACAGGTGCAAGAAGGAAGTGGACTTGTAGAAAGAAGCCAACACTACAGGAAACAGACCAGTCCCAACAGGATTAAAACAGTTATATCCAATTATCCCAGACTCCTTACTTCAACCCTGACCATCCTTCAATATGCTCTTATTTCCTTTTTGGCCTAAGCTAGTTCAAGCTTGTTTTTAATCCCTTATAATGAAGGGAACCCTAACTAATCAAACAATATGGTATACTCAGAAGTATATGAAATGTTCAGGATGAGAGAAGCAGCTGTTGGGGTGGTGAAGTCTAAAGAAGTTAGTTGGAACTTGTGTCGCCAGATGGAACAAAAAGCCTGCTTAAATCAGTTTTGCCAAGGGTGAAGACTGTCACTAAAGATTCACATGTGAATATTATCCAAATAGTGGTTTTATACCTGACATGATCAACTTTCATTTCCCTTTACAAGTTCAGTTTGGCAACTGACAATCAGTCATATTATGAGGCCTAATGGGAGAAAACTTAAGTTTGAAGGCAAATGACTGATTTTTTTTTTTTTAAGGAAGAATTTTATTTTATGGTAATTCTGGTTGAATTTTTCAACCAAAATTCAAGTTTTTGCCTGTGGAGGTTATGTGTCAACTGATGGTAGGCCAGAATTATTTTGAAAGTTGAGGTTTATCTCAGTTTCCATGCATTCAGATCCAGTTTTCAATCTTCTCTTGACAACTTTTTCACATAGAACTTAGAAATCTCCACTGATGTCCCCAGCATGTGTGCTAATTTCAACACTGTTTTTCCAAGTTTTACTCAATTCTATGCTGACTTACTTTAAGGTTCATTAAACTCCTCTGCACACTGACTTGGTCCTAAATTAGCTACTATTGGAAGCCTGGTGATTGACTGAACTTTTGTCACTATGGATTTGCCTTTCTTATTTTTACTAGATTGATATTCACTACTTTTGAATTTGGCTAAGTGTTTTCCTTTCCATTAAACTGATTCTCCTAGTTGACGATTACAGTGAAGCACGTGGGGAACATTATTCTAATATACCTTCTTTATCTTAAGCCCATTTCAGTCAGATTTTACCTGGGAAGGATTGCAAGCCATTGTGCACTGCTTTTAAAAATAGAGCTATTCAGCAGGTCCTTGTCGGTTATCTATTTTATATATAGTAGAGTGTATATTTTAATCCCAAAGGGAACTATACTCAATATCTTGAAATAACCTATAATGGAAAAGAATGTAAAAAAAGAATATATACATATACATATGTATAACTGAATCACTTTTAAATCAACTATATTTCAATAAAAATTTTAAAAAATAGAGCTATTTTTCTAATAGTTAAGGTGAACAGTGATTTGGGAAAATATCAATGATTGACATGAGTGAAAAGAGAATTCATAATACTTTTAAATTAATATAGTCTTGATTATTGTTTTCATATTAGTGAAAATAAAATAACTTCAGAGTAGAAGTACCAGTGCATTTTCTTTTGTCATTTACATCCTGATAGAGTATTTCTCAACTTCCCAAATTTAGTTATACTTTAAGTGTTTATTGTTGAATTTTCCTGCTAACATTTTACCTTTAGCAATAAGATAGAAGAATAATAAGCCAGTTAATTAGATAAGGTGTTAGCTTTTGGGTGTCTATGACACCCCAGTGTTTTGTAATTTTTTCCCCTTAAAGAAAGAAAGGACAATAGTTGACACAAAATTGCAGAACAAAGGAAAAGTGTTAAAACTGGGAAGTCTCTGATTGTGGGAATGAATTGTTAAGTGAGTTTTCCCAAGTTTACAATTAAGCTAGAATTCATAACTATGTGCTCTTTGATCCAAATACCCCAAGGGTGTGGAATCATTACACATATCATTACACATAAAAGCACAACAGGAAGTTCTTTGACATAAGAACTTCTTTGCTTCTTTGACATAAGAATCCAGTTACACTGCAAAAGATTTTCTACTGGAAAGGCTGGATAAATGCTTAATGGTTTCTATTTTACTTATTTTTTCAAATTAAGGAGTTCTTTTAATAAGCACCTTAAATAGTGACATACCATTTTTCTTGTTTTTTTTAAGTATCGTATAGAGTCACTAATTTTAACTCAATATTCTATGTGTGTTGATCCATTAGAACTATTTCTATTTTTAATCTCTCATTTTTCCAAATGTTCTTCAACAATGGTGAGGGCTTCATTAAGGGACTGCTGTATCCATTTGAACCAACTCTTGTTAGTTTTTGAAAATTTGTTTCCTCATCTGAGAATATATCCCAGACTTGACCATTTCTGTTCCCAGACCTAGAATCAACTAGTGTCTCAAGGAACCTGAGTTTCTTTCAGTGATGAATGGTTTTAGAGTATATCTTCTGTAGTTTTTATGTCTTGTAGTTTCTGCCTTGTCAATTCACTGCTGGTATTTGCTTTATATTTGTTAATAATTATAACTTCATGATTAATTAGGGACCTCATTAATATAAAATGTCCTTTTTGAACTTTTAAAAATGCTTATTGTGGGTCCAATTCTACCTTCCATAATATCAATATAATACCCTCTCTTTCCTTTTAATTCACATTCGCCTAATATACCCTTTCTCATACTTTTATGCATATTATTTTGTTTCAGATGTGTCCCATATTCAGCATACAGTTAAATTTTACTTTGTAAGTTAATGCAAAAATTATTTTGTTTTGTTTGATGTGTTAAATGAACTTATATCACATGACATGACTTATAAGTTTTTCTAAATTCTGCCATATTATTTTTCTATTTTCTATACATACATGTGTATAAAAAGCAAACTTGAAATAATATATGTAAATTAAACAGCTGAATTTTGTGGTCTCTTCTTTACTCTTTGTACTTCTAAATTTAGTGCCACTTATATCTTTGCTCTCATGGTTACTTATATAAACATATTAAATATATTTTTAGATCTCCACATATTAATTTTTGACAGTATGCCTAGGCTCCCTACTATGATTATTAATAAAGTTGCCTTTTTACATCTGCTCCTCTCTCCCTCTTTCTTGTTTCTTTTGTTCATCATTAAATTTAGCAAATAGTTTGTTGCTTGCTAGTCTTTTAAATTTGCTTAAGCATTTACTGGTTAATCTGTTACCTTAAAATGTTATATTTATTCCTTGATTTTACATAACAGTTAATGAACTTACTTTATTTTTCTTATTTTCCTCTCCATTCTCTTTCCTATTTTTGAATCCCCTATATTCCTCCCCTGCTTTGCCTTATGAAATCTGCACTTATTTTAATCGTTTAACTGTAGATTATTTTAGATTCCTATGCAAACAATCATGTTTTATGACAATAGTGACAGGTGTATTTCTTTATAATCCTTATGCTTTTTATTTCTTCTGCCTAAAGAACTCATTATAATTTTGAAAGAAAAAGGTGGGAGAAAATTGCAGATATCATCTAATTCCTGATCTCAAGGGGAAAACTTTTAATAAATTTCTTGTAAATCTAACTTTGGTCATTCAACTTTTCAGATCTAGAAATTTTACTTGATCCTCTTTTTTTTAATAACAGCTTTTTTTGAGCTATAAGTAACATACCATAAATGTACTCTTTTAAAATGTACAATTCATTGTATATAATCTCTAAAGGTTAATTTATGTTGTAACATATACCAGCAATTCATGTCTATATTGAATAATACTTTACTTTTTAGATATACCATATTATGTTTATTCATTTATCAGTTGATGGACATTTGGTATATTTCCATTTTTGGCTATTATAAACAATGCTGTTATAAATATTCATGTACAAGTTTTTTAATAGGCATATATTTTCAATATTCCTGGCTGTATAGCTAGGAGTGTGATTACTAGGTAGTATGGTAACTCTATTTTTAACATTTTGAAGAACTGCCAAACTTTTCCAAAGTGGTTGCACCATTTTATAATCCCATCAGCAATGTATAATTGTTTAAAATCCACATATCCTCTCCAAACTTGCTATTGTCTATATTTTTAGATGCCTGACCTTGGGAATATTAGCGGAAGGAATTAGTGTCACAAATCTAAGTGCCCATATAAGCAAGAAGGCAGGTGAGGGTATGGGCTCTGGATTGATTATTTTGCATAAATGAAGGAGGTTCCCAAGACAGTCCCTTGCTAACCCTAGGAATCCACTAACCCTGGGAAGAGCAGGTCCCCCTCTGGTCAAGGCAGTCCCCTGATGTCAAAATATCAGATAGAGAAACTAAAAAACATGGCTAATACATATGTACCTACCATTATAATATCATATAGAAGAGTTTCACTGCCCTAAAATCCCCTGTGCTCCACCTATTCCCAGACAACCCATAGCAACCACTGCTCTTAATGAGCTCTATAATTTGCCTTTTATGGAGTGTAGTATACCTAGAATACAGTGCGTGGCCTTTTCAGACTGGCTTCTTTCACATAGCAATATGCACTTAAGCTTCCTCCATGTATTTTCATGGCTTGATATCTTATTTCTTTTATCTTTCAATAATATTCCAT
Source organism: Monodon monoceros (assembly GCF_005190385.1). Classification (NCBI taxonomy): domain Eukaryota; kingdom Metazoa; phylum Chordata; class Mammalia; order Artiodactyla; family Monodontidae; genus Monodon; species Monodon monoceros. The sequence continues at coordinate 83,844,581 of NW_021703782.1, forward strand.
TGTATGGATGTACCACAATTCGTTTATCCATTCACCTACCAAAGGATGTCTTGGTTGCTCCTAATTTCTGAGAATTAAACTGCTATAAACCTTTGGATGCAGGTGTTTGTGTGTATGTTTTCAATTCATTTGGGTAAACAGTGAGCACAGTTGGTGTATGGTAAGAGTGAGTTTAGTTTTGTAAGAAACTGCTAAACTGCCTTCCAGAATGACTGTACCATTTTTCCTTCCCACCAGCAATGAATTAGAATTCTTGTTGCTTTAATCTTCCCCAGCACTTGATGCTATCAGTGCTATGGGTTTCAGACACTCTAATGGGTGTGTAGTTATCTCCTTGTTTTTTAAATGTGCAATTCCCTAATGACGTGTGGATGCTTTGCATCTTTTAATGTTTGTGTTTTCAAATCTTTTGTCCATTTTTAATTGGGTTAAAAGTCACACTTTTCCTGAGCATACACACAGTCCAGCAAATGTGTGCTTCGTTCTACATTCTCAGGAATATATGGGAGCTTTACAAAGCTTGCTATGGGCATTTTATGCCACAGCTTTTCCTTTTAAGTGTTTTAGTAAGCCTCTACTGTTATTGCTGACTCAGGCAGATTCAACATTAAACAATAATCATTGATTGTTTTCTGCAAACAACAGGTTGTTTGCATAGAGCTGAGTCAGATCGAATAAAGACAATCCCTGTGAATGGAGCATTTCCAGAGATCTGCCCCACAGGTCAAGAGTAACCATTATGCGGGTGGGGGGGGGGGATTGTTGTGAACATATACTGCCTGCCCCTCCAGTGGGTAGGCTGTTCTTTTTCACAATAACTATGGTTGTGAAGTAAATTTTAATGCTACAGCAGGACTGGAGTGGTAATAGGACAAGTTAAAACACCACAAAGCTGACTGTTCTTACCCGGATTCAGCAATTTTTAAAAAATAAATGCTACCATTGTTGCAAACCTTAATTTCAAGAGTTCTGAAAATGTCAATTCTCATTTTATTTTTTTTTTTTACCAGTATTCTCGTTGCCTTTATGGAGGAGACAATTTTAAGAGATCCTTACTCTGCTATTCCTTAAGTGCTTCTCCTTGATCTCTTTTTACAGAATCAAGTTTTGTTAAAACTTTCCATATTATTATCTATGTCCTCCATTATTGCATATTTTGAATATATGCATCGTGGTTGTTTAAGAATCTTGTCTACTAACTCCAATATATAGATCACCTATAAGTTTGTCTTTTCTTTTTAATTTTCTTCCACTTTTCATTCATATGGTATTGTTTCTTTGTAATACCTAGCATTTATTTGAATTAAGTATCATTGTATACATAATGTTATGGAGTATCTGGATGTTACATTCTTTTCCCAGAAATGATTCATTATTTCCTGTTCCAGATTGATAAAGTGGCACTGAACCACCTTAATTAGACCAAAGTTAGCTTAAGTCTGGGTTTCAATTTTGGAAAGGTTCTATTCACCTCAGGGTCACCTCTGTTCCAGAGACATAGCCCTTGGCAATCTTTGAAGACTGTGTTCACTATGAACCTTCCCTACTTCCTTGAACTGTAAATATTTGTCAGGAAGAGCTTAAATTTTCATTCCAGACATCATTTTGTTTGCCTCTGTCCAAAATTGAAAAATGTCCCCACAAGTAAAGCAGCTGCACAATTTCAGCTCAGTTTTTTGATGTTCTCACTTCTCCAAAACCTTTGCCGATTTCTCATTTAAGCAGCTTTCTAATGTTTTAAATAGACCTTTTTTGTTTTCTATTTTATAAATCAAAAATTCTTGTTTTTAGCAGGATTGTTTTCGCCATCTTATGTGAAAGACCAAGTATGAATACAGCAGGTTTTCCATTCATGCCGACATGGACAATTATATTCCCTTATTTCCTGAGATATAATCTATTTCATTTATATTCTATATTGACTGTGAGACATACAATAGATAATTCACTTTTATAAATAACTAATAAGCAAAGTAAGGAATATTCAAGTCTCAATTATATCAAACCTGTAAATTACAACAACTTGGCTGACCTTGTATGTGATATCATAGATTTAGGTTTCCTTAATTTGTTTCTGTTTGGCCCAAAACTGACAAATTTAATATTCATCACTTTTCTCTGATTCAAATATTTTTTCCTTCAAAGGCTAATGGAATGTTAGTGAATTACAGCAGTGAATTTTTATAGTTAGGACAAAATTATCCTACAAAATATATGATAGACAATTCTACCTGCAATATTCATCTTCATTAAACTTTTCTTTTGGAATCATGATGACATATTCCATAGAATTTTAGATTATGTTGCTCAATTTTATCTGATTCTCATTTTTGTTTTGTTTCTTTTTCTTATGAAAACCATTAATTGAAGCAAAGTATAAAATAATGCTAGCAGCACCTTCAATAAATTGATTAGAAATGAACTCCAGTAAACTAATATGTGCTTAAAATATTTAGAAATCTAAGTTATCATTTACTATCATTATCATTTACTAATTCTATTTGGAATTACACAAACAGGTAGAAATCAAATAAAATGTGCAAGAAAGTTACAAAATAATTAAATTAAGCTTTTCAGATAGTCATATCACTATTTTTCTCTACAGTTATATTGATTTCAAACTAAATTTTAAAATAATGTTACTAGTTTTGGGATCAAAAGATATGTGTTCTGACATATAGCATACTAATTTCTGGCAGTATGCTCTCCTCTCCAGCAAGTTACTTAAATATTCGATCCTTGTTTAATTGTAAAATAACCATGTAAAACATTTCCTATTTCTATACATGTGCTTAGAGAGATTACTATATCAATTTGCATAGAACTCTAGAAAGTAAGACACTGATATCTTTATTATACAGATAAGAATCAGGTACCAAGAATAAATCAGTATGTGTGAGTGCATGTATGTGTGTGTATGATCATTTATGTGATATAATTTTAGACTTAGAGGAAAGTTGGGAAAACAGTACACAAGTTCATATATCCTTTGCTCAGGCTCATCAATTAAAATGTTCTGCATTTGTTTTATCATGATCATTTTCTCCCTCTAACTCTATGTCTCTCTCTCTCTGTTTTTCTCTCCCCTTTTCTGTCTCTTTCTTTGTCTCCCTCCCAATACATGATTGTGAATTTTATATATATATATTTTTTTTCTTTTTTTCCTAAACAATTTGAGTATGTCAGGTACATGGTGCTCTCTTATTCCTTAGTACTTCAGTATGTATTTCCTAAGAATGAGAACTCTATTACACCACCACAATATAATTATCAAAATCAAGATATTTAACACTGATACGATGCCATCATCTAACTGCTTTTCTAACAAAGTCTGTACACAAATGTCTTCAATTGTCTCAACATTGTTCTTTAAAGTTATTTTGTTTTTCTTATCTAGGAGGTAATCCAGAGTCACTAAGTGCATCTGTCTGTTTTCTTAGTCATCCACTACATGAAAAACTTTCTCAAACTTTTTTCTTTCTTTTTAAAACTTAACATAGTAGAAAAAAAATAAACAATGATCTCTGACCTTGGAAAAGCTAAAAATTTTAATGAAACTCACTTTCCTATTGGTAAGATGGGTTGTTGTAATAATTAAATGAGGTACAACATATATTAAGCATTCAGCAAAACAGTGGAACAAAGATACTATATAAAGGACACAAAAACTGTCTTGATAATTTTGATTAATGCCCTGATCAACTTAATTTTTATCTTACATTATATTAAGTAATATCTAATCATGGTAAAATAATAACAATAGGCAAAATTTACTTAGTACCTACCATCTGTCAAGTACTATGGTAAGTTCAATACACATATTATCTTACTTATGCTTAAACAATTTTCATTTTAATATGGGGAGTTTTATTATCATAAGTTTCTAAAATAGGAATATGAATTGCATATATAGATTATATTACCTGCCAAAGTAAATTGCTAATTAATCATAAAGGAGTTAAAGCCAGATAAACTGATTCTATAAACCATCCTTTTCTTTCCATGGTAGATTTTCTAAAATTTGTCCTATCAATTGGTGTTCTGAACAAAACTATTTAATCATCAAAAACTCTTTTACATCATAATGTAATAATATTTTTCAGCAGTCAACATAAATCAAATAGAATTAAATATAGGGAAATTTATTATCACACATAACTAGGAAGTCCAAAGAAAAGTTTCAGGATTGAATTAATTCTAAATAATTTATTTTGGTTCACTTCACTATGGTTCACTTCTCTCCCCCTAACCTCCTCTAATTCTCAGCTTCATTCTCAGGCCAGTAGTCAAAGAAATGTCTCACATATCTGAACAACAATGTTCAAAAACGAACACAATATAGTGTCTCTTCCTAGAGATCTGTCAGAATGAAAAAAAAAAAATCACAAAAGACATCAGAAAACTTACTGTTATATTTTGGTGAATCACGGGCCCATTGGTAAATGCAGTCCTATCCGAAGGAAATGCCATACACTCCTTAACTTAGTTCTTTGATCCTGAAACAAGAAAGAGAAGATGGTCATGATCAACTTAGACCAGCCAGAGCACACTGCACCCTGAATCTACTTTATAACATAAAGGGATAAGATAGAATTTTGTGGAGACAAGAAATATATTCTCTAAAACTCTTTTTGATATTTATCACACACACATTAATACAATAAATATTCTGAGAACTCCTAAACTAAACAAACCCATTTAACTTCAAATATCCCAATATTTTCTCAAAACATATGACAGTGGCTCGGTGTTTCATAGGATAGCTATTAGCATATCAAGACACCTTATGTCCACTGCAAAATTTGAGGTATATTCTGTTCTATCTTAATAATTTTCCAAATAAATGATAGGAAATAGTAATTGCCTCCTACAAGACAGACAGACAGACAGACAGACAGACACACACACACACACACACACACACACACACACACACACACCACTACTCCACAAATATTGGCAGAACTCTGTAAGATCTGTAGTTAAAAGGTCTAGAAGAAGTTATCTACCATTTGGTTATGATGCATCATCATATCTGTATAGTGACAAATATATCTGAACAATGTTATAATAGTAGATGAAATTACAAAGATTTAATAATGGCCAATTAGGAACTTGAAAACTAATGCTATAAAACTAGTTTTTAAACTCTCTATTATTAAATCTCTTCAGTTGCACCATCTCAACTAATATTCCTTGATTTATTTTCTTTCATATATGTGTTTGCCATTGTATTGGAAACTGTTAATCAGAAATTATAGGAAAAAAATTCCACCCACTATGCCTTCTATTCATCATCTAAAATCTGTCAAGAAAACCTGGGAATGAAAAAATTTCTGACCTTGTGATGAATGTATACAATGTATCAGATTCACACAGTGCTTTAAATACATTATCTGGTTTGATACTAACAGTAACCCTATAAAATAGATATTATTGTCATCATTTTACAGTTAAGGGATATTAAGCCACTTTGCCTCCATGTTCAAAATTTATATTTACAATATAAATTGTTATGAAAATGAAGCTAATGAAATCCTATAAAAAAGCAAGAGATCTGTCAGACAGTAAGTTCTAGATCTTGGTCTAATTTGATTCTCTGAACATTAAACTGACTTTTTTTTTTTTTTTTTTTTCGGTATGTGGGCCTCTCACTGTTGTGGTCTCTCCCGTTGCAGAGCACAGGCTCCAGACGTGCAGGCTCAGCGGCCATGGATCACGGGCCCAGCCACTCCGCGACATGTGGGATCTTCCTGGACCGGGGCACGAACCCATGTCCCCTGCATCGGCAGGTAGACTCTCAACCACTGCACCACCAGGGAAGCCCGTAAACTGACATTTTTAATACATGACCACAATTGACCAACAATCTGTACAATTAGTATAAACTTCTTCTGAACCTCAGCACATTAGCATACCTTTCACATGGTATGCTGAAAGGAACATTCATATATAACAATAATAATGATTGAAATAAAACATACCATGACAATGACTAACTACAGATCACTACAGATCATATGATATGCTAGATGCTTTATGCACATTATACATTCTTCTCATAATCACTTTGAGGGCTGGTATCATTATAAATCCAATGATAACTGAGGCACAGAGGATTTAGTAATTTAACTAAGTCCTTAGAGTTAAAAGTGAAGATGTAGAAAAATTTACACTTGCAGGAAAAGTCCTTGCTCTAGAATAGTAGCCTATCTATACATTATCAAATAATCTTTTAAATTAAATTTTTTTTTTTTTTTGCAGTACGTGGGCCTCTCACTGCTGTGGCCTCTCCCGTTGTGGAGCACAGGCTCCGGACGCGCAGGCCCAGCGGCCATGGCTCATGGGCCCAGCCGCTCTGCGGCACGTGGGATCTTCCCAGACCGGGGCACGAACCCATGTCCCCTGCATCGGCAGGTGGACTCTCAACCACTGCGCCACCAGGGAAGCCCTAAATTAAATTTTGATTAACTTATCACTTAATACCCATTTTAAAAGAATTAATTGAAACCTTTTTTTCTGAGGTAGTTTGGACATAGATACGGAAACTAGGGTTTCTTAACCTCAGCACTACTAACATTTTGTACCAGGTAATTTATCTTTTTGGAAGGAAGGGGGCTATCCTGTGCATTTCAGTATGTTTAACAGCATCCTGAACCTCTACTAACTAGAAGCCAGCAGCAAATCCCCTCCCCAAGTTGTGACAACCAATAATATTTCAAGATATTGCCAGATGTCACCTGTGTGCTGAAATAATCTCTTTGGTAAACACTGGGTAATACCTAGGGTAGAAAGGAGAAGAGAATTACTCAGTGTATGTTAACAAAAAGGTGAGAGGGAAGGGGAATGGGAGATAAAAATTACAAAAGAAAAGACATGTTATTTCAAGGAAAATTGAGATATATCAAAAGTAAGGAGAAATAAAATTCAAATGAAACCTGATAGATTAGTTGTCATGAATGTAAGTGGAGTCCACTGACCCTCTGTGCCAATAAAAGTCAAAGGTTTGGATGAGGGGCTCTCAGGTTTTGGTTTGCATTCTTATCACAGGAATACTTGACATAGAGTCAAATTCCAAAAAGTCGCTGCCGGAATTTCTAATTAAATCTACCTTTCTGACAACACCAGTAGCCCCTCAGATGATTCAAGGGATAGGAAGAAATGTTATGAAAGGAGTCCACTTGAGTATTTGAGTTTTAGATATCAGGATTCTCTCCAGTTGGTGGTATGCTGTAAACAGAAACAATTGCTGAGAGATCCAGTTACAAACTTAGACTATTAGCTATGGGTGGGTGGGTGGGGGGCAACTTAGGCATACTGGGTAAAAACCTCATTTAACAGTGGAAAGAACGAAAGTGAATCTTAAAGTGGGTGCTGTGACTTTTCTTTACTGATAAGAGACCACCTGAAGGAAAGTTAAAATATTCTTCATAACTTTCCCACCAAACATAGCCTGACTCACAGATGCAGATTATTCTCACTGAAATTGTATATAGTCATCCTTCTCTTGAGATTCTACAGCTTTTCTTAAGTGGGCAGTAAGTAAATACAAAGACATAATGGTCTATTTGCAATTACAACTTCAGAATTTCATTGTATGAGGAATTAGGAAAGGTGTGTGATCGGACAAGAGGGCTAGGGAACTTGACCGGAATCCACTTTTTTTCTTTTTTATGGGGAGAATATTGTTTTTATTTCTACTGTTAATTTATTGGAATTGTTTGAAAGAGTGATGAAGATTGTTGGGAAGACAAAGACCCTCTCTAAGGTACTGATACTCCATATCAGTTTGATTCCTCCAAAAAGCAGACACAATGATGGAAATAGATGTGCAAGTGATTTATTGGGGAAATATCTGTGAATGGCATATGGGAGGTAAAAGGATAGCAAGAAGAGCCTTTAGACTGATGCAGGTCTAGAAGCTGTGACAAGAAAGGGGAAGGAAGCATGATTGGGCAGGAAGATTCTCAGACTGAAATGGAGTTACAAAAATGTTTCATCTAAGCCTGTGGAGTATCCTCAAATCCAAGTTTCAGTTAGAGCAGTCATGCATCCTACAAGAATGGTCCAATCACTTTCTGGGAATAGCCCAAGGGAAGCATAGCCTCAGTGCACCAATGTGGTGGTGAATCCAGAGGGCTAGAAGCAGGGACTATTAGTATGCACCTTGTAGTAGGTTCTCTTGAAGGAGCTCGGAGAAGCACTTTTCCATGGTGGCCACATACCCACTCCTGCAGGTACACTTTCTCTTACTGGCAAGAAACACTCTGGCATTCTAGTAACTTTTAATCAATGATGAGTGAGGTTATTTTTAATTTTGCTTGACATTTTAAATTATGTGTACTTTTGATATTCTTTAAATGAGCAACTATTAATTTTATGAAAAATAATTATATTTTCTAAAATGGTATTTTTGCACTCAAAATTATTTATAGCTCTCCAGGTATTCTACAAGTTTAAATTATTCCTTTCCTTCCTAAAGTTTTATGTAGGAAACCATTTGCTTAATATTCCAAGGAAAAGTATATATGTAAATATGTAATGTATGTCTGATATAAAATAGGCATTGCTTTCCATTTTCAGTATGGCTGTTTATAGAGCAATAACAATAATTTTAAAAGCTGATATACATGTATAGTCATATATTGCTTTTGTACTTTATGTATACTTTTAGGTTATCTACTTGATAAAATGTTTCTTGGGATTATGAATTCTTCTATTATACACTAATTATGGTTTACTGTGCAAACTAATTATACAACCATAAGTATATATTTTACACTTAGAATATATTTTGGAGATTGTTATTTTTAGAATATATAATGACAATAATACCATATCTGAGTTGAAGAAGTTATACTTTTTTAGAGCACTTTTTCATATTGATATATAATATTTTTGAAGCTTTCGTTTATAAATATGTCCTAATAGTCCATAAACACAGAATTGATATTTTATTTGCTATAAATTAACCTAGCAAAAAAATGTTAATGAACACTTATTATTTTGTTTTTCTACTCAGCAAGCAAAACTTTGTATTACTGTTAGATAATTTCCCATTGTATATTTTCTTACAAACTTCAGTGGAGGCAGATATGTCTATTTTCAGTATAGCAGCTAAAAGAGGGCAGGATTTCTAGACCTGTTACTACTCATTCAGAGTTCAAAAATGTGAACCACCATGGTCAATCAAATGCTCTTAACTGTATCCTTCAATGTGGAATAAGTGAAGGGGTAACTAGAATTTACTCATGATGTAGCAACAATGATGTCCACAGGTGCTGACAGGGTCCTGCAGCTTCTGAAGCATCATAACTAGACTCACTGATAAAACATAATCATTGCATCTTTATTTTCTGTTTACTCATTGACTAAGACTGATATTCTATATCTAAGTATTCAAGAGTCTTTCAAATACATTTCTCCTTTTTTCTTAATGATTCCATCTCACTTTTCTGTTGCATACCAAGGATTCAGATCAAAACTAACGATGCATAAAGACACCAAATCATCCAGAAAGAACGACAATCCATATTTAGTTGTCAAACTCAGTGGAGAAATAAGGATGTAAATGTTGCATTCAAAGTCTTTGATGGAAATCTGGCAGTTCACGTAAAATAATGCTGAAATGGCTAATTAAATGAGTATCTATGATAACCTAGTATCAAATGTCCACAGAACTCAAAGCTTTAGGAAAATATATTTATGTTGTAATCATTTAGGATAAAGAATATGAATAATTCAAGGATCATAGGGAAGTATGGGTATCTCTGAATTGAAAATAAAATTACTAACCAGATCAAATATCTAGGGTGAAATTAAAGGGTTTTCTATAAACATACTTAAATTCCCTGATCTCTTTTACCTGCAAAGCTAAAATAGCTAAGAACAAACCTTTAAATTTGATCAGAGGAATTGCCAAATTGTAATTTCAAAAGAATGTAAAACCTTACCTGTTGCTATAAGGAAAAGTCAGCTAAAGTTATGTTAGGAGAATTGAAATGAGGACGTCTGATGACATCAGGACAACCTGAGTTCCCTAATGCCCTATCCAACACTGAGCCTTGCTTGTCCACTGAAGTCTCTTCTCTTTTGTGCATTGAGACTTTCATCCCTGCTTTACAATTTTGCTATTTTCTTGCCTCAGGTCATTTTGTTGCAGAAACAATACAGTTCCACTTGTGCTTCCCTACACTGTCTTCAGAACCATAAATAGTCAGGTCCAAGTGTGTCCTAAGGAGGAAAAAGATAACAAAACAGGTTCTCTAGGAGCATGTGAGATATGAGAGTTCTCTATTAATGCTGGAGAAATATAACTGTAGTCGCACTCATCAAGTTTTCAAAGTTCTATGGATAATGGATTGTTTCATTCTAATAGTTTGTACATAAACAGAGGGTTGTCTCAAAGGTGACCCACACTAAAAACTGTGAGATCCTCAAATGTCCTTGCAATAGTGTAGAAAGAAAAATCAAAATATTTGGGGAGTTAAAAATACTGAGTGAATATAGCTTGTGTTCAGCTTATGCAACCTCTATTTAAAATACACAAGGGGAAAGAAATCAATCACTCAGGGCTTGAGTGGACAACCAGCAACTTTGAAAATTACTTTAGTTATAATGTGAAATCCTATAGTTTAAATGATTGAGTGCTTTAATTTCAATGGGATGGTAATAGATACAGGGTGGAAAAAAACAATCACTGAAATTTTGTTGTCAGAGGCTGTGTGACTCTAGTTACCACATGGGAATAGGGATGATGTAAAAATCATGACCTGACTTAGAGGGAATTTGGATGGTGGATACTTAATCATATATTTCTGTGTTATATTCAATCATGTACCTCATTCCCATATCTGCACATTTTATTTTTTTCCTGATTTGCACTCTTTCTGTAGTCATGAAACCATGTTTGCCTCTTCTACTGCTGTAGTTACAGATTGAAACATTTATGACAAACAATCCTGGTCTCTCATATTACGTGCAGGTACAAGCTTAACAATCCTGGCTTCTTAGCTGGCTGTTCTGAGCCCCTCAACTCCTTCCCCAGGGCTTTTTCTCCTTTGATACAGGACACCACATAGCCCTGTTTGAAATCAGCCTGGTACAACCAAAAATGGGGAGGAGATAAAACTTCATGGGGAAATATTTGATCAATTAGAGACTGAAGTCAGTGGATAAATTCTTTCCCCCGCCTACTCTAATGGACTACCCTGTGATGGAGTTTATATGGTTTCTTGAAAGACATGATGGAATTAGTCAGCTGGACATCTCAGCAGTCAACTGTAATGTAACCTTGCATAGGCTTTCCTGCCTTTCTCATTTTTCTTTTTTTGTCCTTTACACCTACTCATTGAATTATACTCCCTAATAAACTAATAATATACAAACCTCCAGATTCATACTTTGTTTTCTGAGATTATATTAAGAGAGCTGCACAAAAATCAAGATGGGATTCTGGAGCTCCAAACTGGTCTGATGGCACTAAGGATCCCACTGCTGGTAGAAAGTATGAGGCAATAACAATCAACAGCAGTTGTGACAATGGCAGTGATATCAAATTACTAAAGTCGTCCATTTTGGTTTATTAGAATGAAGTAGATGGAACATAAGAAATAGAAGTATGATGGCTATAACATTAAATGGTACTTGGCAAATTACAGTAATTTTTAGATTGAGGTCGTCTTATTTCTTTTAAATCCACTGATAACCTTGAAAACTGTAATGATATGGTCAGGGAAGCCAACAACGAATGCAATGCACAGAGACACTGGCAGACACAGGGAAGCCTAGATTCAAAATTATGACTAAGTTCTAATTTTAATGATGCCATATCTGCAAATAAGAGCAATGTCAGAAAACTGTAGGGTCCTGAGAAACAGCTGGGGACATTTGGATAGATGAACCTAAGAATACTGTGCCTCCAGACCACCCCGTGAAAAGAAACCTCCAGGATAACCGTGCAATGAACTCACCTGAAGAAAACACCTCATCATAGAAAGTTGATTCTCCTTAAGATCTGCTCTCATTACACTCATGGCCTCTAGGCTGATTATCAAGAACAGGTCTCTTCTCAGCCTATGTGCCAAAGGAATTGTAAAAACCAGGAGGAACACGTATGAAAGTGGATCTTGAGAGTTTTGGTCTGCGAGGACAGAATATAAGATTGGATATGGGCACTCAACTCTCTCTACAAAGGGGAGTCTATTATAATAGTTTGTAGCAATAGATCTTTCTAAAGATTACAATATATAAATATAAAATACTTCCCTGGTTCTTTTCCAAAGGGGCCTGAGGTCATTTTCTATATATATCGTAGGGAAAGGGAGATACTCAGACTTTCTGAGGACCGTTTTATGATATCTGACACTTGAGTCAATTAATGTGAAATATCTTCATCATAATGATAACTACATTTATTGTAAGTCATTTACTTGCTAGGCAGAAATAAATAGTACCTTTAATTTTTCAACAAAACTTGTATTTAGGCATCATTGTGTCTACCCTGAGGATCAAGAAATTGAGTCTCAGAGAAACTAAATAACTTTACTAAAAAAATGATACCACTCTAAGCCTTGGAGCCAGATTCAGTGTCCTTAAATCCAAATTGTGTACTCTTTCACTATCATTATGTAATCAATATCATGTTAAAATATTATTTTAATATTTTTCATTATTAAAGAAATACATTCTCATGATTGAAAATAGAAAGAATAAAGAATAGCAAAAGAACACAAAACTCCACTCTTGACTGCATAACTTAACAAGTTATCTATAAGACCACTAGCACTGGGACTTTCCTGGTGGCGCAATGGTTAGGAGTCTGCCTGCCAATGCAGGGGTCACGGGTTTGAGCCCTGGTCTGGGAGCGTACCACATGCCACGGAGCAACTGGGCCCATGTGCCACAACTACTGAGCCTGCACTCTAGAGACCGTGAGCCACACTACTGAGCCCAGTGCCACAACTACTGAAGCCCGCATGCCTAGAGCCTGTGCTCCGCAACAAGAGAAGCCACCGCAATGAGAAGCCTGTGCACCACAACAACGAGCAGTCCCAGCTCGCCCCAACTAGAGAAAGCCTGCACACAGCAACGAAGACCCAAAGCAGCCAAAAATAAATTAAAATATTAAAAAAAAAAGACCACTAGCATTATGAAATCAAAAAATCTCACAAAAAGCAGCAACAATATCAACAATAACAGTAACAAACGCATCAAGAAGTCTGAGTGTACAATCACAGATACACAAAAAGATGTCTTAATTTCTCATGGGTCGTAAGATGTTTCATTGTCCAAAGCTCACTACTCAATATGCTCTCAAATGTCAGGGAAAATATTATCAATAGGAAGGCAAGTGCCAAAGATTTGGTACCATTTTTTTAATTATCTCAATGTCATAATAAAAGCTGATCACAGTTGTTTCTCATCAAGTTGCATACTATCATACTATCAACTGCAATGAAGAGACTCCCATCTGCAGGATGACCTCCAACCTTCTGGAAAAATTGTTGAATTATATCTACCTGACAAAAATCAAGCCTTAGTTTCCCAATTCAAGATAATTAGATACAGTATCACAATGTGAGAATTTGGGTGGTTGATAATAGATCTGCTCTGTTTATCCATTTATGTCAAACCAATTGCTTAGTGAATAAGTCAGCATATTGTTGACATCTTCCATACTTTCTAATCATAAAGTATCTTCCTATGTATTTGAGATTATTCTGGCTTAATTTAAATATTAATTTATGTATTTATTTAGAAATTCTGCATAAAGTAACTAAATTCCATTTTGGTGGCCAACATAAAAAAAATGAAAACGAGAAATAAAATGAATATAAATTATTCTAAACTGAAGCTATCACGAATAAACTTAGAAAACTCAGGTTTTTTCTATGCTAAAAATAAAATTCCATGATAGATCACAAGGAAAAAAAGTGATATACAAGGGCTGAAAATGATATATTAAAGCTTATAAAGCTACTTCTAATGCATTTGTGAGATTGAAACGTCAAATATAAAACTCTTAGAAAAAGAAAAAAAACAGGTGAATCAAGTAACATCCTTCTGGGCTATTTAACAACAATTATTCTACAGCACTATCAGTTATCATCATTATTTTAGCTGAACTGCTTCCTATATTATTTTCCTTCCTTCCTTCCTTCCTTCCTTCCTTCCTTCCTTCCTTCCTTCTTTCCTTCCTCCCTCCCTCCCTCCCTCCGTCCCTCCCTTCCTTCCTTTCTCTCTCTCCCTTTCTTTCTCTCTGCTTCTCTTTCTCTCTCCCCCTCTCCCTTCCTTCCTCCATTTCTCCCTTCCTTCCTGGGACTGTGGAGAAACTTTCTGGACTTTTTTTATTATTATTATTTTAACATCTTTATTAGAGTATAATTACTTTACAATGGCATCTTAGTTTTTGCTTTATAACAAAGTGAATCAGCTATACATATACATATATCCCTGTATCCCCTCCCTCTTGCATCTCCCTCCGATCCTCCCTATCTCACCCCTCTAGGTGGTCACAAAGCACCGAGCTGATCTCCCTGTGCTATGCGGTTGCTTTCCACTAGCTATCTATTTTACATGTGGTAGTGTATATATGTCCATGCCACTCTCTCACTTCGTCCCAGCTTAACCTTGCCCCTCCCCATGTCCTCAAGTCCATTCTCTACATCTGAGACTTTATTCTTGTCCTGCCCCTGGGTTCTTCAGAACTTTTTTTTTTTTTAGATTCCATATATATGTGTTAGCATACGGTATTTGTCTTTCTCTTTCTGACTTACTTCACTCTGTATGACAGACTCTAGGTCCACCCACCTCACTACAAATAACTCAATTTCATTTCTTTTTATGGCTGAGTAATATTCCATTGTATATATGTGCCACATCTTCTTTATCCATTCATCTGTTCATGGACACTTAGGTTGCTTCCATGTCGTGGTTATTGTAAATAGGGCTGCAGTGAACATTGTGGTACATGACTCTTTTTGAATTATGGTTTTCTCAGGGTATATGCCCAATAGTGGGATTGCTGGGTCATATGGTAGTTCTATTTTTAGTTTTTTAAGGAACGTCCATACTGTTCTCCATAGTGGCTGTATCAATTTACATTCCCAGCAACAGTGCAAGAGGGTTCTCTTTTCTCCACACCCTCTCCAGCATTTATTGTTTTTAGATTTTTTGATGATGGCCATTCTGACTGGTGTGAGGTGATACCTCATTGTAGTTTTGATTTGCATTTCTCTAATGATTAGTGATGTTGAACATCCTTTCATGTGTTTGTTGGCAATCTATATATCTTCTTTGGAGAAATGTCTATTTAGATCTTCTGCCCATTTTTGGATTGGGTTGTTTGTTTTTTTGATATTGAGCTGCATGAGCTACTTGTAAATTTTGGAGATTAATCCCTTGTCAGTTGCTTCACTTGCAAATATTTTCTCCCATTCTGAGGGTTGTCTTTTCATCTTGTTTATGGTTTCCTGTGCTGTGTAAAAGCTTTTAAGTTTCATTAGGTCCCGTTTATTTTTGTTTTGATTTCCATTTCTCTAGGAGCTGGGTCAAAAAGGATCCTGCTGTGATTTATGTCGCAGAGTGTTCTGCCTATGTTTTCCTCTAAGAGTTTTACAGTGTCTGGCCTTACATTTAGGTCTTTAATCCACTTTGAGTTTATTTTTGTGTGTGGTGTTAGGGAGTGTTCTAGTTTCATTCTTTTACATGTAGCTTTCTGGCCTTTTAAATTCAGTTGCTACCTAATCAATCTTTATGAAACATTTCAACACATTAGCTTAAGTTTCCCCCCCCCTTTTTCTTTTAAAGTTAGTATAGTTGCTTTGTCCTATGTTGGGTGTCCCTGTTTACTCTTTGAAAATTTACAGACAATGAAGAAATATTTTTGAAAAGATTTAAACACTGTACCTAAGTATAGAGAGAAAAATAAAAGAGCATCTATTTCCCAGCTTTTCACACCCTGATTTGTTTCCCCAGAATTTAGTAGGCTTTTAAAAATAATTTTTTCTTGTCTTCTAAATTAATATTATTGGAAAGTATAGAAGATATATGCTCCCTGGAGCCAGATTGTATGGACTCGTGTACCAGACTCTTTACTGAATTGTTGTGTCATACTGAGCAAATTCCCTTCGTTTTTGTGTCTCCTTCATATATAAAATGTTGATAATAATAGTACCTATATGTTAGGATTGCTGTGAGGATTAAATAACTGAATACATTTAAAACATTCAGGACAGTGACAGGCAATTAGTAAAGGTTCAATATCATTACCATTATCATTATATACCTAAGCATATATACTTTTTTTGGTTTTTAATGTCTAAATGAAGGAATAATATTAAACATTTAGCTTTGTTTTTTTATTTTTCAAATATATAATTGCTTGAGGATCTTTCCATGACAGTATGTAATGGGTTTACTGCCTTCTCTTAAATGGTTCCTTGATACTCATAGTATTCATGTATTCTGATTGATTTAATTCAGGGTTTCTCATTGTTGGCACTACTGGCATACTGGGCTGGATAATCTTTTGTTGTGGGGGCTGTGCTGCGCTGTGCATTATAGGATGCCCAGTAGCATCACTGACCTCTCCCCATGAAATGCCAGTAGCTGTCCCCAATGCACATGTGACAATCAAAAATGTTTCCAAAAATTGCCAAATGTTTTTTGAGAGACAAAATTATCACTGGAGGGAAACCACTGATTTAGCCAATCATCAATTAAGGGAAATTTAGATGGTTTCTAAGTTTTTGCTATTTTCAACAATATTTTGAGCTTCCTTGTAAAGATGTACATTTTTTTTACACATTACTTGGTTTCCTTCTTCCCTTTGTTCCTGGGATTCTGAGAGTTTTAGTGACAGCTCCTCTCGAACACTCTGAATCTCCAGTCAAAAGAAATTTCTATTTGTTTCTAGAAATACTTCTTTTATTTTTCTCTTTTTTAAATTATAACTGTTTTCTCTTCCCTTTTCAACTTTTAAAAATCCAATCAATTTTTCATTCCAGAACTCCAAGAAATATTCTTTGGGCTTGTCCCATTAAATGGAACAAGAATGAGTCCTGAATAATCTTGCTATGTTGGTGAGATGGAAAACCTGGCCAGTATCAGAAAGTTAACGTAGCATAAAAGACCAAGGTTGTTGGATGAGACAGAAGATTATGATCACAGAGCTTTCAAGATGCAAAAAAAAAAAAAAGCATCCCAGGGGTTTCAAATTGTCAGGCAGTGATATCTGGTCTCTGTTTCTTATGCCCATTATGCCAAAGTCCTATCAAGTGTTTTGAGAAGGTCTTCCTTAACAGGGCATCAGTTTTTAAAAAACTGACAGTGAAATAAAGAAATATTTAGCAGTCACAGAGGAAAAAAATCAGACGAATATAGGTACATAATCTGGATTTTACTTTTATTAGAGGTATGACCATTACTCTTTTAAATCCTATGAGCCTCAATTCCCTTATGTAATAAAAGAAAATAATACAATCTCAAAGTCCTTGTACAAATTAAATAATACAGTTAAAGTACTTAGCAGAGGATCTGGAGCATACTAAGTATGCAATAAATGTCTCTGTTTCCAGATTCAAAGGCAATCTTTCTAGATGTTCCTGTGACAGGATTTGTCTCTAAAAATCTCTCTAAAATTTACTCAGCAGTGATGTCCAGAGATGCTGACAAGGTCCTGCAGCTTCTGTAGCATCCTAGCTAGACTCTTACTGGTAAAGCATAATTAAA
Source organism: Monodon monoceros (assembly GCF_005190385.1). Classification (NCBI taxonomy): domain Eukaryota; kingdom Metazoa; phylum Chordata; class Mammalia; order Artiodactyla; family Monodontidae; genus Monodon; species Monodon monoceros. Next base: position 83,862,314 of record NW_021703782.1, read on the forward strand.
CTTTTAAAAAATTTTTCACTCAGCTTATTTACTGATTGATATTCTAACCTGAACTAAGTATTCAACATTTTTTCAAATAAATCTCTTCTTTTTTTATTAATGTTTTCAGCATCACTTTCTGTTGAATACAACCAAAGACCCAAACCAATACTGGTGATGCAACTGATGATGCAATTAACTGCAGTGTGTACACTGCAATTCCTGGTATGTACCATTTTTTTATTCATAAGTGAACATTGGTGCTGAATAAAATCTATGTCCCATGTGAATCTGTTTGGCAACCACATATACAATGTATGTGTGAAATATTCCCCAGTTATCAGATACAACATCCTAAAACTATGATATGAAATATGTATGTAAATCAAATCCTGAATATGTCAGTCATGTACGAAATAGCTACAGAAAAATATGTGCTCGAGTGAACTAGCAAAACATTAATTACATATATGTATATATGTATATACATATTAAACTCATTGGGTGTGTAACTAGAAAGATGAATAAAGCTGAAAAGAAAGTAAATGACATGAGAGATAGAAATAAAGATATTATACAAAATTGATAACAAAATACAAAATGATTAGGAATATAAAATATTATAAGATACTTGGAGGATAGGATGAGAATATTTTACATATTATCTTATGAGACTCTAGGTGGAAAGGAACAGAGCAAATGGAAGACAGAAGATATTCAATATTATAATATCTGAAATTGATAATTATTGAAAGAGTGGACTTCTAAAGAATACTTTTTGGAAGAATTAAAACAATCTCAGACCAAACATCTGTGCTACAAGGTGGAAGGGTACACAGTGAAACTGGTGAAACTGACAGGAAGAGTTGAAACATGGGTCTGTGTGAAATCATAAATTATATAATAAGTTTGTGTGATTAAAAATAACGAAACTACAGAACAAAAATGACATGTCACATGAGGAGAGAAGTAATAGGAGACCATGTATTTTAAAGCCCTTGTATTTTTCAGGAGACAAGGTACCAATTTACTTTAGACTTCATTAAGAATTGGAAAATAACATTAAGAGTAACTATTGTAAAAAAAAAAAAAAAAACTGGATTAGAATATTTATTATAACTCACACTTATATAAAGAAACAAGTAGAGTGAGAAAACAAACAAATAAAAATGGAATTTAAAAAAGATAAAAAGGATCTAGCACCATAAACAAAAATAATCCAATACCATACACAAAAACTCAAAATGGATCAAAGACCTAAATGTAAGGCTGGACACTACAAAACTCTTAAAGGAAAATATAGGAGTAGAACACCTCTGACATAAATCTCAGTGATATCTTTTTGGATCCACCTTCTAGAGTAATGAAAATAAAAACAAAAATAAATAAATGAGACCTAAGTAAATTTAAAAGCTTCTGCACAGCAAAGGAAACCATAAACAAAAGGAAAAGATTACCCACAGAATGGGAGAAGATATTCGCAAATGAAGCAACCAACAAGGGATTAATCTCCAAAATATAAAAACAGCTCGTGCAACTCTATGTCAAAAAAACAAACAACCCAATCAAAAAATCGGCAGAAGATCTAAATAGACATTTCTCCAAAGAAGACATACAGATGGCCAAAAAGCACATGAATAGATGCTCAACATCAGTAATTATCAGAGAAATGCAACTCAAAACTACAAGGAGGTATCACCTCACACCAGTCAGAATGGCCATCATCAAAAAGTCTACAAACAATAAATGCTGGAGAAGGTGTGGAGAAAAGGGAACTCTCCTACATTGTTGGTGGAAATGTAATTGGTACAACCACTATGGAGCACAGTATGGAGGTTACTTAAAAAAAAATTAAAAATAGTTACCATATGATCCAGTAACCCCATTCCTGGGCATACATCCAGCAAAAACCATAATCCAAAAGGATATATGCACCCCAATTTTCATTGCATTACTATTTACAGCAGTCAAGAGAGGAAGCAACCTAAATGTTCATTGACAGAGGAATGGATATATATATACATTGGAATATTACTCAGCCATAAAAAAGAATGAAATAATGCTGTTTGCAGCAATATGGATGGACTTAGAGAGTATCACACTAAGTGAAGTAAGTCAGATAAAGACAAATATCATATGATATCACTCATATGTGAAAACTAATTTTTTAAAAAAAGAAAACAAATGAACTTACAAAACAGAAATAAACTTACAGATATCAAAAACAAACACGTTATCAAAGGGGAAATGTGGCAGGGAGGGATAAATCAGAAGCTTGGGATGAACACACACACACACTACTATATATAAGATAAATAACCAACAAGGACCTACTGTATAGCACAGGAAATCTACTCAGTGTTCTGTGATAACCTATATGAGAAAAGAATCTAAAAAAGAATGAATATATGTACATGTATAACTGATTCACTCTGTTGTACACCTGAAACTAACACAACATTGTAAATCAACTATATTCCAATAAAAAAAGGAGATAAAAAATATATTGGACAATTGAAAAAGTAACTCTAAATGTATCATAATATTTCAAACTGAATGATAATAAAAATACTAAACTTTAAACTCACAGGAGACATCTAAAGCAACACTTACAGTATACCATTGAATGCTTAGATCACAAGATAGGGAATACTGAAAAGCATAAACATTTAGCTTAAAAGTTGTTAAAATTATACGTATCCAATCAATATAAAAGGAAAATGTTAAGAAAAACTAGACTATTCACTAAGATACAAATATAGTATAAGGTTAATACCTGGAGACAAAAAGTAGTCCTATAAAACAGACAAATAAATAATCCTCTGATGAGAATAAGAAGGAAATCTACAAACTAATTACATTAGAAATTAAACTTACAAAACAGAACTGTAAAAATTTTACCAAGTTGTGAAAATTTAGGTGAAATGAAAACATTCCTAGAAAATACAACTTACCAAAATTGTCTCAAAAAAAAATAGAAAGTATGAATAATACTATAATTATAAATTGGTTTTTTAGATACAAATCTTCTATCAAAAGAAAACCTACACTCTGTTTTACAAGCTCCACCAAACTTTCATGAAGTAGATAACACCAAACATACACACTTTTTCAACAAATACACAAAAGAAGAAATGTTCCAAAAACGATTTGAGGCTAATAAAACATGAGTGTGCCTGTGTGTGTAAAATGCCAACAATCTAGGAGAAACATAAATTACAGGTCAATTTCACATATTAACTGAAATATCAGTGTCCCAAGTGAAATAATAAACTAATGAAATAATAAACTATTATAGATTATTTACAAAATGGAAAATAAATGTGAATAATAATGATGAAAATGGCTAATCATGAGCTTAAATAATGCTCTGCTCAAACGCTATTCTTAATTATTTGCATATATTAACTAACAATTCTTACAATGACATTATAATGTAGGCCCTTTAATTACCATAATTTCACTTATTTTCAGGAAATCAGATCAGGTTTAAACATACATTCATATTCAAACCCAAAGAAAACAAAAAAAATGTTTAAAAATATGTGATAAAACTATATATGAATTCATCCTTTGTATATATAATAAAAATTCTAAATAAATATTTTGATTGAAGGGGTTGATCTGAGAGGAATTCACAGATGTTTAAAAAATATTGGCATGACCATGAGATTTTGCTTTATTTTACCACACAGCCATGTCATACATACATGCACGCACACACACATATGTAGTATATATGCATGCATCCATACACATATGTGCATATACGTGTGTAGATATATACATGTGTGTTGTGTATGTGTATGTGTGTGTGTGTGTGTGTGTGTATATATATATATGAGGGGTATGCTTATGCACATTTATAACTACCAATATCCATCTATGTATCTATCTATCCATCTACCCAGCTATTTATGTAATATTAGGAAAAAAGTTAAAAATTTGACCCTCTATTTTTAAGTTATTTGATAAGTGAGAAGGTGTTTTTGGAGCTTTGACATCTTGAATTAGAGGTATACAGTGTGACTTCCACAAAACCACACACACAAAAAAGCTATGAAAACAGAAAACAAGACACTTTAAAAATTACATCCCACTAGCATATATTAGCACGTTTTGTAGCCAAGGAGTGAAGTCTCTTTAATGATATGGAATGATAATGAATAATAATTTAAAGGTGAAAAAGCAGATGCAAAGTAATTTATAACAGAAGATGTGATAATAAATAATTGCAAACAGTTAAAATCATCACATTTTAAATTTAAATTCATGTTTGGCAATTGTGAAGAAAGGATTAACATACTTGATGTGTTTTCTCAGAAATCAAAGGAACAGTAAATTTTATAATTATGATAGATATAAGGGAAAGAAAATGAGTATCTGTTTAGTTTGACTCACGCTGTTGCAACCGACAGATAATCTATCTCAAACAAATTAATGCAAACAGGTATATCTATTTTTTCACATAACTGAAAAGTATAAGATCATCCAACAGACCTCTACATTATACATTATATTACTGAAGAAACATTAAAAGCAATCCTATTAAAATCAAGTACAAACTATGGATTTTGACATTGATTTTACATTTCTACTTTGCTCCTAGCAAATGAAATAGAACAAGATATTTTTAAAATATCGAGAAGAAAAATAGTCATTTTTTACAGATAAAATTATGTCTTAAAATACCCAATGGAAGCAATTAAGAAGTTTATGATAATAAGAAATTTAGGTAGGAAAAAGACAAAAGAAAAAGTAGTTTTTAAAAACCACTACTTTGTCTACAGGCCGGCATTAAATGATGTATGTTTAAGTACAACTTTGGTGAATCAGCACTGTTGTGGTTATATTTCAAATTAAACTTTTTCTCTTTTCAAAAGATTGAGTGTGATGGTTGATCAATACCATCAATAGCAGTGTCAATACCATCTTATCTCTCCAGCTTGGAAAATATACCCATAAATTATTTGGCAAAACTTTCAGTCTTTCAGATACAAAATGACCTGCAAATATTTTTAAAGTAAGCTATATGTAAGCATACATGTATATATGAATGTTTGTGACATTATTAGAAATCATGTTGTTATTTAACTTGTCTTTTTTGTTATTGTTATCAAAATGAGTTTTTTTAATGTATAATTCTGTTTGTGTTCTTTCAGATTATTCAAATATCAAAAGAAACATTCGTCCACTAAATTGCCTGTGTAATATGAGAATGTATTAGTACAAAGTAATAAAATATATACTGCATTAAAAATATATATATATATATAAAATAGATATACCTCTAATAACAATCATATTATATACAAAGATATCTGCTCATTTATAGACACCACACATGCACAGTCATAGGTGCATATATACATATTTGCATTTGTGTACATATATACACACATGGGTACACATATATGCATTCAGATATGCACATATATGTTTGCATGTCTCTATGTGTGTATATAATATACATATGCACACTTTTATTGTATATATAATTATACATACACAAAGATATCAGGAGACACATTCATCTACATATACATGCATACATGTGTACATATACAAATATGTATAGAAACAAGTATATGTGTATGTATGCATATGAATGTACATATATACACTGAGATATACACACAATTCATGCATATGTATATATATATTTCCATATATCTGCACATACACATACCATGCATATACATACCATGAAATGAAATTACACATATAGTTTCATAACAGCTATCTTGTTGGAAAATACATATATGACTATGTATGTTTTGAACTCTTTCCAGGGCCATGAATATGTCTCCTTGATATCATTTAAATGGCTACTTGTATTATATTATATACTTGTCTAATAATTTATATAATTAAATTTCTATTTTTTAGAATCTATGTTTCTTCTAGTTTTCCACTACAGTATGTGATTTCTTTAAAAGGCTGGGCCCTGCAGTCACATTACATGGAACATCAGTGTTAGTGTTAGTGGTTGTTGTTCTTATAATAACAATGCCCTCAGGATTTAATGAGTAGAATAAGCAAAACCCACAGTGGCTTGTATTTAGTAAACACACAGTAATTTTATGTATTATAACTACTTTTGTTATACAAGAATATGTATATATATATATTACTATGTATAAATATATAGCATATTAATATAAATATATACATTTGCCCTTGTTATTTATCATTACCCTACAATATATTTTTTTAAAATACATTTTGTAAATTAATTATATTTATTTTTGTTTATTTATTTATTTTTGGCTGCACTGGGTCTTCATTGCTGCATGCGGGCTTTCTCTCTAGTTGTGGTGAGCAGAAGCTACTCTTTGTTGCAGTGCACAGGCTTCTCATTGCGGTGGCTTCTTTGTTGCAGAGCATGGGCTCTAGGCACGCGGGCTTCTGTAGTTGCAGCACGCAGGCTTAATAGTTGTGGCTCGCAGGCTCTAGAGCACAGGCTCAGTAGTTGTGGCACACGGGCATACTCGTTCCGTGGCATGTGGGATCTTCCTGGACCAGGGCTCGAACCCGTGTCCCCTGCATTGGCAGGCAGATTCTTAATCACTGCCACCAGGGAAGTCCCTACAATATATTTCTAAAAGTAAAGTTTGAAGATCTAAGATAATTTAACACTGACAGATACTGCCAAATTTTCTTCCAGAAAAATTGTACTAATTTATAATTCTATTCAAGAATAACTGCCCATTCATTTATGTACATCCTTATCATTTTTATTTTTTCCTTAATTCTTTTTCCTTAGCATAAATTGAAAGACATATCATCTTTCTCTTTAGAAAGACTTAAGAGTAGAAAAACTTTAATTTTACCCAAATGCAAAGTGATTCCAAGTAAAATGCCAGGAAGCCAATAGGCAAGATTAAGTCTTAAATGGTAACTGTGTAAGACCTTGTACTCTGTACGTGGTATTCTTTGTTTACTTGGCTTACTTTTCCTCTATATCATTTCCTTAAAGTAATGGGACTAAATATCATATTTCTGAACTTCTATGAACCCACCAGAGTACTGTTTTTTTTCCCTAATTCATCCTAATTTCAGCATCCTCAATTTAAAATCCCAATGCAAGAAGCACCAATCTGCTGAACATGGTTGTTTTCCTGCTGATTCTGTTCTGTTTCCTTTACCTCCTAAGAAGAATGACAATGAGGTTTCCTTATGCTGCATTAGGGTATCCGTATATAAGAAATTAAGTCCCTATGAGAAATCTGTACATTATCACCATGGCATGCTATAGAAGAGAAAGAAGACAAGAAGCTGTCCATCCTCAGCTAAGTAAACAGTAAGAATACAGTTAAAGGGGAATAATCATGAGTGTTTTCACAAAATTAAGTAGAAGTATTTGAATTACATAGTAGCAGTGGATTTTAATAACTCTTCTGTGCTAGCAATGTGATTAAGTTTCAGAGAATGAAAAACAAAGAACACTGAAAAAGAACAGTCAGACTTTGGTTAAGATTTCAGGAAGGACAGGAGTTGATAAATCCAGGACCCTGGGAAATGTTTGTCTTCTGTCATGAAAAATCAAATGGTGATTTATTACCTCAAAACAAAGGATCTTATATATTGATTACAGGTAAAAACTGAGCAAAGCATGTATGAATGCAGCTTCCTGGAGTCAAAATTAAGATGTATAAATGAAAATAATTTTATAGAAAATGGTGATTTATTTTAATTTACTAATTATTTTAATAAGATCAAGTTTCTCACCTAAGAGACTTAGAATAGCTAATCTTGAGAGATTAAAATGGTTAAATGAAATAAACTATGTAAAGGGTCTAGCACAGAAGAACAAATGATGTTTTCTTTTTAAATGTTTTCTCTTACTCAATTTTCCAAATAAACAAGTAAAATCTTGACAGTGTATAATTACTTTACTGTGGGCAAATGAAGAATTGAAAATTTTGATGGATACATCATGGGCCTATTCAGTGAATCATTTTTGAAAAAATGTTTTCTAACAAATGGCATCAATTTATATAACTCAAGTATTGCCTTTAGGCTTAAACTGATTAGAACTGAGGCAATGCTATGAATAATGACTTAGTAACTTTCAGTATGTAAAATATAAAGAATTCTACTGCTTTTCTAATCCTCACATTTTTCTTCCACACAACAACTAGAATTTGTTTTACAAAAAGCCCAGCTCTCCAATAGATATTTACCTGTATTGTTTCATATAATTTTACATCAGTTCTATGATATATACACACTATTTCTTATGATCCTCGTTTGACGAATAGGACAACTGAGTCAGAGAAAATTTATATAATATTGTATACACAGAGTTACATAGAGCAATTAAGAAGAGTAATTAAAGTTAGGTCTGTCTGACTCCAGAGCCCAAGTCCCTCTATGATAACATACTCCTCACATATGAACACTCAAAGATCTGCATTATCTTTAGAACCTGTCAAATTCAACCTTCATCTCATATAACTCAGAACAGCTTCTTTAGTACACCATCATCTGTTTTTCATTGAGTTCCTCTTAAAATATTTTTAAACAAGTCATCTCTTAGATTATAAACTTCCTCGTCTATAATCTGCTTATAACCTGGAAATTTAATTTTTTTCATTTTTTAAAGTAGTATTTAGTTTTCCTCATTGATACTGCAGGGAGAGGTAACAATAATGGAGATGCAGCTTGATCTAGTTGATAGCCTCTTTAGAAAACAGAAAATGTTCCTTTCATATTCAAATGCAACACTTTATGTACAGCTTGCAGAGTAATAAAAGCATTTTATTGAACATTTTAAATTGCAGACTGTGCCTCAATGAAAATGCTACGATGAGCTAAGGTTCCCTGATAATCTTACTTATATCTTGGGTTGATATAACCAGTTTATCAATAGAACTGTACAGACATAAAACGTTTCTTGTACTTTAAAATTAAAAAAAAATAAAACATTCTCTCCACATTTTCAGGAAATGATGACTCTCTTTTACCATACATATAATTTTAAATTTAAAAAAAACGATTTTTATCATTTCCTTTGGGTAAACATATGATGAAACAGTATGTCTAGAATTAGAATTATTTTTCCTGAAAGTTTTTGTGGTATAAATTTCATAGGCTTTTGAGTCAAACAGAATTGGGTTTAGCTATTAGCTCTGTCTTTAGCTACTTTTGCAAATTAGAGCAATTTTTTGGTATTCAATTTATTTAAACTAAAAAAAAAACAAACACAAAAAACAACACCAAGAACAGTTCACCCATTTCTCACAGACCCCACCTTTTGTCTCTCCCAACCAAAAACCTGTTCTCTGTATCTATGAGCTTAGTTTATGTATATAACTATATATAACGTATATAGCTGTATATATGTACATACAATTTCTTTATCCATTCACCCATTCATGGACACTTAGGTTTTTTTCCATGTCTTGGCTATTGTAAATAGTGCTACAGTGAACACAGGGGTGCATATATCTTTTTGAATTAGTGTTTTTGTTTTCTTTGGATAGACACCCAGAAGTGGAATTGCTGGAGCATATGGTAGTTATATTTTTAATTTTTTGAAGAACCTCCATACCATTTTCTATAGTGGCTACACTAATTTACAGCCTCACCAACAGTGCACGAGGGTTCCCTTTTCTCCACATCCTCACTAACACTTGCTACTTCTAGTTTTCTTGATAATAGTCATTCTAAAATGTGTGAGGGGTTATCTCATTGCGGTTTTGATTTTCCCTTCCCTGAGGATTAATAATGTAGATTATCTTGTCATGTATTTGTTGGCCATCTGTATTATCTTCTTTGGAAAAATGTCTATTCAGATATTCTGTTCAGTTTTTAATTGATTGTTTTTTCTGTTATTGAGTTGTATGAGTTCTTTATATATTTTGGATATTAACCCCTCATCAGATATATGATTTGCAAATATCTTCTCCCATTCAGTAGGTTGCCTTTTCATTTTCTTGATGGTTTTCTTTGCTGTACAGAAGCTTTCTGGGGTCTCTTTTATAAGGGCACTAAATTCATTCATGAGGGATCTGCCCTCATGACCTAATCATCTCCCAAAGACCCACCTAAAAATATCATCACACTGGGGATTAGCTTTCAACATATGAATCTGGGGAAGGGGGGAAGACACATTCAGACTATAGCATTCTGTCTCTGCCCCTCCAGATTCATGTCTCCTTGCATGCAGTAAGACAAGTGTTGACCAATATTCTAGAACTGTTTAGAGGATGGGGAAACTGTGGACAAATTACTCTGGGAACCTATGTAAATATCTGGAGAGACTGGATTTGTACACGAGATCACATTGTTAGTGGAGAATAATTCCTTACTATTGGGATTTGATGAGTATAAGAACTAAATATGGACACACACATCCCTGTATGTAAAAAAAAATGATAGATTCTGTTATGTTAATCTGAAGAGGCAAACTGCAAACTCTACCTCCTTTGTGGAGAGCGGCAGCTCAAATTTTTGTTCAGTTTTTGAAAATTTGAATTTTGCCCCATGCATTCATGGCTCAGGTTTCAGCGGATATTTAAACAGAGTTTATTCATAGGAATCTGGGTTCCCTCACTCTTGTGCTCTCTCTTTTTTCTAGAATTTCCTGCCCCAATATTCAACAGCTTTAGTTTCCCTGAATTCTACCCTCTGTGTCTTCAAGCCACTAAAACTGCAGGTTTTCTTTGGAATTTTAGCTGTCTCACATGGCACAAATAGGGACTTATTCTTAGGCTAAAATCCTGAAGCCTACCCAAGGCTGTTTTCTTTTTCCTTTCAATTGTCAACTCTCTTCCAGTTTCTGCCTGCTCTTGTTCATTTTCCAGTGGCTTCAAGTAGGTGTTTTGGTTTTTAGAATTTATGGTTATTACCTTGAGAGGACTGATCTGATAGGATTCTCTCAGCCATAATGGAAGTGGAACCTTAGATTACTGTTTTAATATTAAAATATATTTACTATTCTACATGGTGACAATTGTACTTTGTCACGCATCATTTGAGAAAGTGCATAAAATTAATAATGGCTGTGTGAGTCGTACAATTAACAAATGTTTGGATGTATATAATCACAATATATGTATACACTTTAAAAATAGTATGCCTGGGATTTATTTTTTGTTTTACCCAAACGAATCTGGTACCTCACAGGTGTCTTTAGATAACATACTGGAAAATATTCACTCAACTGATATCCTGAGTCTCTTTCCATAGTAAAACCTAACAGTACTTTGAATTGTTGCTTGCTGTCCTTCACCCTCTTTGTGATTCTTATCAATTATTTTAAAGGAGGAGAAGAGAAAAAAGGCAGGAAACTGTCTATTTTGTCAGGATTTACTCTTAGTACAATAAAACTGGCATATTTGGTGCTGTAACAATCAACACTGGGGAATCTTTCTTCTTGATATATCTATTGTTTCTTTTTGTCATCAAACTGCATTTAAATTAGAGACCAATTTTATCTTTAATTATATTAATATATTACTACATTTACATTTTGAGTGGCATTTGGCATTCAGTGCTATTGTTTATTTTAGCCTTTATTGCTATTTTATATATTGAACAGCTAAAGTTTTAGTCATTTTAATAACAAATTTATTATATACAGTCAGTTTAAATACATATAAACTTTATGTCTGACTGTATAATTGCAACTTTTTCTTTTTTTTTTTTTTTACAGTCTCAGCCATAAAACATGTGGAAATAACATACTATTTTATAAAATCTTGTCACCACATCTAGAGCACTTGGTAGAAAATCTGGCCTGTTTTCCAGTATTACCATAATTCTATAAAATCCCTCTAAGGAATAAAAATTACAAGCTTTTGAGCCTGAAAGATTTGAGTTTGAAATACGGTTTTGCCATTGACAAGATTTTTTACTTTCTGGACATTATTAATCTTCTGAAGTTGAGGGAAATGTATCCAATATTTATTGAGGTGTTACAGTGTGCTAGCGTTTTTATACTATTCTGTTTGATTGTCAAAACAAATACAAAGGGCTTCCCCGGTAACGCAGTGGTTGAGAATCTGCCTGCCAATGCAGGGGACACGGGTTTGAGCCCTGGTCTGGGAAGATCCCACATGCCGCGGAGCAACTGGGCCCGTGAGCCACAATTACTGAGCCTGCGCGTCTGGAGCCTGTGCTCCGCAACAAGAGAGGCTGCGATAGTGAGAGGCCCATGCACCGTGATGAAGAGTGGCCCCTGCTTGCCGCAACTAGAGAAAGCCCTTGCACAGAAACGAAGACCCAACACAGCTATAAATAAATAAATAATTTTAAAAAACAAGAAACAAATACAAATATATACTTAACTGAACGTAAGAATCATTAAATTATCTGTTCTAACTTACAAATATCATATATGCAGAAGCTGAACAATGAATTCAACTAGTTCTCTCCAAAATAAATACCATTTTGATATACACCATATCATTTTGAGAACCTCAGTTGCCATATGTGTAAGATGGATAAAGTAATTACTACTAAGAGAATACTATAAGAATTAAAATAATTTTATTGTAAAAATGTATGGGAGATTGTCCAGTGATTTCAGATGCTTATTGTCTTGTTGTTGTTCCAGTTGCCCCTATGTCAGTAAATAAAGAATTATCGATAATCAGATAAAACTTTTGTAGGTCAGGTAAAGAAAAAGAGAAAAAAAGAAAAATGCTATACCAGATTTCCATAGAACCAGTAATTCTCCCTTTTTGCTAAGTTTTAAGTCAAATTACCAGAAATTTGGGAGGAAAATGCACATTCTACTTTAAAAATACTTAGTAAAATTGTAAATATAATATGTATGATGTATTTGTATTCTGTTATTGCTAGTGAGAAGGCAATAAAACCTGGAAATTGAGATGTGGTGTCCTAAGGATTACTCTTGGTTGATGGAGGAAGAAAGTTTAAAGATGCAAGCATGAGAAGTAGTTGGAAAATTACTGTAAGCAAATAACTATTACTGCTGTTATATTATCATGTTTTGGTTCATTGAGGAAAAAAATTGCCTAATGATTATCCCAAGGAGCAAAAGAGATAGTGAAACAATGTTGGGCTGATTTGTTCCCCATTCTGCTACACAGATCCCTGGATCCAAGTCTGGAGTAGAATTTCAGGTAGAGTTGTAGACAGAAGCACTTGAAGTCCTGAGTGGCTACAACTCGTAAGAGTATGATTTGCTTTGTAACAATAGAGCACAGAGTCTAAGATGATGTGCAATAGCACACACGACAGAGAAGAGGCAGGCTCATTATAAAGAGGTTGTCAGTGCTATCTCTGGGATTTACTGGGTTTGTTTTTTTTCCCTAAATTGGTTTATTTCTTAAATCCCAGATGTGTTATCCTCCTGGTTTTTCAGCTTTATTGAGATACAACTGACAAATAAAATTGTAAGATATTTAAAGTGTACAACATGATAATTAGATACATATATACACTGTGAAAGCATTCCTCTCACTGAGTCAACAACATATCCATCACCTCTGGGATTTACTTTTGATATGGAAACTGAGAGACAGCAGAGAATGAAGTGAATTAAGTCTTTATTGGTCAACTCAAACCACACGTAAGTTTGAGAATTCTGTATGGAAGATTTTCAACTTGAATCTGGCTTTTCTTTAATCCAATCCCATATTTTGTGTGTAGTTCTGGCTAGTGACAGAAACAGCATGGAGGCACATGTGCATTCCCCAAACATCTCTTTTGATTTAAAGGAAATCATCTGAAAATTGACCATTCAGCCATTTTAAGACAGTCATAAAACCTGTGTTTTTAAAATCTAGTCAGTCTAACTTTAACTCCAAAGGCTAAATCTCTCTCTCTTTTTAGTATACTTTTCTGAAGTAATATTAAAAAGTTACAAACATAAAAATACAAAAAAGGCACAACCCATAAGCTTTCAGCTCATCAAACTTTTACACAGTAAATACATCCATGTAACCCCTATCCAAATGAAAAACCAGAATATTATGAGCGCCACATAAGCCCCTTTCATGCCCCAATCCACACACTACCCCTACCTCAAAGTAACCACTATCTTTACTTCAACACTGAAGAATAAACTGGGTGATTTTATAATTCATGTAAATAGTATCATAGTATTGCCTCTATTGTGTTAGGCTTATTTAACTTAACTTTATGTTTAAGATTCATGCCGTTGTGTGAAGTAGTATTTTTATTTCTAAAGATTTTTCCATTGAGTGAATATACCATGATTTCTTTATCCATCCACTATTGCTGAACATCTGGTTTGTTACAAGTTTTTGTTGATTAGAAAGGTACTGTTAATAACCTTTAAAAGTCTGGATTTGGATATACATATGTGCACATTTTTGTTAGGTCTCTTACTAGAAGTGGATTTTTTGACTTATAAGATACCTAAATCTATAAATTTACACTAGCAAGTTACCTACCTACCTATCAATCACCAGCAAATAGTTTCTAAACTTGTTAGAACTTAACTCCCACCAGCATAGAATGAGAGTTCCCAATACTCTCCAGCATCACCAACTTATGTTGCGCAGATATTCCTGCATATTCTCAGTGGTTTATGATAACTAACTCCTACTTTTCTTGCTCACAGGATCAGCTCTAAGGCTCTGCTTCAAGCTGAAGGTCTGACTGAGGTTTGCTTCATATGTTTTCATTGTCCTTGGACCAAGACATGTTCTTTTCGTAACAGTTAAAAGGACCACAAAAGGAACAAGAAGGAACCTTGCACCCTCTTAAGCCTCTTGCCCAGAATTGGCACAGTGTTACTTCTGCCCACATTCTGTCGGCAAAATCAAGTCATGTGGGCAAGTCAAAAATCAATTGCCTGAAGTGGCCAAAATGGTGGAGTAGAAAGACCCTGAGCCCACCTCCTCTCACGAGGACTCCAAAATCGCAACTGTCTGCAGAATAACCACCAATGAAAAAGACTGAAACCTATCAGAAAAGACCTTCTACAATAAAAGACATAAGGAGCCACAACAAGATGGGTAGGAGGGGCAGACTGGCAATATAATCAAATCCCATTACCCCTGGGGGTGGGCAACCCACAAACTAGAGAAAAATTATATCACAGAGTTTCTTCCCAAAAAGTGAGAGTTCAGAGCCCCACAACAGATTCCCCAGCCTGAGGGTCCAGCACAGGGAAGTAGAGCCCCCAGAACATTTGGCTTTGAAGGCCAGTGGGGCTTAATCTCAGTAGTCCCACAGGACTGGGAGATATAGACTCCACTCTTAAAGGGCATGTACAAAATCTCATGTGCACCAGGACACAGGGAAAAAGCAGTCATTTGATAGGAGCATGGGCCAGACATAATTGCTGGTCTTACAGAGTCTCCTGGAGAGGCAGAGGGTGGCAGCAGCTAACCCTGGTGACATGGATACTGCTTTCAGACATATTCGGGAACATTCAGCTGCATGAACACTGCTGCTGCTGGCAGCTGACATCTTGGCTCATTACCACCAAGACCTGGCCCTACCCAACAGCCTCTAGGCACCCATGTTGGGACACCTTAGGCCAAACAAATAACTGAGAGGGAACACAGTCCCACCCATCAGCAGACAGGTTGCCTAAAGTCTTCCTGGGCCCATGGCAACAACTAGACCCACCCTGGACATGGCCCTGCCCACCAGAGGGCCAAGACTCAGCTCCTCCTACCAGTGGGCAGGCACCGTCTCCTCTTTCCAGGAAGCGTGCACAAGCCTCCAGACCAACCTCACCCACCAGAGGCCAGACACCAGAAGCAAGATAACTATGATCCCATAGCCTGTGGAACAAGTCCACCAACATAGGTCAGACCCTACCCTGGGACCAGCTGGGCCCTTGCCCTGCCCACTAGCAGGCCAACACAACCTTCAGAACACCCTGGACTCAATGCCCAATTGTGTCAGGAACCAGGTCCCCAATGCCAACAATCTGAAATGAGCTCTGGGATCCCTGGGCCCTGAAGCCAAACTCCAGGAAACAGCTCCGCATGCCTGTAGTCAGGCATTAACCCCAGGACTTGACTTCACCTGCCAATGTCTGGGAATAGCCCTAGTGTCTTCGATATCCTGACTCTGCCCACCTGTGAGCCAGCACTTGCCCTGGGACCACCTAGGGTTCCACAAGCATCCACCTCCTGACCAGGCCCCACTAAAAAGCAGCAAACAGCATGTGTACAAAGCAAGCCCTGGCAAACAACCAGACTAGGAGTCAACCAAGCCTACCAGACCGCCCATGTAGTCCGCCTACCACAAAAGAAGGACCTGCACAGCCCTCTTAGGGGGAACCACTAGAGCATAGAGCTTGAATGACAAGAAGGAGCTACACTGCTGGGATGCATAGGATGTCTCCTTCAGAGGGCCACTTTGCCAAGGTCAAGAAACATAACTAACCTACCACATACATAAAAATACAAACAGAAACTTAGACAAAATGAGGTAGCAGAGAAACATGTTCCAGATGAAGAAACAGGTAAAAGCTGAGAAGAAGAACTCAGTGGAGACAGGCAATCTACCTGAGAAAGAGTTCAGAGTAATGATATGAAAGAGGATCAAAGAACTTGGGAGGAGAATGGATGCACAGAGTGAGAAGTTAGAAGTTTTTAACAAAGACTTAGAAAATAAAAAGAACCACCAAACAGAGATGGAGCATATAATAACTGAAATGAAAAATACACTAGAAGGAATCAATAGTAAACTAAATGATTCAGAAGGACAGATGAGTGATCTGGAACACAGCAGTGGAAATCACTGCTGCTGAACAGAAAAAAGAGCGATAATAAATGAGGACAGTTTAAGAGACCTCTAGGACAATATCAAACACACTAATTTTCACATTATAGTGATTCCAGAGGGAGGAGAGAGAAAGAAAGGGCCTGAGAAAATATTTGAAGAGATAACAGCTGAAAACTTCCCTAACCTGGGAAAGGAAACAGTCAGCTAAGTCCAAGAAAGGCTTACTGGATTAACATACTGGATTAACACAAAACACACCAGGACACACTGCAATCAAAATGACAAAGATAAAAAGAGAATATTAAAAGCAACAAATAGCATACAAGGGAATTCCCTTAAGGCTATTAGCTGATTTTTTTTTTTAGCAGAAACTCTACTGGCTGGAAGGGAGGGGCACAATATATTTAAAGTGATGAAAGGGAAAAACCTACAACCAAGAATACTATACCCAGCAATGCACTCATTCAGATTTGACAGAGAAATCTAAAGCATTACATACAAGCAAAAGCTGAAAGAATTCAGCACCACCAAGCCAGCTTTACAACAAATGTTAAAGGAACTTCTCTAGGCATAAAAGAAAAGGCCACAACTTCAAATAAGAAAATTACAGAATGAAAAGTTCACTCGTAAATGCAAAAATAGGAAATCATCTACACATAAAGCTAGTAGAGAGGATAAAAGACAAAATTAGTAAAATCATCTGTATCCACCATAATCACTTAAGGAATACACAAAACAGGCAGATGTAAAATATGGTATCAAATACAGTAATTATGAGCGGAGGAGAGTATAAGTGCATAGTTTTTAAAATGCATTTGAAATTAAGAGATAAGCAACTTAAAACAATCATGCATATATACAGACTACTGTACAAAAACCTCATGGTAACCACAATCCAAAAATCTGTTGTAGATATATACACAAAAAAGAATCCAAACATAACACTAAAGATAGTCATAAAATCATAAGAGAACAAAAGAAGAAAGGGGGAAAAAAAGAACTACGAAGACAAACCCAAAACAATTAACAAAATGGCAGTAAGAACATACATATCAATAATTAACTTAAATGTAAGTTAAGTTAGGTCTTAACTTAAGTCCTGTATATAAGCTGCCTACAAGAGACTCTTTTCAGATCTAGAGATACATACAGACTGAAAATGAGAGGATGGAAAAAAGTATTCCACACAAATGGAAATCAAGAGGAAGCCACAGTAGCAATATTTGTATCAGACAAAATAGACTTTAAAGACTGTTACAAGAGACAAAGATGTACATAATGATCCAGGTATAAATCCGAGAAGGTATAACAATTGTAAATATATATGCAGCCAACACAGGAGGACCTCCATATATAGGGCAAATATTAACAGACATAAAAGAAGAAATTGACAACAACACAATAGTAGTAGGGGACTTTGACACCACACTTATATCAATGGAGAGATCATCCAGACAGAAACTAAATAAGGAAAAAGAGGTCAGAAAATAACACATTAGATCACATGGACTTAACTGAAATTTATGGAGCATACTATCCGAAAGCAGCAGAATACACCTTCTTTTCAAATGTACATGGAATATTCCCCAGGATATATCACATGCTAGACCACAAAACAAGCCTTGGTAAATTTAAGAAAACTGAAATCATATCAAGCATCTTTTCCAATCACAATGTTATGAGACTAGAAATCAACTACAAGAAAAAAACCTGCAAAAAACACAAACATGTGACTAAACAATATGCAACTAACAACCAATGGATCACTGAAGAAATAAAAAAGTACCTAGAAATGAACAAAAACACAAAGCTCCAAAACCTATGGGAAACAGCAAAAGAAGTTCTAAGAGTGAAGTTTATAGCGATACAAGCTTACCTCATGAAACAAGAAAAATCTCAAATAAACAACCTAACCTTACACCTAAAGCAACCAGAGAAAAAAGAACAAACCCAATCCAAAGTTAGTAGAAGGAAAGAAATCATAAAGATCAGAGCAGAAAAAAATAAAAGAGATGGAAAAAAACAACAGAAAAATCAATGAAACTAAAAGCTGATTTTTTGAAAAAATAAAGTTGATAAACCTTTAGCCAGACTCATCAAGAAAAAGGGGAGAGGGCCCAATCAATAAAATCAGAAATGAAAAAGGAGAAATTACAACTGACACAATAGAAATACAAAGGGCCATAAAAGACTACTGTGAGCAACAATATGCCAATAAGATGCACAACCTAGAAGAAATGGGAAAGAATAAGAAAATATGAACAAATTACCAGTATTGAAATTGAATCAGTAATTTAAAATCTCCCAACTAACAAAAGCTCAGGACCAGATAGCTTCACAGGTGAATTCTACCAAAAATCTAAAGAGAGTTAATGCCTATCCTTCTGAAAGTATTCCAAAAAATTGCAGAGGAAGGAACCCTTCCAATCTCATCCTATGAGGCCACCATCATCCTTATACCAAAATCAGACAAAGATATCACAAAGAAAGAAAATTACAGGCCAATATCACTGATGAATGTAGATGTAAAAATCCTCAACAAAATACTATCAAACCAAATTCAACAATATATTAAGAGGATCATATGCCATGATCAAGTGGAATTTATCCCAAGGATACAAGGATTTTTCATTACCTATAAATCTCTCTCTCTCTCTCTCTCTCTCTCTCTCTATATATATATATATATATATATATGATATACCATATTAACAAATTAAAGTATAAAAAACATATGATCATCTCAATAGATGCAGAGATGACTTTTCATAAAATTCAACATCCATTTATGATAAAACTCTCCAGAAAGTGGGCACAGAGGAAACATACTTCAATACAATAAGGGCCATATATGACAAACTTACAGCTAACATCATACACATTGGTAAAAAGCTGAAAGTATTCCCTTTAATATCAGGAACAAGACAAAGATTCCCACTCTTACCACTTGTATTCAACATAGTTTTGGAAGTCCTAGCCACAGCAATCAGAGAAGAGAAAGAAATAAAAGGAATCCAAATTGGAAAGGAAGAAGTAAAACTGTCACTGTTTGCAGATGACATGATACTATAAAATCCTAAAGACATTACCAGAAAACTATTAGAGATCACCAATGAATTCAGTAAAGCTGCAGGAAACAAAATTAATATACAGAAATCTGTTGCATTTCTATACACTAACAATGAAATATCAGAAAGAGAAATTTAGGAAACCATCCCATTTATCATCACACCAAATACTTAGGAATAAACAATTCTAAGGAGGCAAAAGACCTGTTCTCCAAAAACTATAAGATGCTGATGAAAGACACTGAAGACCACAGAAACAAATGGAAAGATATACCATGTTCTTGCATTTGAAGAATCAATATTGTTAAAATGGCCATACTACCCAAGGCAATCTACAGATTGAATGCAATCGCTACCAAATTACCACTGGCATTTTTCATAGAACTGGAACAAATAATTTTAAAACTTGCACAGAAACACAAAAGGCCCCGAATAGGCAAAACAATCTTGAGAAAGAACAATGGAGCTGGAGGAATCAGGCTCCCTGACCTCAGACTATACTACAAAGTTACAGTAATCAAAACAGTATGGTAGTGGCACAAAAACAGACACATAGATCAATAGAACAGAACAATAAGCCCAAAAATAAACCCACACACTCATGGTCAATTAATCTATGATGAAGGTGGCAAGAATACACAATGGAGAAAAGACAGTCTCTTCAATAAATGGTGCTGGGAAAACTGGACAGCTACATGTAAAAGAACGAAATTAGAACATTCTCTAACACCACACACAAAAATAAACTCAAATCAAATAAAGACCTAAATGTAACACTGGATACTAGAAAACCCCTAGAGGAAAACATAGGCAGAACACTCTTTGACATAAATGGCACGAAAATTTTTTTAGAGCCATCTCCTAGAGTAATGGGAACAAAAGCAAAAATAAAGAAATGGTGTGCTTCCCTGGTGGCGTAGTGGTTGAGAGTCTGTCTGCCAGTGCAGGGGACACGGGTTTGAGCCCTAGTCTGGGAAGATCCCACATGCCGCAGAGCAACTAGGCCCGTGAGCCACAACTACTGAGCCTTCGCATCTGGAGCCTGTGCTCTGCAACAAGAGAGGCCGCAACAGTGAGAGGCCTGTGCACCGCGATGAAAAGCGGCCCCCGCTCGCCGCAACTAGAGAAAGCCCGTGCACAGAAACGAAGACCCAACACAGCCAAAAATAAAAAAAAATTTAAAAAAAAAGAATCAGATTTATATTAAAAAAAAAGAAAGAAAGAAATGGGACCCAGTTAAACTTAAAAGCTTTTGCAAAGCAAAAGAAACGATAAACAAAACAAAAAGACAACTACAAAATGGGAGAAAATATTTGCAAATGATGTGACTGGCAAGGGGTCAATTTTCAAAATATACAAATAGCTCATACAGCTCAATATCAAAAAAACAAACAACCCTATCAAAAAGTGGGCATAAGACCTAAATAGACATTTCTCTGAAGAAGACATACAGATTGCCAACAGGCACGTGAAAAGATTCTCAATATTAAGTCTCACCACACACAGGTCAGAATAGCCATCATTAAAAAGTCTACAAAAAATAAATGCTAGACAGGTTATGGAGAAAAGGGAACCCTCCTACACTATTGGTGGGAACGTAAATTGGTGTAGCCACTATGGAGAACAGTATGGACGTTCCTTAAAAACCTAAAAACAGAGTTACCATATGATCCAGCAATCCCACTCCTGGGCATACATCGTGAAAAGATGAAAACTCTAATTTAAAAAGATACGTGCACCCCATTGTTCATAGTAGCACTATTTACTATGTCCAAGACAAGGAAGCAACCTAAATGTCCACTGACAGATGAATGGATAAAGAATATGTGCTGTATATACAATGGAATATCACTTGGCCATAATAAAATAAAATAATGCCATTTGCAGCAACATGGATGGACCTAGAGATTATCATACTAAGTGAAGTAAATCAGAGAAAGAAAAATATTAAATAATATCTCTTATATATGGAATCTAAAAAAAATGATACAAATGGAATAATTTATAAAACAGAAATAGACTCACAGATATTGAAAACAAATTTACGGTTACCAAAGGAGAAAGGTGGGGAGGGATAAATTAGGAGTTTGGGATTAACAGATACACACTTCAATGTATAAAACAGATCAACAACAAGGACCTACTGTATAACAGAGGGAACTATGTAACTACTTTGTTGTACATCTCAAACTAACACAACACAGTAAGTTAACTATACTTCAATTTAAAAAAGACTAAATAAAAAAATATCAATTGCCCAGAGTTAGGCAATACTTTTCCTACTTTAATGTGAAGTCTGGCAAAAATCACATGGCAAGAGTCATGGATATATAATAGTAATACAGGGAGGACATAAAATCAGAAAATATTTTCATTTTATTCATTATGACAGGAATGTACTGATATCTCATTTTATGGTACATTTTATTTATAATTATTAATGTTGATCATTTCAGCTGTTTGACATCTGTATATCTTCTTTTGGGAAGTGACTATAAAGTCTTTTTCCCTTTTTCCAATTATATTGTCTCTCGTTTATTCACTGACTTAAGAACATGATACATTCCTGATATAAGTCTTTGTCAATTACATATTTCAAACATTTTCTCCCACTATGTAGTTTGGATATTTGCTCTCTTAATGATATGTTTTGATTTTCTTAACTTTAACGTGGTCCAAATTATTCATATTTTCTTCTTTTTGAGATATTTTTTATCTTGAAGAGATTTTTTCCTACTCTTAGTCAAAAATGTGTTTTTGCTATAGTTTTCACATGTAAATATGCAATCCACTTGGAATTGATTTTTGTATATGATGTTAGAGGTTCAGATGCATTATTTTCCAGTATGAATTCCAAAGTGAACTAGCACTACTTCAGGACAAGTTGTTTTATTTCCCATTGAATTGCATTAGCAACTGTGTCAAAAATTAAGGATCAATATAATAGTAGGTATATTTCTGGATTCTTTAGTTTATACCATTTCTCCATTTGTCTACACTTGCACAAAAATCACACTGTCCTAACATTGGTTGCTGGATAATGTCTTGATATCTGTTGGTATAAATCCTACAGCTCTTTTTTCCTTATGGTTACCTTGGCTCTTCATGGCATTTTGCATTTTAATAGAAAGTTTAGAATCAGTTGGCCAATATCAACAAAACCTGTGACATATGATTGGAATTACACTGAAAGTATAAATCAACTTGGAGGAAACAGATATCTTTACAATATTAAATTTTCCAATCATAACTAGAACTAAGAAATCTATAACTAAATTATGAAAATTCATAAATAATTTATCAGTGGTATTGAATACAAAATCTTAAATAAAATCAACTATGTTTGCCTATATCAGAAAAATTAAATATGTATTTTATAGCAATTACTATGATTTGAAGTTTTTTATTTTGATGTTTCATATTACCAAGCATCTTAAAACTTTCTCAATTACTTAGTTTGCATTGCGAGCATTTATTTTCATTTAACTTTGTATGATATTCCTAAAATTTACATAATAAAAATCAAGTAAATTATGGAGCAATGGATAATCAGTAAGAATAAAGAGCATTTTCCCCAAACTTTTGGAAAGATCACAATGCTGAATATTTTTAAATTTTTCTGATTTTCTAATCTCTAAATTTTTTTTTCAGTAAATCACTAAATATAAAATCCCTTGAATAGAGTACATTATTCCATGGCTTTCTATATACATGTCTAATGACATATTCTACCACAATTTTCTTTTTGACACCAAATAATTCAAGTCTGAATTGTTTTGCAAGTCACATATACATGCACACAGGCAAACATACACAATAGAATATTTAACATATCTTAATGAATTGACATCATATTGACATACATCAATGAAATTGGTATTTCTCTCTCTCTGTGTACACACACACACACACACACACACACACACACACACCAATAAAAAGGTTCAAAACATCTCTGTTATCTACCATGTCTGGCCTTGAAGGATTTAACATTCTGTTGTTATTGTTTATAATCTCAGTGCCGGTTACACAGGTGTATTTGCTAGGGTTTCTGTAACCACAGATTAGGTGAATTTAACAATGGACAATTTTTTTCTCACATTCTGGAGGCTAGAAGTTCAAGATCAAGGTGTTAGCAGTGTTGGTTTTGTGTGAGGCCTCTCTCTTTGGCTCGCAGATGACCATCTTTCCCTCCCTGTGGCTTTATATGGTTTTCACTCTGTACTTGTCTGTGTCCTCCTTTTATGAGAATACCCGTGATACATGATTAGCATCCACCCTAATTACCTCATTTTAACTTAATTACTCCTTTAAAGATCATATCTCCAAAAATAGTCTCATTCTCAGGTACTGGCATTAGGACTTCATCACATGAATTTGTGAGGGACACAATTCGGCCCTCAACAACAGATATTTTCAGCTTGTGAAGTTAATTGGTCTGTATATATACCATGTGGATAAATACATGCACGCACAGTAAACAAGTTTCAAATAAGAGTTCTCTCATCTGCTCTCTACTGACCCCGCTCCTTAAACTCTATTTGAACCTTTTCTTTACCCTGGGCCAGGCCTGCTCAATTTGAATGCTAATCTCAGCAGTTTCACCCTTTGGATTCATCTCCATATTCTGGAAGAAAGATCTTCTTTTAAAGATTATTTTTATTTTATTCCTGACATTCTGACAGCTTAGGCTGTGCTGCCCCATAACTCTCAAATTTAGGGGTTCCCACTAGTCATTCTGATCTCATAAACAAATTGCAGCCTTTGTAGCCCTCTCCTAGTCTCACAGGCTTCCTTTGTCTCCTAGTGGTGGCTTCCACTCTCCTTCCAGGCAAATACTTATTACTATTTCTGTCTTTTTTCCTCCCTTCACTACTTCAGCACAGCCAGTGTGTGCTCACAGGTGTTGCAGATTCTGTAGGTAGTGAATGTTCTTGATACTTTGTTCTCTAGTTTACTAAAAGTCATTGTTTGTGTTTATTCTGTTCTTTCTGCTATACCAGCTGCTATTCTATTTTTAGAGAGGATTGGGAATGCTTCTAAATACTAAATCATGGACAAGATCTTATCCCATCAGCAAAGCCTTACTTTCATATGTTTCAATGTTTTAATTTTTAAAAATGAGGTATTAATGTGAGGAACAGAGAAATAAATGAAGGTGAACACTGAATGCTTAAAATATATACATATATAAAACAATCTAACAAGATTATATTCATAACTCTGTGGCTGTGCATGGTTACAGTGCCTCCAACTGCGTACTTGTTGGGTTTCTGGACATATGGACTGATAATATCAATATAAAAATTTAAAAGCTACCAGTTATTACTAGAGAGTTTTTAGTAGCATGCATTTACAGAGTTCAGTGGACTTTAGAGATGCAATACATTTAATTTGCATCAAATATTAGACCATATTTAACCTAAAGTTATAATTTGAAAAAGGCAAAAATTAAGCTTATGCATAGATTCCAAAAAATATACAATAAATATGTTATTATATATATTTTATACTATATAAGACATACATATTGTATATATCATTATACAATACCTGTATTTTTAAAATATAGGTATTTACTTTCAATATATATGCTCATATCTCCCTAACCAAATAAAGGAGATTTAAATTAAATGTATGTCTCATTTGAACCCCATTTTCTTTTTTGTTATATAATCATTAATATTTATTATGTATATCCTCCCATTTTTAAGTGACATGAATATGAATTTATTACATATGTAGGAATAGTCTGTTCATTCTTGTGAACATGGCCTCTCTTCTTTAATAATATCTTAAGTACTTTTTTATATTAGCACATAGCTCATTCTTCCATCATATGTGTAACAGTCCACTAAATTGGGTCCTCATAACTTATTTATGCCAGCCCTACTGAAAGCCTTATCCACGGTTTAAAGTAATTTGCTATTACAAACAACGCTGCAACAAACCTTCATTATGCAAAAAGCATAGTTTGATAGCTTAAAAAAATTCTCATACAATTCAAATGCTTAGACAGTTTTATATTCTCAAAAGAAAAAAAAAATCGTAAACTCTGTGAAACAGGTATCAAGAGCTAAGAAGACAAGACAGATAAACCAGGAAGAAAAAATAATAAAAGAAAATAAAGAAAGACTCCATTTAAGAATTCAAGACTGGAAGTGTACCTGCTAAATATCCCTGGGGGAACTTAAAAGACTAACACTGTAGAACCACTGCATCAGACACAGCAACCGATTTCCATATTAAATAGTTAAGATATTTAAGTTGTAAGTAAAAACCTAAACAAAAAAATAGTCTATAAAAATAAGCCTTAACTAAATAACTCGGAAGGTTTTACTGTAAAAATTTTGAAATATATAATTAAAATCAATTCAGTATTTCAAATATTAATAGGTAACAGTACAATTCAAGAAAAAACAATACACAATGGAAATAAGGCCGTTTTGATAAAATATCTAAGGCATACTGAACATCAATTGAACATAAATCTTTAAACAGTAAGAACACAAAATATACGTAGTGATATTTAGGGACCAAAGGGAAAACTGACAGGAATACAATGGTGCCATTCTTTAACAATATGACTTCCATCAGAACAAATGAAGGAGTAAATAAAAATAATATCTAGAACAGATGTGATAAATCCCCATGAACTCTGGGACTAAACAGGTAAAGTAGATGTGTGAAATGATCTTGCATAAAGAAATAGAAACTACAAGGGCTGTGATGAAGATGGAATGATGCCTTCAAATGGTATGCAAATTTTTTAAAAATTAGAAGGAAACGTTGTACTGCAAAGACAAAATGCTTCTGTCCAGGTGGTTATTTAAGTTACATAAGCTTATAACGTTTCTTGGCTCCCTCTGAAGTAAAATTCACTAAACCCATAAAGGTATATAGATAACTGCTCACATCTATGGTCATAATATAAAGCTGGCAATTCATATTATACATGCACACGTAACTGACAGAAATGAAAAAACATCACTATGCTAAATAACACGTCAGCCAAATAAGAGCTTAGAAACTGCAATTTCAGCATATCTTCATTTTTTTCCCTCTTTAGAATTAGTAAGAAATATGTGACTGCTGGGAAGAAAGAGGTGCAATGACAGATGTAAACAACTAGGGCCATTGTTTTTCTCAGAAGAAGCCTAAGCCCTTGAATTACACACATGATTAGGGGTGCACAATATGACATTCAGGCATATCCACCTCCCTGAAGTAAAAATACACCCCCTCTGGGAGATGCAAATACATAAGCAACTTATTTAAAATATCACAGTAGAAGAGCAGAGCTCAGGTTCTTCACAGGGGTTACCCTTAAGTACTTCCTTTCACGCCATCCTCCCTCTCTTCTTATGGCCTTAGACTACTAATCCCTTAAACCCAATCTTTGAGTTTCAGAAGAGCGGGGTGAAACACAACAATTTTCTGAAAAGATGAGATTATAGTGAAGAGGAATTCATCACCATTCATTAAAACAGATAAGAGTTAATAAAAGGAATACCGGGACTTTCCTGGTGGTACAGTGGTTAAGAATCCACCTGCCAATGCACGGGACATGGGTTGGGGCCCTGGTCCGGGAAGATCCCACATGCCGTGGAGCAACTAAGCCTGTGAGCCACAACTACTGAGCCTGCACTCTAGAGCCCATGAGCTACAACTACTGAGCCCATGCAACACAACTACTGAAGCCCGTGTTCCTAGAGCCAGTGCTCCACAACAAAGAGAAGCCACCATAATGAGAAGCCCGCACACTGCAACGAAGAGAAGCTCCCGCTCGCCACAACTAGAGAAAGCCCCCGTGCAGCAATGAAGACCCAACCCAGACAAAAATAAATAAATTTTAAAAAAAGGAATACCTATTATAGAACATTAATAAAATATATACTAAATGAAATAGAGTAATAATTTTAGCATCTATCCCTGATTTTATGTGTGTATTCATAATAACTGCATAAATATAATTGTACATAGTAAAAATAAGTCTACACAGCACTAAACAAACTCACATTAAGTTTAGGAAAAATTTTACCCCTCCACATACTATAATTTAACGTTGATCATTATTCAATAGATAATTATAGATATTGGTAGTTCTAGCTAATGTACTCCTTATATTAGAAGTCTGAATTTATGACTAAAGATAAATTACAAGTTTTGCACATAACATGATTACCTAGGAAATGTAAGAAAATCAGCTGGGAAAAAAGTCATTTAGGGTGTGAGAGATCATTTATTTACTTAATAATATAGAAAAACTTATAAACTTCTTATATATTTGCAGTGCCCCTAAGAGACTGAAATAGAAAAATAAGACTCCATTCATAATGATAAGAAAAATATAAAATATCTATGCATACATTACACTATAGTTATTGATATATTATGACGTAGTGAAGAGAATAAAAAAATTGAAGAAGCCTGTTCTTGATTAAGGATAACTATAATAAAATATCAATTAAAATTATACATATAATATAAACACATAAAAAATGTGATTCCAAGAGAAATTTTAAAAAAAACTTTGGAACTTGATGATATTAAGAAGATACATAAAAAAAAGTCAAAACATTTTTTAAAAGGTATTGAGGGATAAGGTATTGAGATATTGTATTTAACTGCTGAACAGTTAAATACAACACAGATTTCTAATAGTTCAAAATGTGAAACCTGGACTATACTGGTCAGATAGAGACTAGAACTGAAATAGAAAATTATGCATATATGTGTGGATATGCCTGTATTAGAGAGTGCGTTTTTTATTTGCTTATGTATGTGTGTAGGTTTTCTAAAACATTATGTTATATAGTAAGCAAATATGCAATTATGAAAACAGAGGCAAATTTTGCTTGAATGATTTGTTAACTCTTTGGAAAATGATGTTAGATTGTGTCTAACTGATAAAATCAGAAAAAAATATGTAAAAGAGGAAACTGGTGTTTAGATGATAAGTGATATTTTTTCTCTTACATGATTAAGACAACAAAGGTGTAGTAAGATTAGATTTGTTGAGGAAAAATAAGTACAGAATTACTTGTTCTTAGGTTTGCCTCCATGAGATCCGGGACATGAACAAACCCATTACTTTTAAAACTGCAATAAATGTTCCTCTATGTCTCTTAAGCATGTGCAAGGTATAATGCTTTCTCATTTTAGCTACATGTTGCTAGATGGGATTACACAACATGCTATTCCCAGTCCCCAGTGGTGCCACCGAAGCCTGTTAGGCTTTGCAGTTTCTGTACCCTATCCATCACTGTGTAAAGGGAAGTAAGTTGTTTTCTCTGACATCCCTTGGAACCAGGTGGGCAGGCAGTCTGGCCAAAGAACAGCAGTGACTGACATTATCCATAATTCAACATGCTGACAAGGGTTGGTTGATCAATAAAAGCAGTCTTTTGACACAGATGACAATTTATTCTTCATTGATTGTCAGGTGATGAGTGATATCCTGCATCTATCATTTTTGCTTCTTATGTATTATCCTGTGGCTCCATTTCTGGTCTTGACTGATTCTTGACTCTGATTGTAAGTTTCTTGCCTTATTCAAAGTGGGGAGGACAGCGTTTTTATTACTTTATCCACACATTAACACTTGAAGTTTGATTCATATCACCAGACTCAATTTGTTTTTCAAAGATTTTCCAGAATTTGCTTGCTTGTGATGAAATCTACTGATTACAAAAATAGATTCATCTAGCTGGTTCTTGCCTCTAGCATTAGGGAAATACCTTCAAATGCACTGCAGTTAACGTTGTGATTGTTCCTTGGAGTCCTCAAATTTTATTTCAGGTGTGTTCACTATACATATTCCTTCTCTGCTTTGCCTTTTCTTTGAATTATATTCTAAATGTCTCATGGCGCCTGTGAGGAGTACTCTGTCACTCTCTCTATGCAGAGAGAGAGAGGTACTTTGCCTATGCAGTTGCCTCCAGATAGCCACCCTCTGGGACTGAAATGTCTTCCCCAAACTGACATCTGAGTTATAAGGGTGATAGATTAGTGTGATAGATTAACTGTCCCCCCTGATGACTGCTACCTTTAGTACTCAATGACATACACAAGCACACGTGCAGAATCATTTGTTTGACAATATCTCCTTCATTCTCTTCTTGCAAACCTTTTTTCCCCCAGGGTACATGAGTTTCTCAGGGGTCAAATCTTATTACGTACACAACTTTGTCAGAATTACCTCTCTTTGCAGAGGACTGAGGCTTTGCTATGAAACCATGCTTACCAATGTCGTCATCTTTTTCAGTTCTCTCCAAGGATGATCTAGTGAGCCCATATGGAGACAAACCCACATCAGGATCTCTGCATTAGTTACTTAAATATACTCAGGTATATCTGACAGGATTTACATGGAAATTGGGACTTCTCCTATACTTATCTTCTTAAAATAATATTTTCTATATACAAGACAATTAATAGATAGTTGCTGCAGGGAAGTAAAATATTTATAACAAAAATAAGACATGCAACCACGTATTATTTACATAGAGTTGCAGGTTAATGAATACATGGAATCATATATATTGTTATACATTTTTAAATTAGTATTATATCATGACAGCTACTCTATATTAATATTATTGTGTATTAGTAATAGTACTCTTATTAAAAATAACTATAAAAGTAATCATAGCTAATGTTTGATGTACATTTATTATATGCCAGACTCTATCCCAACTACTTTATATACAAAAACTCATTCATTTGCCTCAACATCCTTATGAGTCATATACTATTATATACCATCTTAGAGATATATATGGTTAGAATTTGGGATTTTCTAGGTATTGCACAATAGTTTTCAGATGGCAAGTGTCCATTCATAAAATAAAATAGAGAAATGTTCAATAAAATATAACATCCAGGTCTATTAATGATTAAAATGGAAATTAGAATAAGAATAACCTATCTTTGATTTATCCACAATACTTTCAAATTAAAAATCTGAATTTTTTCATACTGGTTGAGTGTGGGATCAGAGTTATCCTCACATAATGTAGTTAGACATGTAAATAATGATAACAATTAGGGTTGTAAATCAAGACTTAATTTGTAGTATTTTATTTCTATTGTCCAAATATTATGCAATAGAACGTATATTGAATCACTCTTCATAATGTGCTAAAGTTAGAAATAAGTTAAATGTTCACAATTTCATAATGTTTACATAAATTATATTCCATTCATATGACTGAATACTGTAAAACCATCCATAATTGTCATGAATATTTTTTATTGTGTTGACGGACAGAAAATCATGATGCATGCAAAAAGCAGGATTAAAAAAACAGGGTTTGATATTATTTATGTTTAAAATAAGTATATATGTATTCCAAGAACTCTGGAAAACATATTCACCAGAAATAAAACAGCAATGTCTGTTGGTAGTGGTGGCATTCTCATTCAATTCTACATTTGTATACTTTTGTATCTAACTTTGAAACAAGAGAATGAAATGTTAGTAAAGAGAGGAAAATATATTTAATTCTCTAAGAAACATCATTTCTGCTTCCCAAAATTTTATATTCAATGATTTCATCTAATGTTCCTGCATTTTAAATTTAAGAAAAATATTGTAAATGATTGGGAAATTTTAAGTGGAGGTTTGATATATTTAAACTTATTCTTTATTTAAATTTATTTCAGGAAATAATTTTAAATCAATTTAAATTTATTCTTTAAAAATGGAGAAACAGTTTATCCCAGTACTTTCACAGATACTACTTCCATCATTATTTAATGATACCTCTTTGATCATATATTACAAATTTTATGTTCTCCTTATGGGTTGTATTCTGTATTCCACTGAATTACCTATTATACAGCCTCAGCTCTACACTGTTTTCATTAATTCCTTGAATGACAATTTCAAGAGGTTTCTAGCTGGTAAAATGTCATGTTCCCATACTCATTAAATTTTTATTTCTAATTCTGATAATCTTATCTTATGCTTTAATTACAGGAAATAATTCATTACACCCACCAAGTAACTAGACATTTACAAAGCATATTCCTATACACTATCCCACAAACTCTTATAAAACTACTGTCAATGAAGTGCTATTATGTTTTTTTTAGCAGATGACAAATTGAAGGTCAGAGAGGTTATCACCACCTGAGGAAATTACTACATTCTAAACATGGATTTATATCTAATTTCTGTATATCACTGAATTTAACATGCCATTAATTAAAATATTTACCAATATTTCATACATCAAAAGTAAAAGTATTGTTAATTAAACTGTGAAAGAAAGTACCCATGTCACTTCAACTTTCTATTTTATACCTATTGTAAAAACACTCTGTGTATTGTTTTTGTTTTTTTTTTTTTTTTTGCAGTACGTGGGCCTCTCCCGTTGTGGAGCACAGGCTCCGGACGCGCAGGCTCAACGGCCATGGCTCACGGGCCTAGCCACTCCGCAGCATGTGGGATCTTCCCGGACCGGGGCACGAACCCATGTCCTCTGCATCGGCAGGCAGACTCTCAACCACTGCGCCACCAGGGAAGCCCCTCTGGGGGGTTAAAAATCAGAACACTGATTTTTATCATTTATTGTGCTGCTCTAGTTTTGCTTTGCTACATGAAAATTACTTTGTTTAAATGCTGAATGTTTATAATGTTTTTGAAGATATTTTATTTATTTTAAAATTTTATTTATTTTTGGCTGTGTTGGGTCTTCATTGCTGCACACAGGTTTTCTCTAGTTGTGGCAAGCCAGGGCTACTCTTCGCTGCGGTGCGCAGGCTTTTCATTGCGGTGGCTTCTCTTTGTTCCGGAACACCGGCTCTAGGCACGTGGGCTTCAGTAGTTGAGGCTCGCGGGCTCTAGAGTGCAGGCTCAGTAGTTGTGACGCACAGGCTTAGTTGCTCCTGGGCATGTGGGATCTTCCCAGACCAGGGATCGAACCCGTGTCCCCTACATTGGCAGGCAGATTCTTAACCACTGGGCCACCAGGGAAGTCCCTTGAAGATATTTTAAACAACAATGAATCTTTCTCGCCCTCTCCTGTATCTATGCATATATATATATATATACACACACACACACACACACATATTTTATATATATGTAGAGAGAGAGAGATACTTATTTACATGTTGAGACATATATATCTCAACATACAAATAGTTTAAATGATAGCACCAACTTTGACCACACGCATAGGAAATGAAAAGAACATCATATTGCTGATTGACAAACCATGAGTTTAAGCTGGTATTGATCATAAGACAAATCTCAAGTTGGGATAATAAAATGTGGAAAAAAATGTTCATCTTTGAATAAATGAGATAAAGTGTTTTTATGCTTTCATCTCCAGGTCAAAGACATTTACCCCATATCTCCTCCCTCTATATATAGCTGATTCACTTTGTTATAAAGCAGAAACTAACAAACCATTGTAAAGCAATTATACTCCAATAAAGATGTTAAAAAGAAAAAATTAAGTCCAGAAAACTCTTAAAAAACAAAAAAAGACATTACCATCTATCTAGTAAAATCAACTTCCTCATGAAAGAATTTGAAAAAAAGGATAAAAGGCATAGCAACATAAGATCCCCTTAGTACCTCTGGCTTCCATTCTTCTATCGCATTAACAAATATTTAAGTATCTAACATTTGCCAAGACTCTACAATGGATTCCTAGTTCCCAGAAACTTTTTTTCTGAAAAGTCACAGGTGTCATGCCATATCCTTTTTCAAAAACAGTATATGAATCCTGAAACCTACATAAAATGTCATTTTTTAAATCTGTCTCTTATTTCCATAATATTATGTAACTGAATGTTTCAGTTTAATCTCAAGCTATTTTTCTAATTTCTATATTGTAGCTAATTCAATTCAGTTCTCCGGAGCATGTTTTCCTGTTGTGAAGATGGGTACAATTACTTCCAAATTCTTTACATGTGGAAGCTGAAATCACAAGTCTCTAACAGTTTTGAATGACAAAGTAGAATATTCCTGGTAAAAATTTCAGTGAATATAAGGCAAGATACAAAACCGTCCATTAAAGATGGCTTTACTTCTATTCACATAAATGCCACACAAATAGAAAAAACAACCTGAAACTAAATAAAGTACTGATAGTGGTGATATCCTTGTTTCATTTTTCTTTCATGTGCATTTTTTTACAATAAACATGTATCAAACAAAATCAGAAAAATGCACATTAAAATGTTTCAGTATAATAGTTTTGAGTAAAACGAGAAAAAGTAAAATATGCCATAGGAAAGTGGGATAAAGCTTTCATTACACTGCATACTGAAAATATATTCTCACTTTTACAAAATCTGGAAGGTGAGAACACAGGTAATAAGAAGGTTTCATAGTGTACCACTGGAAATCATCTCTAGTTGACACTGATTTGTCATGTGGTTCCAGTGCTACTTAATGTTTTTAACTGTCTGCTTACTTCATTCAATTTTTGTGCTTTCCTGCTGTCAGAGGACTTCACTGCCAGAGGACTTCAGATGACAAGTGTTAATAAAGGTGCAATAAAAGTGTTTAAATCTGATTATGCCACTTGTCTTCTTGTAAACTTTAAATGATTTCCTTTCTTTCTTTCTACAGAATAATACTGAATTTTAAAAGATTAGCTTCCTTATTTCAGTCTCATCATTTCCTTCAGTTACCTGTTATACCCTCATATGCCTCCACCAAATGAATACACATGCAATGCCACATATACAGCAGAACTTTCATCTTTGTGTCCTCATAACTGTTGAAATTTCTGACTAGAGTCCCCTTTTTTTTTTACATTTTTTTAGTGAAGTTAAATTTACAATATTGTGTTAGTTTCAAGTGTAGCAAAGTGGTTCAGTGTTTATATATATATATATATAAATACACACACACACACACATAAATTCTTTTTCAGATTATTTTCCATTATAGGTTAATACAAGATATTAAGTATAGTTCCCTGTGCTATACAGTGGGTCTATGTATAGCATAGAGTCCCTTCTTATTAACATGAAAATTATATATAATTATAATGTTTCTTAAAGAGAACTGACTATGCATATATGTTTCAATACTCGTCAGAGACAGAGTGACCTGCTCTGTGCTACCACAAAACATTGAATATAATCCTAGATTGACCCTTTATACATGGCATTGTTATTTTTGACACTGTTATTTTGTCCCCTCACCTCCTACGGATCTTTACTCAAAGCAACATTTTTGAGTAAATGTTGAGTAAAGGTTTAGTGAAACCTTCAGTGCTAACCCATTTTAAATTTGACTCTATCATCCAACATCCCTTATCCTCATCCTTTTTTTAACATTCCTATCATTTATTCTCTATTTTTACCAAGTACACTTAGTTACTTAATTGTTTATCTCCTTTCCCTCTAAGAAATGGAATCATACAGTGCACAGCCCTTTGAGTCTGACTTCTTTCACTTAGCATTTAAATGAACAATGCATTTAAAATTCATCTGTGTTGTGTAAATCAGTAGAGTGTTTATTTTTATTGATCAGTAAGTAGTATTCTGTTGTATGAATATGTCCTATATTTTTATCCATTCACCAGTTGAAGCATTTTTGGGTTATTTCCAGACTTGGAAGTTTATGTAAAAAGTCATCATAAACATTTATAAATAGCCATTTGCATTAAGATACACTTTCATTTTGGGGGCAAAACTTAGGTTTTGGGTTGCTGGGACATATGAAGTGTGTATGTTAAATTTAAAAACTGACAACTGGTTGGCTAAATTGCCTGTGTCATTTTGCATTCTCTAGCAATTTATTAGATTTCCAGTTGCTCTGCTTTCTTTCCAGAACTTCACATTGTTAGTTTTATCATGCTAATGATGATGATATCTTTATTTAGCAACTCTAATAGGTGTGTAGTGCTATTTCATTGTGGTGTTAGCTTGCATTTCCCTAATGGCTAATAATATTGAGCACCTTTACAAGAACTCATTTTCCACATATATATCTTTTTTGGTGAATTGTCTGTTCTACCAATTTGACTTTTCAAAAATTAGGTAGTTTGTGTTTTTATTATTACATTTTGAAATTTTTAAATATCTTCTGGATATGTTATTTATATATATATGAAATATGCACATTTTTCTCCTAATCTGAGACTTGAATTTCATTTTCTTAACAATATTTTTGAAGAGCAGTTCTTAATTACAACGAAGTCCAATTTATAATTTTTCATTTATGATACATGCTACTGATTATATATAAGAAATCTTGAGCTGTCACAAAGATTAAAGATTTTTCTCTTAGGTTTCCTTCCAGATGTTTTATTATTTTAAGTTTTACATTTTGACTTATATCCATTTGAGTTATTTTCTATACATGATGTATAACATGAAGTATTGGTCAATGTCTTCTTTTTTTATTCCATTTTTTAAGGCATGTAAGTTTTTAAATAGCAAAACATAATTTGTTGAAAAAATATCCTGTCTTCATTAAATTATTTTCACACATTTGTGAAACTCAAATGGCCATATGTGTGCCTATTCTTGAACTCTCATTTAAATTCCATTATTCCCTGTGTTTATACTTTCACCAATGGCATACTGTCCTGATCACTGACAGTTTACAGTAAGTCTTCATATCAGATAATGTATGCTCTACAACTTTTATCTTCTTTCACAACTTATTTTGTCCATGCTAGTTCCTTTGATTTTCATGGATATTTTAGAATCACACTATTGATTACTATAAAAGAAATCTGTGATTTTGATCACAGAATCAAAACTGTGATACAAATCAATTATTATATTATAATTACATTATAATCATTACATCAAAATTTAATATGCTAAACTTTCTACTTGAAAAGCAGAGGCTGTCAAAATAGACAAAAGTGCAAAAACCAATTTTATGCTGTCCATATGAAATACACTTTAAATATAAAAATCAAAGATAAACTGAAAGTAAATAGATTGAAAAAGATTCATCATGCAAATAATAAGATGGCTGGAATGGCTATACTGATATTTGATAAAATTAGATTTCAATATAATGAGTATTGCCAGAAATAAAGAGACATTTTATTTTAATAAAGAATCAATTCATTGGGAAGATAACACAATAATAAAATTGTTTATGTGCCTAATACCAAAGTTCCAAATCACACATCACAAAGATTAA
This sequence comes from Monodon monoceros, assembly GCF_005190385.1. Taxonomy (NCBI): domain Eukaryota; kingdom Metazoa; phylum Chordata; class Mammalia; order Artiodactyla; family Monodontidae; genus Monodon; species Monodon monoceros. The sequence goes on from NW_021703782.1 coordinate 83,899,187, forward strand.
TAGAACAAAAGGGAGAACAGACTATTGTATTATCATAACTGGACATTTTGCAGCCCTGATTGATAGAACAAAAAAAAAAATCATTGTCACTGAATATATGAACATCCTTATCAAACAATTTGTCCTAATTTATATTCAGCTAACACTACACCAAACTTAAACAAAAACATTCTTTTCAGACAATATAATATGTTCATTATGATATACCACATATTGTTAAGACAAGTTTCACTTGTTATGAGACAGATCTCTATGGTTCTCTTTTAAGCAGAATAATAACAGTCCTTTGTTCTGGGCAATCTTTTCAGGAATGCTTATAGAGTGAACAGTCATGGAAGATAAGGATAGTGACTGCCTCAAAACAAAGGACAGGGATCCTTGTTGCCCATAATAAAAGATTTGGGTTCTCTAGGTCAAGTTGCCTTACCTGTAGCTGCTTGGCAGGTATCTATCTGGGTTTATCAAAACACCCTCATGGGACTTCCTTGGTGGCGCAGTGGTTAAGAATCCGCCTGCCAATGCAGGGGACACCAGTTCGAGCCCTGGTCTGGGCAGATCCCACATGCCGCAGAGCAACTAAGCCCTTGCGCCACAACTACTGAGCCTGCACTCTAGAGCCCGCAAACCACAACTACTGAGCCCACGTGCCACAACTACTGATGCCCACGTGCCTAGAGCCCGTGCTCCGCAACAAAGAGAAGCCACCGCAATGAGAAACCCGTGCACCGCAACAAAGATTAGCCCCCACTTGCCACAACTAGTGAAAGCCCGCGTGCAGCAATGAAGATCCAACACAGCCAAAAATAAATAAATAAATAAATTTTAAAACTACAAAAGAAGAAACACAAATATTAAAAAAAAAAAAAAAAAACACCCTTGTGGGATTTGGGGGCAAGGAGACCTGATGTGATATAAGTTACTGTTTGCTGTACTTTACTGCTTGCTGTGCTGTAATTTTTTGTCTCTGACCCAAGGAGCTGCATGTCTACTACCAGTAAGTATGAAGCTAACTTGTTAGCATACAAGTAGCGTAAAATCTATTTACATTTCTTGACAGTTTTGGCAATGAGGATGGGATGATGACAGAGAAATGGCTTTGTGGAATAGGAAGGTTGAGGGTCTTATGGAATGACTGACAAGATCTGAGGTAAAACCAAAGGAGTAAGTAGTAAACATGTTGATCAAATTGTATGGTCAACTGGATAATTAATGGACCTCCATTTTATTACCTATCAATGAGGATATACAGGTTGGTGGTTACAGGCCAAATACCAGGAAACAGTTTTTTCATGATGCCCTCTTTCTGCTAAATCTTCACTGAGTAGGGAAAAGGGGTCTTCCTCACCAATCTGGTAGTCATCCTTAGGTCTTGTCTAAGATTCATCCTGAGTGTTCAGAGGGTTCACTCCCATTTCAAAAAATAGTTACACAGATGTGTACCTACACTGAGAATGAAATAAGGGAAGTTTGTGAGCACTATGTGCAGAAACAAGGTGACTCATCAGAACTTTGGGTCAACTGGAAAATAAGCGTTGGGGAGCACAGTGCTTGTTAAGGATCAATGTCTACAGCTGTGCTGTTTTATGGCTCAGAGCCATTCTACAGTCTATTATGCCAATTTTAGATTGATTCAGAGAAAACACCTCAGAGTTTTTTTTGTGTATGTGTTGTTTTGTTTTGTTTGTTTGTTTGTAGTGTGCCCTGGTTTCTATAAGGGAGATCTGGCCTCTCAGATTTTTCCAAAACAAACAAATTCCCACGCTAAACCATAGATGAGGCATTGGTTAAAATTCACATTGTGCTTACAGTGCTACCAAATGTGACCCACTGGAGAATGAGAAATTGACCCAAATCTTGATAAATATGCAATCACCCATACTTTCCTGGAAAACTCCTATAGTTCTTGTGTTAAAATTTGATTAAAGCCTAAGAGATGTTATCACTACAATTAGGCAACAAATGCTTCCAACTAAAGTAAATTCCTGAAGAAATGTCTCTACTGTGCAAGACAAGCCTGTGTCAGTGATGGGTGCAAACCCTACGGCCCTATTTAGAAACAATATGGCTGTGACTGCAGAGTCAGTGGGTCCTCAAAGAGAAAATAAATCAAGCCAGTAGTGATGATCTTGCCACTGGATATATGGCTTTCAGAAAATTGAACACATAAGAAAATCCTTTTGTTGACCTGCAAGCAGTTGCTAAACTGCTTGAAAAGGAAAGTAAACTTGCTTAATGGCAAGAAACCAGTCTCTCCCTTTGTGTACCCTGATGCTCAGTCCCTCCTTACTCTAAATTCAGCTGCTTTATGGTAAAAGACTCTTCGGGGTGGATCTGAGGTCTCTCTGTCTCCAAGAGAGATTTAGGGTCATATGTAACCATCCAAATATGCTAGGGAATTTCAGAGAACAGAGAGACTAAAACTTTTATTGTTCTGTTGGCTATAAACACCCAAGTCACCTCCCTACTAAGTTTCAGGGGGAATGGGATACTTGGACTGAGCTATTAGAGTTTGGCCAATGTTCACAGAAGCCGAACTGATCTTATGGAGGAGCCCTTTCAGCCAATTCAATGTACTGTTGCCATTTTCACATCTGAACAGGCAGTAGGGATTGATGTGTTTTATACTTATGCCTCCCAGTCCCATAAATTCCAGAAAGAATTTGCCCAGCTGGAAAGAGTACATAAAGAGAAGTGCTAGTGGGACAGGAGTAACTAAACTCCCCGCAATTTGCCATCAGAGAGTGTGCCAGGATTTAGCATAAGTATGTATTCTGTTCACTTATGAACTCTATGCTCTTGCTTGGCAAGTCAGAAACCTCAGTCTCATTGGAGTTGGCTGTAGTGTTATCATACCTGTACCAGCAAGGATGGTTGATAAACCCCAGCAAAATTCAGAAGACTGCCAGGTAAGTAAAATATCTTGGGATTATATGGACAGATACATAATGTTCACTCTCTTCAGTAGTCAAAGAAAAAATGCTATGTGTTTTCTCCCACTACCAAAAAGAACATCCAGCATCATTCTGGGCTCTGTGTATTAGAGATAGTATGTGGCTTACAAGAACTTTCTACTTGGTCATTTACATTGGTTAACCCACTGATCAGGATTCTTTGAGTGGGATTCAAACCAACTGGCTATGATGGACGCTGGCCGACAAGCTGTGGCACACTTTCTATGTTTGGAACCTGAAATTCTAGTAACTCTTTTAAGTTACAATCCCTGTAACTGATGATTTTGTGGATTGGGTCCCCTGGCAAAGGAACTCAAGCTTCAACCAGGATGCTCTTTACTTAAGGCAATTTTAAGTACGAATTCTCAATTAGTAGGTGCAATCCCAGGACAATGAGAGTGAAAGGCCCAGAAGACAGAATATAACCAAATTGGTTATCACTTCAGCATAGACATAACCATTCACTTATCCATGTGAGATATCACTGTGCCTTATACAGGCTAGTAGAGAAGGGGTGGGAGTGACTTAACTGCACTGCCCTCCCATCTTCTCTCCTTCACTGGTTAAACTTCACTCCTCTCCAATTCTAGGTTACATCACCTGGTTCCTTATGTTCTCCCTGGAGAATTCAGATACCATGACCTGTGGCCTGATGCTTCACATATCTCTGAAAGTGAGAGGAAAAGCCAGCCACCCCTCTTGATGCTGATTTAACTATGAACATTAACAACAGTCAGCCTTTACAGAGGTGACTGAGGAGAAGAAAGAAACCAAGTGAGGCTGAGAGATTTGAGGCAGCACACTAGGGGCATCTGATACACATTCCATTACTATTCTTGTCTTTTAATTTATTTCCTTATATTAGCTGTAAATATAAATAAAGGGTAGCAAACACTAGAAAGGGCTATTTAGAAGTCAACATTCATTTGAAATCCCTTTTATCACTTAAACTACAGGTATAAATGAATCATTACTTTTTCCATCTACTGAAGTCACTTAAAAGTCTCCTGAAATGATATTTCCCAATACATTATGTATGAAATCATTTATTTCCTTTTTCTAGGCAATATGAATTATTTTAGGGGATATCATTGGCCTGCTATTATTAAATCCTTGTGTGTGTACACAGGGGGATTAGGCCAGTATTAATAGTGGGAGGAAACTTCTGTAGTTCATTTTTTTCTTCCAGATATGACAAACATGATTTGATAAACGGGTCAGAATTATGTTTGCACGAACTAGTAGTATCTTACATATTCTTAACATCTTTTCTTATAGGCTACCGCTGTGGCATAATTCTCCTGAGAACTGTTACAATATTAAAATGAATTGTTTGATGGTCCATGCCATTCTATGCAGCAATTTTTTTAAACCAAGTCTTAGCTGTGTGGTATATGTATTTATAACTTTTATCATCACAGCTGGGAATATATGCAGCACAGAACAAAGCAAATTCTGTTTCTACCTCAAGAATGTGCATTTAGAATATATGTGGAATAAAATGAAACATTATGAATATATGCGATTATCTGCTTGAGGAAGAGAAAGAAGTCAAGAATTTTATATGTCAAACTGTTTCCCACTGCAGTCAAAATTCAACATTCAAATAATTACTAATATCTTAAGCAGAAATGTCCAACTACTTTCAAAAAATTCAAAATTAACTCTTAAATACCATCACTTTGTTAGTAATTTTAAGTTGAGTAGTGAACCCTGCAAGAGTCTCAAATCGTGATTGCTAAATACTTCAAGAATGACTATTTCTTAGTCATCAGATATAGAGTCAGCAGATTTCCTCAATAACAAGACAGAGTCAAAATAGCAGTCAAACTCACAGAAGCAGAGAATAGAATGGTCATTGCCAAGGGCCAGGGGAGGGAGAAATGGGAGAAGTTGGTCAAAGGGAATTAAGTTTCATTTATGCAAGATGAATAAGTTCTGGAGATCTAATGTACAGCATATATGGCTATACTTAGCAATATTGTATTATGCAATATATACCTGAAATTTGCTAAGAGGGTAAACCTTAAGTGTTCTTACCATGAAAATAAAATAAAAAAATAAAATAAACAAAAGAAAAATACAATGGTAATTATGTGATGTGATGGATATATTAATTCAATTGAGTGTGGTGATTACTTCATAATGTATACATATATCAAAACATCGAGTTGTACATCTTTATATACAATTCTTATTTGTCAATTATCCCTCAGTAAAGATAGGGAGAAAATGGAACTAACTGAGGAAAAAACAAAACAAAAAAATTTAAAAAAAGAAATTTTCATTTTATTCCTATTTGAGAACAATGGCCTTTTGAGTGCAATGTCATTCAATACTTCAATGATACAACTGATGCAATGTAAAACAATTCCCCCTCCTTTCCACAACCTCCTCTTTTCCACCAAAGCCTCCCAAATACGTCTTTTTTAGTCTGCATGTCGACCAAGACCTGGTACAAGTGCCTCATTAAATTCTGACACTCCATTACAATTAGTAGGGCATCCATAGGTTCATTTCTGAGATAGATAGGAGAGCCTGCACAGCCTGCTCTCTTCATGGTAAATGCATTAACTCTGACAATACTTTTTGAGTCTGACGAGAAACACTCAAGTATCTCTTGTTCTTTTTCTACCTTCTACGTATACACTAACCCTCATAATTATTACCAATTCCCTACACTCGCTTTCTTTACTTATAAAGTCAGAGATTTTTTAATAAGCAGAGAAATCTGTATCCATACTCTATAGATGGCTATATACTTAATACGGATGAGAGAACATTTATAGTTTTCAACATTTCTATGATTAATTGAACTCTTTCTAGGTTCAGTAATCTTACTTAGGTTGTTTTCAGTTTTCATACTAATCTTGCTAGGAACAAATTTGTATGATTTTTCTTTTTACCACATGACGATGATTTCCTTCTGTATTTCTAACATGCAGATAATCATCCCTATGTGCAGCTCAACCATAACGTTCAGATCTAACTTTAGATTTTTTTAGAGAAGTGCCAGCAATAGAACTTGCTGCAACGAAAGAATCGTCCAATGGTGACTACTAGCCACATGTGGCTGTTAAAGACGTGAAATGTGACTGGTGTGATGCAGTTTTAAAATGTTTAACTAATTTAAATGGAAATAGCTAAAGGTGCTATATATGGGCAGTACAGTTTGAGAGAGTAAGCTTAATTTTCAAAAACACCATTTAAAAAATATAGCCCAAACATTGAGGTACACTGCAGTCTACAATTTAAACCAAATATTTGTAATATACAAATTCCTTTCATTGCAATGTAGGATTTTTAGATGAGTTATTGTTTTCAAAGTGTAATTTCAAAAATTAGCATATTTTAACCATAAAAAGAGGTGAACACTTTTTATCCATCTCCTTACTCTTTCAAGTGAGAGTTCCTATAAACAAAAGTTTTCACATCTTAAGAGAAAATAAAAGAACAGGGAAACATTTGAAAACATCTATTCTCATTTTGTAAAGTTCAACAACCCCCACTCTTCTCTTTTCAAATAAGCAAACTAAGAACTAGACAAGGTCACATGACTACTGAGTAACTGTGAGTTATAGACTCAGAGATAGTGGCTTCTACTTAGTGCCCTTTAGGCTAAACATGGCTAACGTGAAAGAGTCAGTGTAAGGAGCTGGTTGTTTTGAAAAGAGAAAAAGAAAACACAAAATAAAATTAAACAGACTTGATATTTTAGAAAGGAGTTAAAATTAAATATTTCCAAAAGCACTGTCTTGAATAGCAGAGATAGTTTTTCATGAATGTTTTCATCCAAGAGCTTAATATATAAGATACCTAAATGGTCTTTTTAGCACTGAGCTTTTGGTCTTACTTGAAAACATAACACCATGTTGGAGTAATCTAGGAGTCACCACAAACTCAAAGTGGATTTATAGACTCTTAGTTTGTTTACAATTTCACAGGCAAACAGTTTTTCTTCATATACAAGCTTATACTGTAGTACATAGATTTTTTTACTGCTCAACACGTTTTAAATGTGGAAAAAAGTGAAGACAATAATAAAAAAGAACACCTGTGTTCCCACAACCAATAATTAACAAGCATGAGATTTTGGCATTTTGTTTTAGAAATTTTAGTAACAAAATATATTACAGAAAATGTTGAGGTTCCTTTTGTTTCCAACACTATATTTTCAATATTTTTCAGTTTTATAACTTACAGGATTTACTGACTCCTCATATCCCAGACACACTTGGCAGAAATAACTGCTGATAATCAGGATTCAATTGGAGAAAACAAACAACAATAAAAACCAGAATCTGCTCTTGCTTGGATAAACCAAAGATGCTTATCACAGAGTCTAAAATTACTTACAGATCCACTGGATAGGATGAAGAAATAAATGCTCAGCTAAATCGCCACATAAGACTTTCTAGCTACTCCATTCATTCTCCCCTGCAATCATTCCAGGGATTGCCCAAGTTTTCCTTCCAACCCAAGGTTTACTTTACATAAGAAAATAGACCAACCTTGTGAATATTTGAGAGTTATGCCTGTTTCTTTTCCTTATTTTCCAGGATATCATTCTGTTTTCTCAGGGACTATGACAATTCTTAGTATTTTCATTTGACCTGATCTTTCTGCAGTACTTCGTCAAAGTCCCTTAACTGATTTTCGCATATGGATATTATAATAATCCAGCTGAAGGTTTGGTGAATTAAAGAGAATGGCATCTCTATTCCTATAAATTGCTTTACTATTGACCTATAATTAATAAATCATCTTTATAGTTGTGACTATTAAACAAACAAAAATCTCATTTTGGTATTAGAATCATGAGCACAAGAGAAAATTAGTAATATAGGAAGCTATAAATAATTATTAGATAACATATATAGTAAATGATTAAACTCTTAGTGCTTGCACAATACTTACATATTTGAAATGAATACTCTAATGACAGTAATTCAATGGAGGAACTATAAAAATAATAAACAGATTTTTTAAATGGATTCATATTTTTTTTAAGAATTATTTATTATTTGTAGGTCAATAAGAGTAACCCTAAATACTTGAAAATGTTTTACTCAAAGACCTTTAGCAAATGTACTTTTTGGCTACAAAAGTTAAACAATGTTTACTCTAACCCAGAAAGAGAAAACTATTTCTTTTTAAAGGTCATTATAAACTGGAAAGAGTCTTGAACATCTTTCGTACTAATTTTTCCCTAGCACTAATTCTGACAGCTCTATTTCTTTATCCTCAAAACTTTTCTTCAGTCCCTTTCTTTTATATTAGTTGTGCATATTTTTCTCAATTTTCTTTTATTTTTTCCTTACATTTGTTTTCTTCCTTCACTATATTACAATATTGCACTTAACATAAATCTATCAAAGATCCCAATTTGCCACCTAACAGAACAAAGCATTGCCATTGAAATACTATTTTGTTCCAGGAGTTCTCCCACATTCCTTCAGAGTCCACAGGGATTTACAGACAATTTGAACACCTTAGTTTTTCTTATAGTATTAAAAGTTCTTGGAAGCAATTATCAGTCACTGAGAACATATCTCAGTGAATAAGAAGCACACAGGTTTAGACTAAATCTAAAATCAAGGGTAGGAAAAGGCCTTCTCTGAACAATCGAAATAAATATAGAAATGGGCTAGGTTATTACTCCATCATATTTGGCCATCTACTTTGAATCACAAATGGTAATTTAATTCCCATATTTTCAGTTTGCCATTTTCTAGATTAGAAGACATTTTACATATTATATTACCTAAAGTCCATTAAATGCCTTAAGTTCCAACTGGTTTCTCCATTATAATTTTACAAAGGGACATGAAACTCATTCACCTTTTTTGGATTCAGCAACTCAATTAGTAAAGTCATTTATTATCACTAATTTATATATCAGGAAGTCAGCCCAAAATGGCTAAATTACTTTATGTTTATTAAGGTAACAAGATTTGTTTAGTACACATACTGAGGCAGGAGATAGATGGGTCCCAGGCAGAGCAACTGGAGTTGTCCCCTGTGGACAGCTACTCCAAAATAGCAGGAGTGAGAGAATAGCTGAGCCCTGCCCAGATAAAAGATAGAGACCACATATTTCCCATTCTTGAGGTCAAGGAGAACTTCCCGACTCTACCCTCCTCAGAGGTCAAAAGGGAGGGGGTGTCACTCATAGTAAGTGATGTTAACCTACCCAAAGGCCTCTTCACTAGAAACCATCTTGGCTAAGAGATGTGTGTGCACACATGGGAGGACCCTGAGATATACCAAATACAGACTCAGAACCAGGAAAAGCAAGATGATTGTCCCGAGGAAACCTGGAAGAAATGCCCCATAAAAGTGATTCAAACTACCATGAGGGCACAACTTTCTCTCTGAGCCTACCCGTATGTCTATCCACACGTACTGTTTCTCCTCCTAATAAAAACTTTACTTGTTTCACTACTTTTTGTCTCTATGTGGAAATTCATTTCTACACAGCTGATGCGCCAGGGCCTTGTCACTGGCCACTGGTCCCTTGTGGTCTAGTAAGTAGGATTCAGCACTCTCACTGCTGCAGCCCTCCTCAATCTCTGGCTGGAACCAAAATCCTGCTTCAAGCCGCTGCAGACCGAGGCCACCCGAGATCAATACTATGCCTTTTGTTATTTAAATAGTCATAACTAATTTCCTCAAGAGTATGTTGCTTTATATATTAAATCTTCAATTCTCACAACAATAAAAAGGATTAATTCTATTTAATGGTTACTAATTGTTAAGTTACTACATTCTTTAAATACATCAGGAAGAAGGCATGATCACTATCAGTTCGATAGGAAAAGACTTTGAGGTTTAGAGGTTAAATAAGTTTTAAAGGTCAAAGAGCTAGTAAATGATGTCCGGCAGTGTCTAATTCCGTATCTTCTTCCCTAACATGCTATACTGTATTAACATTTTTATGATGCATATTTAATCTACTTTATGTATATAATTGTTTTAAAATTAGATATCTACTCTACACACCATTCTACATTACTATAAATGGTATATTTTAGGTTATTGCTAGTGCAATAAGAACATAATCAGAAATTTTTTAAATCCTATTTACAAATGAAACAGATGCTTATATAGAAAAATAGATTTATATAATAGCAATTATATGTTAGAAATAGAACATACCTTGTTAATTAGTAAAAAAAAAGAGTATATGGTGCATAAAAAAATTCATAGGAAAGGACAGTACTTATATAGTTCAAACTAGGAGTTGTTTTTGAAAGACATCAAATGAGATATCAAGAGGAAATGTTCTTAGAATACCAGACTTACTACTCTAAAAAGTTTATTAATGTAATGTAATTAATGAAACTCTGTAATCAGAGTCCAACAGAGTTAAAAAAACAAAAACTAAAAAGAATTATTTTAAAGTTCCAAAGGAAGAAAAACAGTTAAAAAAGCCAAATCCATTTTTAAAAAGTTAAATTTTAAGAAGGGCTATCCCTATGAGATCATAAAATTTGCTAAAAGTCCACTTCACTCAAACTACTATAATACTGGCATAGGATAAATAAATTAACTACTACAATATAAAAATATAGGAATTGTGCTAAGTATGTATAGCAAATTATTCTATTACAAACTGTCATTTTATTTCAATTAAAAGAGAATGGAATTCAATTATTGTTGTTTATATTTTATCTATATTCATTTTCAAGAAAACAAAGCTAATTTATTCTTTTATAATATATACAAAAATGACACTGAGATGAATAGAATATGAACTAAAAAAACCAGTAAGCATGAAAATAATCCAGAAGCCATTAAAGAAAATACAGCTTGACTAGAAAAAAATATTAACAGCTTTGTAGAGTATAATTGATATGCAACAAACTACAAATATTTAAAGTCTAAAATTTGATAAGTTTTGACCTACATATGAAATCCTCACCACAATCAAGATAACGAAGGTATCTATTATCCCAAAACGTTTTCTTTTTTTTTTTTTTGCGGTACATGGGCCTCTCACTGTTGTGGCCTCTCCCATTGCGGAGCACAGGCTCCAGATGCGCAGGCTCAGCGGCCATGGCTCACGGGCCCAGCCGCTCCGCGGCAAGTGGGATCTTCCCAGACCAGGGCACGAACCCACGTCCCCTGCATCGGCAGGCGGACTCTCAACCACTGCGCCACCAGGGAAGCCCAAAACGTTTTCTTTACTCCTTTATAATTCTATCCTCCTGCCCCTCTCCTTCCTCTCCTTCCTTAAACTGCTTTCTGTCACTGATTATTAGTTTCTATTTTCTAAACTTTTACATAAATGGAATCATATAGTATCTGTCTGGCTTCTTTGAGTCAGCATAATTATCTTAAGATTCCTCCACGTTGCTGCTTGTACCAGTAATCTCTTTCTTTTATTGATGAATTCTATGGTATGAATATATCACAATTTGTTTACTCATTCACCTGTTGATGCACATTTGGGCTGTTTTCAATTTTATTCATTTTGAATGATCTTTGTCATGAAAAACCTTGCCAAGTACGGTAACTGAACTATAAATGTCTTTCAGCTCAGAGCTTTGAGTCTCACTTGCAAACTTAACTGACTAGTTGAAATAGTCTGTAGAGTTATCAGGGACTCAAAATGGGCTTATAGACTATTTTTATACTTTTAATTTCACAAGGAATCATTTGTTCCCCTATACAAGTTCATTCTTTAGTATAATTCAAATGTTTTACAGTGCACAAAAAGGAAAAAATGATAATAAAAAACACCTGTGCTCCCACAATCAATAATTAACAAGCCTAATATTGTCTTTTTTTGTTGTTGTTTTAGATATTTTAGTAACAAAAGAGAGGAAATATAGGCTTAAATTATTTCAAATATAACATTTTAATAAATACCAAAATCAAATCAAAAAGCAAAACACAGGCTAGAAGATATATTTGTAGGCTATGTAACAGAAATATATATATATAGTTATATATAACTGACAGACTACTTCAAAATAGAGAAGTTAATTTTTCAGATTTTTCAGTTCTTGAAACGTATCACATTGTCTGTATTACTTTTCTATATTAAACAATTTAAAATTTTCCTCTTTCTATTTTACTTCCACTTCCACTTCCTCTTCCTTCTTCTCTTTCCCTTTCTGTCTTTCCTTTTCCTCTCCTTGAAATCTCTTTCTGAACAATTCAATTTTAAAGCCAATAACAGAAGATGAGCAAGCAGTGGTACAGGATGCCCCCCAATCCAGCCTCCTTATGCAACAGCAGCTCAGAGTGGAATATACAAGCAAGAGGTTTAGGATTCCAAACGGAGTAAGAAGGACATCCATGTGGGAATGTGGGCATCCCTCCTTATGTGGTGGGTGAGAGCCAAGTAGGGCGAAGAGGAAATCTACACTTGGCTTATCTCAGGGGCTGAGAGTCTGAGTGTGATGGGCAGGTCATGCTCACTAGGGAGCTGCTGGAGTGTGGTGGGAGAGCCCAAGTAGGGCAAGGACAGCATCCACACAGAGGAGGGAGTGGTGGCAGAGATGGGAGATCGGTAATAAATGGGAGAAATGATCAAACAAGTAATCTTATTGAGTACAGAGGAAAACAGTTTTTTCAGTCTTAAGCAATGGAATTACAAATACAAAAGTATGATATTAAATAGGAATTTGGAGTATCGGTTTGAGTTCATGGCTTTCAGTTTAAACAGGTATGACTGATAAACTGAAAGCAAAAATATACAATGTTGTATGTGTGTGTCTAGTCAGGGAATAGCAAGGATCCAGTATCAATGAGTGGACCCCTAGCAACCAGGTTTTAGCTTCTAAATTTTCTACTAAAATAACTTAGAACTCCTTGGGAAAAAAAAAGTTAGCTCTAGGTTTGGGTAGAAAAAGTACAAGAAAGCCTGGAACTACTTATTGGCCTAAAGGCAAACAAGTGCTAAAGGAATAATGGAAACATGACAACACAAAGCCAGATTGAATGGGTCCCAAACTGGCCAAACTGGGGATATTTTGAGTCCTCAAAAAAATTATTACAATCCAATGAATATAAAGAAAACTTAATTTCATGAGCGTGTGTGTGTGTATAATTTTATGAAGAATGGGATTTTTACAGAGTTTCAGATTCTTCAAATTACATCTTTTCCCAAATCTTAATAACTATAAGAAAAGAGAATCTCTATAACAGAGAAACTTGAAACATAATCAGCTATCAAGTGATCAAAGTAGCCATCAGTAATGGGACAAATTGAAGCTATATACCACCTGATAAGATACAGTGAAAAGAACACATCACTTCTGTGATATTCTTGCTGAAGATACATGATGTGAATATAATCATGAGGAAACACTAGAAAAGCATAAATTAAGGGACAACACAACTGACCTGCAACCTTCAAAGCAAAAGAACAATTTAAGAACAACTCTAGACTGGTGACTAAAAAAGACATGGCATATAAATGCAATGAATGATTATTAATGATAGCTAAGACAGTGAAACAACTTTAAGTGTTCATCAATGGATAGAAAAAGAAGGTTTGATATATATGTGTGTGTATATATATAGATGTATATATATAACTATGTATATATATGAATATTATTCAGTCATGTGAAAGGAAATCCTTCCATTTGCAACACCCTGGATGGACCTTGAGGGCATTATGCTAAGTGTAATAAGCCAGACAGAAAAAGACAAATACTGCATTTCACTTACATGTGGAATCGAAAAAAAGAAGTCAAACTCTTAGAAACAGAGTGGAAAAGTGGTTGCCAGTGGCTCAGAGATGGGGGGGAATAAGGAGAGGTTCATAAAAGGGTACAAATTTTCAGCTATAAGATAACGTCTGTGGCTCTAATGCAAAACATGGTGACTATAGTTTATAACACCATACTATATAATTGAAATTTGCTAAGAGAGTAGAAAAATAAGATAAATATGTGAGATGTGAGGTGATGGGTGTGTTAATTAACCAAATGGTGGAATTCCTTTCATACTGTATTGTAAAATTATATCAAATCACCACTATGTGTACTTTAAATGTCTTTAATATGAATCATATTTGTCAACTAAACTCTAGTAAAGCTGAAACCAATAAATGCAATGTATGATTCTGAAATGAATCATCTTGCTATACAGGATATTATTGGGAGATGGTAAAATTTGAATTGGGTCTGAGAGTTAGATGTTAATGTATCAGTGTTAATTTTTAATTATTGAATTATCTGTTCCTCCTTTCTTTTTCTGTCTAGGAGAATGTTCATGTTTGTAGGAAAAATACACTATACTATCTAGGGGTGATGAGACATCAGGTCAGCAATTTACTTCTAAATAGTTCAAGAAAAATTATTCTTTATATTGTACTTCTAATTTATTTTTCTATAGGTTTGTGACTATTTTACATGTTTTTAAATAAAAAAGTAATATTTAAATGAAGACAAATGGGAACACAATTACTATGAAGTAATACAAAAACAAACAGAATAGAGTTAAATATAACATTTTGAAAAAATTTTAAGCAAATGTAAACATTAGACAACATTATTACCATTTATAGTTACCTGAATGAATTCATGTGCAATTTAATGATTTATAATTATATGCCTAAATAGCTCACATAACAATCTGTTTACATGTTTAAATTAATTACACAGTCAATGAGTTCCTCTCACATATCCTGAATAATCCTTACTAATTTCTCCTCAATGAATCCATGATGCTTAATTTGGTTAAGCAAATACCTTTACTCTCATAAATTAATGCAGGTCATGTACTTAATATTCACAGTAAATTCCACCTCAGAGAAAACTACACAGATGGACTAAAGGTGTTCCAGGCAAGAAAAATAATTTCAAAATCTATTATGTTGAATATAATTATTTCCTTCAGTCTATAGCATTATGTCTGCTCTTTAGAGAACTTCTAAAAAATCAATTATGATGAACCAATATGTCAGGAAAATGTTAAGGATTAGTATTTTTCAGTGATTTGTGCCCTAATTTAGAGGGAGAACAGATTTGGATTAAAGTTGTTGGTACCTGGACAACCTGTCTCTGCCGTTTTGTTCTTTTCAAGAACATAAATGAATTTCATGTGTGTGAGTTCTGCTCACAGCATAGTGTAACTGTTAACTGCTAATGTCCTTTCCTGTGGAGATAGAGAAAGGGTCCCTTTTTTAGATGTGGGACACAAATAGCATCAATTACCTTGAGGGGAGTTCAGTATCTGGATAGGAAAATGAGGACTAAGGTCCTGGCCAAAGTTGGGGGAAAGCCCTGTTGTCTTTGGGCCTCATGTAGTGAAGACTGAATCCATTGACAGGGGCAGGCTTATTGGTACCACATGTTTTGGGAGAAATGCTCAGCTCCATGGAGCCTCTCTGATTAGGCAATGCCACACCTGTCAGGGTTCCGTGATGATGGGTCAGGGTTTCCTAGCTGCAGGAGTAGCCACAGGTAGAAACTGTACTTCCCTTATATTATCTCTGAAACTTTAATAACATCTTATTTCAAGTGATAATCTAATCTCAACAATTACCTCCTGTAACATAGATAAGAGCTGTAGTTGAAATGAAACTGCTATGTGGAAAGTAGTAGCAGCCTAGGAAATGCATTTCTCCAGGAGGTAATCATTATGGAGATGTGATGTAGAAGAGCTAATATGAGGAATCTGGCAACAGACATTTAGCCACTATAACATGTAATAGCTAGCAAGGACTTGCAGAGCCAATAATCTCCAGAGATTCTCAAATATATTTACATATGGGATCCTGATGCAATGTTAGCCTTTTTTAAATTAAAAGTAGATGGATACCCAGCTAAATATGCTTTCCAGTATTCATGAAAATGAGATTTAACAAGCTGGTGAAGACTGGGAAACACCAGGCAGAATTTTAAAAGGAGGAAACAATTCTTACGATGAAATCACTGCATTCAACATACTTCAGGTGAAGTTTTGAAAGTAAAATGTGTCTCCCCGCCAAAATATGCCAAAAGATTTCACAGAACAGGTAGAGCAAGGGGAACATTAGCTTTTGCACTGGCGTTCATCTGCTACCAGGGCTCCAACGCACTGACTTTGAACATTCCTCCAGTTGAGTAAAATGACACTTTCTTCCACTGCAATTGTGTATGTATGAGAAAAGACACTTAAAGGAGTTTTTCAATGAGGACGCTGGAGTTACCTCCTGTTGTAGTACAACCTTCCCAAATGTGGAATTTACGCAGGCAAAGCTCATTAACAATTCCTGGGAAATAAAAATAGAATCTGCGTAATAAAATAAAGTCTAACCTTTATTTTCCTTGGCGCTTGTCCAATTTCACTTGCTCATAGGGTGCGGTGTCCACAAGCCTCTCATCCACGACTTCAGACTAGAGCTCCTAGTGAGAAAGGGCTGTTCTGACAGCTCAGCTCCGGGCGGGCTATAGAAGCTGCGCACAACACTCAATTCAAGATGGCTGCGGCGGGCCATGCGCAGAGGCCTTCCCCGTGCCGCAACCTGGAGCGTGAGCACGTAAGCAGCACAGCTGCGCCCAATCTGGGAGAACTCGACCCCTTTCCCACTTGTGAGATCCCTATAAAGCTGCCCTGCCGGCTGGGGAAAGGGCATACTCTAGAGCGCAGGCTCACATCCTTCCATTCAAAGAATAAAGCTTTTCTTTGCTTCTGAACAGAACTCAGTCTCCTACTGTCCCAAGCAACTCAGGGCAGGAGGACCCTTGTAGGGGTCTGACTGGAGAGGGTCAGTAACAGAATCACTGGATAAAATTAAACTACCTTCATGGGAAATGGCAGTTATTCACTTTAAATTATGAAACAAAAAAATACATATTTAGTGCAATACTGCAGATATTCCATAAATATTAGCTGTTATATCTCTTTAAGACCATTCTTTTCTTTTAATGTAAAAAATTTTATGTATCATCATAAGCATGTATAATTCTACAGTAGAAAAACACCATAGCATTCTAATATTTAAATAAAAACTACATCTGGATGCCACACAGGGAATTGGTAGTCTATGTGCCTTGAACATAAATAAATTCCATATAAGTTAATTTACATGTAAACAGGCCATCCTTTCATAATAATGCTTTTAATAAAGTTAATTTTATTAAATGTGCAACTCTACTTACCTGAAGTGATTTTTAGCAACTGTCATATAAATAATATACACTCAGAAAATTTAGGATACCTGTTGGGTAGAAAATAGTTTATACCTGTTGTAAGACACCTGGTTGGGTAAAGATAAGTGAGGAAGTAAGGACCTTTGAACTTTCTGCTGAAAACATGTATTATTTCAACCATTTTATTGAGCTATGACTGACATGTAAAGAGCTGTATGTATTTAACTATTTGCACAACTCAAAAGAGTTTGGGCATAAGGATACACCCATGAAACCATCACCACCATCAAGGCCATAAACATATCCATTTCCTCCCAAAGATTCCTCTCACCCCATTATTAGTGTTGTTGAAGACCATCTTCCTGAGGACAATTATTTTTACCTAGAATCATATACTGTATGATTAAAAAAAAACTTGTAAACATTCAGGCTTTTGCTATGGATCATGACAAAACATTGTTCTAGAATTCTTTTTAACATTCTCTAGTTGCTCTGTCATAGTGCAGATTCAATTCCAAGTTTTCTCATCTGTCAGTAACTATAACAAAGCAGATTCAACTCACAGTGCAGATTAGCTATAGGTGAGTCAAAATTAGTAGTAGTTATATTGATCCTCTGATTTCCTTTTAGAAAATGACAATGCTGCTACCACTGAATGAAGATGGCAGTGAGAAATCAGCACTCAGAATGCAGGCTCACTGATTATATCCTATTCTGACAAGGTTAATATATATAGAAGGAGCATATTGATTTTATTCCCTAATTTTCTCTTGTCCCTTCCACTGAGGAATATCATATCCAATGCACCATGATATGGCTAATGTGTAACACTGTAGCATCCATGAGCAAAAAGTTAAGGGCTATAAGACAGCTAATTCCATAGTAGTCTGATCAGGGGACTATAACAGTCATAGTAGTTTTATAGGGTAATATGAACACTGTCATAATCAGTCTTTTACACTCTGTTATTCAAATTCGTAAAAAATATACATTTCTACCATGTTCACATTTACCAAAGGTACAAAATCTACAAATGTTTGGGATGATTCCTCACATAGTTGCACGAAATGGTGAATGTATATTATCTGCTGCTTTGGAGCAACAGTTCAAGTTCCTACCAATTTCATGTCAAACCAGAAGGGGAGCTTTAATTCTATCAAATTACAAATATTGCATACATTTATTCAACATTCTCTTTATGTAACATGCTGAAAAGCTATCATCACTAGGGTTTGCTCTAGAATTAAAAATAGTGCAAGTACTACAAGGAATAGCTTTTCATTTGTAGAGTTTTGGGAGGGATTTTAAGCCATAGGTAAAATTTGTATCTGACATCGCTGAAGCATTCAAAAAACAAAACAACCACAATAACAATTAATTTCAAATGCTGAAATTCTTTGCGCTGCCAGAGTTTAATCTCTGAAATTAACTTTGGGACTCAGGACTATATGACTGTGCATCTGCATACGTGTGTGTGTGTGTGTTTGTGTGTGTGTGTGTGTGTGTGTGTGTGTAGGGAGGTGGGGCTGTGGCATTGCCTGCTTTTTGAATATACAAAACAAAGCAAAATCCTATCCTGGAGTGGTGGATTTGTAGACATTGCACAGCAAACCTTCTCTGAGTGACATAAAAGTTCCGTTTCTGTATACAAAAGTCATCATGAGGACAGTGGATTTGGGCTTCCTTTGAGAGGCCCTTGGATTTTGTGAGATTACAAACAAGAGAGGGCTCCTGTTTGGGAAGGAATATTTGCCCTAGACATTAGAAGCAACTAGAAGCTTAATCAATCGGTCAGCCATAGGAAATTCCTCAGGAATTACCATGTCAAATAAACTTTAAATACAGTAATATCCAGTTTATAATTTGCATATATAGGTATCTCCAAATCTTAATAAATTTTTTAATAAATTTGTATTATTGACACCTTGGGTAAATGAGATAGGTGCTGTTTTCCATATTTAGCAAATGAAGCACACTGGAGGGAAGTACAGCAAGAGGGAGAAATTACGAAATGACCAATGATGAATGAACGAAAAGCACTGAATAGCAATTTTAAGTGACGTAAAAAGCAGCTAGTTAAAAATATAGACTTTCTTCATGATTCTTCAGTAGTATTGAGGAGGTACTGGACTGTTGGCTGTCACACAAAATATGTAGTCTATTTAGATATTTATAGAAAGGATGCCCCCATCCTTTAGATATCGATAGAAAGGATACCCCACTATGGCTCATTCAGATTATTGGTTTTCAGTTCAGGGGCAGACTTTTGATGGCATTCCATTCACCTATGCTCTCATCCATACATCATGCAATCCATAGAAAATGCCTATATATTGTCCTTTAAAACATATGCCATTTGTGACTGCTTATCATCACCTCCACCACAACCATTCCAGGCCAAGCCACCATCTACACCTGAGCCACTGCAATATTTTCTAAGACTTCTTACTTCCTACTTTATCTGCCTTACAGCCTCCCCTATACACAGATCATATTTTTAAATGGCAAATCAGATCATATCACTCACTTGTCGCAAACAATTTTATTCCATTTTACTCTTAGTAACTCAAATATCTTAACATTATAAGGCCCTGACTCTTGCCTAAGGTATCACTCCCTGACACTCTCTCTGCTTTAGTAGTACAAAATTTCTTGTTATTCCTCAAAGGCATTACTTAGCATCTTTATGCTTGTGTTTCTCACTGAATTATTTTTTTTCACGTCTTCCCATAGTTTGTTCCTTCAGCATACCTTAAGACTCTACTCTTCCTGAAATAGATTTCTCATCATTCTCTTTACTTTTTCTTTCATAGTACATATTATTGATTTTTTTACCTTTGTGTTAACTTTTTCATTTCACTATAATTTTAAATAAACCAAAAACAGGTTGAAAAAATTCAAAACCTTCCTATATATCCTCTATTTTGATTCAACAATTGTTTACATTTTGTCCATTTGCTGTTGCTTTATCATTCTCTCCATGTATCTATATCTATCTCTAATAATCAGTATTATTGTTATACTTCTCAGTAAAATTATAAAAATACAAAAATAAAGAAATTTAGCATTGATATTGTATAATCATCCATATTTAAATTTTGGAAATTGTCTTAATAAAGTCCTAATGTCCACTATAGTTTTCTCCTTTCAGGGTCTAACTTTTTTTTTTTAAAGATTTTATTATTTATTTATTTATGGTCATGCTGCTTGGCATGTGGGATCCTAGTTCCCCAACCAGGGATCGAACCCGTGTCCCCCTGCAATGGAAGCACAGAGTCCTACCACTGGACTGCCAGGGAATTCCCCTCAGGGTCTAATTCTGGATCATCCGTTTAGTTTTTATGTCTCTTAAGTTTTTTGAGAATGCACAGTCTATGGACAGGCCCTCTGTTGTTGTTTACTGCTAATACCAGTGATTAGAACAGGAGAGGTGCATAGAACTAAGATTACAAGCAAGGGCTCCAGAGCCTGGCTTGGTCTTGTCATCTATCAGCTGTGTAACCTGTGGCAGGTGATATAAATTCTCTGTGCCCCAGGTTCTTCATTTGTAAAATGAGGATGATAGCAGTCATTTTCTAGGGCTGTTGTATGATTAAAGAAATTCATGTGTAAGTGCTATATTACTCTCTGGTATATAGTAAGCAATATATGTCATTGTAAAATAAATAAAGTGTCCCGCAGGTACCTGGCACTCAGTAAATATCTGTTGAATGAATAAATAGGTTTGGTGATACATGATACTGTAGTATAGATTGCATACAAGTCCCAGATGCTTACAATTATAGTTTCAAAAGGATGATCCTGATCATTGGTATGGAGGGAGAGGAAACTCTGTGGTCATTCAATGATCCAGGCTCACAGAAGCCCTGCTATTGTCAATACATAGCATCCAAGGTCGCTCTGGATATCAATATACCACTAGTACAAGGGGAAAAGGGAACAAAAATGGTGAAGGAGCCCATGGAGGTTATTTATGGACCAGGTCTATAATAGGAATAAATATATTTTGTTTGCTGGAATTCAGCCACATGCCATACCTAACCATAAAAGAGGATGGCAAATGTGGTTTAGGTATGAGCACAGAAGTAACAGAAAAGTATTTTAGTGAACAGCTATGCAGACTGAACACTGCAAAAAAATTGATAAAAAATAAGGAAGTAAAGATGACAACTTTCATTTATTAATCATATCCAAGATGCTAGAAACTTTGCACCTACAATACAGAATTTCAAAATCATAACTATTAAAGGAGCAGATTCCTGTAAGTGACAATAAATTATTTTCCCATAATGATAAATAGCAATGACAGGGCTGTGTAATCAAGGGAAATGCAAATGCTGAGGCAGTAAGAAGTGAATGGTAATACTTTGGGAAATGGTGGGTGATCCAATGTGACTTGAGTCATAGAATGAATGGAGGCATGCAGTTGGGGAAGGCAAATATATATATAACCACTGTGTCCATAAATTTCTTATAATCTTAAACTATAAAGCAGCTTATCAGGATTCTCTCTTTCACTCCAGTTAGGCTTTTAGCCCTCTTTCTATCTATCCATCAAAAATGTTCTTGTCAAGTTTACTGTGACTTTCACATTGCTAAATTAAATTACAAGTTATAGACCTACTTATATAAAAATATATCCAAATAATTATTACAGTGATCACAATAATAATAAATAATAATGAAGCCATTAGATCACATCTACTGTTACCATCATTAAATCTGTATGCTACGCAAATAACAGAAAAAACAAACAAAAACAAAAAACTTCATTCTTCCTGGGTTGGTGACTCACAGAATAGATAGAATAACTGCCCTAGTGTGCAAATAACATCTTTGGTTTTCCAATCATGTATAGGGCATAACATTTCCTTTAATATAAAAACAGATGTCATACAGAGTGAAGTAAATCAGAAAGAGAAAAACAAATATGTATGCTAACACATATATATGGAAACTCAAAAAAAAAAAGTCATGAAGAACTAGGGGCAGAACAGGAATAAAGACACAGATCTACTAGAGAATGGACTTGAGGACACGGGGAGGGGGAAGGGTAAGCTGGGACAAAGTGAGAGAGTGGCATGTTCATATATATACTACCAAATGTAAAACCAATAGCTAGTGGGAAGCAGCCGCATAGCACAGGGAGATCAGTTCACTGCTTTGTGACCACCTAGAGGGGTGGGATAGGGAGGGTGGGAGGGAGGGAGACGCAAGAGGGAAGACATATGGGGATATATGTATGTGTATAGCTGATTCACTTTGTTGTAAAGCAGAAACTGACACACAATTGTAAAGTAATTATACTCCAATAAAGATATTAAAAACAAAACAAAACAAAAAAACAGATGCAAGTAATGTAATGGGATTCTATTATCTGGATATCATCGAGGTAAAATTGGAAAAAATGTAAGAGGAAATACTCAATAACATTACATTTGGTTTTTTTATTTCAATAACTTTGAAATGTTTCAAATATGAAATCGATTGATCCACACCATTGACTTAGTTTTGTCATATTCTGTTAAAAAAGTATGAATGACTATGCGGTTAATATGTGAAACCACTAAAAATTAAAGCGGCAGCCATACATATATCAATTTGTTGTGTAGACCATAGGAACCATAGGAAATATATAGGCAAAATAATAGTTCACGCTTAAAAATTCCTAATATGCCTATAGTAGCCACAAAACTGGAAACAATCAAAATATCCACCAACAGGTGAATGAATAAACAAACTGTGGTATATCCTTACAGTGGAACACCAGTCAGCGATAGACAGTAATTAGCTATCGATACATGCTACAACATGGATGAATCTCAAAATAATCATACTAAGTGAAAAAAAGCAGACAAAAAAGAGTAAACACTATATGACACTATTAATATAAAATTCCAGAAAATACAAACTGATCTCTAGTAATGGAAATTAGACCAGCAGTTCCTGAGGACAAAGAGGGATGAGCAAGAGGAATTACAGAGTTTCATGAGGAGACTTCAGGAGCATGTGAATATGTTTATTATCTTGATTGTGGTGATGGATTTATAGGTATATACATATGTCAAAACCAAAGTGTGTATTACATGCAGTTTATTGTACCAACTGAAATTCCATAAAACTTTTAAAAGAAAAACAAAAGAGACACTGAAAAACAAATTCCTAACCTACTTTTCTGGTAAAGATGGACCTTCCCATTTTATAGATTAAAACACTGAGGGGGTTATTGAAGAAGTTGCTTGATATTCATGTTTGAACAGCAGTCCATTTTTTTTTTTTTAGTTTAAAATAATCCAGCAGTGTCTATTTTCTCCAACTAAAATTGACTCTCTTGCCCACATTGGCAAGCCACATATCTATTCTATTAACTGATTTGAGCTCAGATTTATGTTCTGAATGGCCCCATTAGCCAGGTTGAAGTTTTCACCCCAGGAGGATCATGGCATCTGTGATATCACAGATAGAGGACTTCTTGGAAGAAAGTGCCAGAGAAACTGTTTGTAAAAAGATAATGATTGAAGAAAGATGAGATAAATTTCTGTATGTGTTGAAGGCCCCCTACAGCTTAATTAATGGGGTCATGCACCAGTATTTATCTACGCTGATTACATTTCCCTTTTCATTTTCTGTTCTCCTTTACATTGTAATTGGTAAAGATGAGTCTGTTTTTTGTCCTTTATTTTCCATGTGTAAAAAGAAATGGACTTTCTTTCCACCTGAAGTTAAAAGAGATGGAATATAAGTAATGTCATAATAAAATTATTATATAATCAATTTATACTGTCTATAGATGGGTCTGATCTACTCTGAATTTTCTTTAGTGAAGTCAAGTCTGATTAATTTCCCTTTGCATGCAAATATTCTTTAGTATGTGTTCTTATAATGTACTCATGTGATTTTAGGATAGATATTATATAACGACATCAAAATGTCATAAAGACTTTGCATAATTCATTCCACTTGAATTTTGGATTTTAAAACTCTGTTTTATTGATTTATTTAATTTATTTTTTCAGACTCATTTTACTAAAGTGTACATTAAGTGTATTTAATAGTTGACAAACTTCTATGTGTGAGAGAAATAAGCATCTATCATGTTTGTGTTTTCATGCCACTCAAAACTCAAGGTGATTCTAATATGTGGGGAAATGTGTAGACCTTTAGCACAGTAGTCAGCTTATAATAACTGGTTAGTGAATATTTTTTTTCTTTTTCTCACAGGCGTAGAAAAAAATGATAAACTAATGACTAAATAATGTTCATTCTCAGGAATGCACATTTCCATTTGTAACTTCAAACTGAATTCACTGGATCTCAAAATATTTTCTTAAAATATTAAAGACCATGTTGCCAAATTGGACTGCTTTGCCTTTGCATTTTTACTTGACAGCTTCTTTACTGAAATTTCCGTCCTATTACTTGTATATCAACTCCACATTCCATCTTCCAGTTTAGAGAATAGTCTCAGTTCCAGACTTCTTATGTTCCAATACAGGTTGGATCTATAAAGTAATTTTTCCTTTCTCAGTCCCATTTCCCTTATCAATATAATAGAAATATAGTTCCTTTCATACAGCTACTGTAAGGATTAAATAAAATAATTTCTTTTTAACAACTGCTTACACAGTACCTATTATGTGTTGGATATTTCTTTTTTTTTTTTTTTGGTTGCTAAATTTTATTACAAATACTTTTTTTTTTAAACATCTTTATTGGGGTATAATTGCTTTACAATGGTGTGTTAGTTTCTGCTTTATAACAAAGTGAATCAGTTATACATATACATATGTTCCCATATGTCTTCCCTCTTGCGTCTCCCTCCCTCCCACCCTCCCTATCCCACCCCTCCAGGCGGTCACAAAGCACCCAGCCAATATCCCTGTGCTATGCGGCTGCTTCCCACTAGCTATCTACCTTACGTTTGTTAGTGTATATATGTCCATGCCTCTCTCTCGCTTTGTCACAGCTCACCCTTCCCCCTCCCTATATCCTCAAGTCCATTCTCCAGTAGGTCTGCGTCTTTATTCCTGTCTTACCCCTAGGTTCTTCATGACATTTTTTTTTCTTAAATTCCATATATATGTGTTAACATACGGTATTTGTCTTTTTCTTTCTGACTTACTTCACTCTGTATGACAGACTAATATAAACTTAAATCAGCCCTGTTAGTACTCCCATTGTACATGTCAGGAGATTGAGACACAGACAGACTAAGTAATTTCTCTAAGGTCTAACAACTAGCCAGTGTTTCAATCCAGGCAGCATGTTTCTAATCTCTCTGTACTTAATCTCTATGCTGCTCACGTGCTGTCTGATCAAGATGGCCTTAATGTTCCTCTCAGCTTAACTAAACTTTAGAAAGATTTCTTCCTGATTATATGCCTCTGACTACCTTTCTTAGAGTATTTCTGCCCCTTTTATATGTGAATCTCCCAGGTTCTTGACAGTTTTACTTCCCAGGAATGTCTTTATCAAGGATTAGGGAGCCACTTCTTTGAAATGTAATCATCAAGAAAGATAGTGCAAAAAAATATATACATATGAAAATATGCTCAAAATCATTAAGCACAAGGGAAATGAAAATCAAAACTACAATGTGATATTACCTTGTATCTGTTACAATGGCCATTATTAAAAATATATATGTGTATGTATACATATACATACACACATATACTTGTTGGCCATTTGTATGTCTTAGGTGGAGAAATGTCTATTCATGTCCTTTGTCTAATTTTTAATTGGATTATTATATTTTGCACTATCTTTCTTGACGATTACATTTCAAAGAGGTGTCTCCCTAATATATATATAAATGTGTGCGTGTATATATATATATATATGCATGCACACACATATGACAAGTATTGATGAGGATGTGGAGATAAAGGAACTCTGGTACTCTGTAGGTGGGAATATAAATTGGTACAGCCATTATGGAAAAGAGTATGGCAATTCCTCAAAAAATTAAAAATAAAACTACCATATGATTCCTTATCTAATATTAATCCAAAGGAATTCAAACCAGGATCCTAAAGAGATAGCTGTACTGCCATATTTGTTGCAGTATTATTCACAATAGTGAAGATATGAAAACAACCTAAATGTCCAGTTAATGGATGAGTAAATAAAGAAAATTTGGTATATACATACAATGAAATAGGATTTAGCCTTAAAAAAGTAGGAATTCCTGCTGTTTGCAACTTCATAGATGGACCTGGAGAATACTATGTTAAGTGAAATAAACCAGACACAGAAAAATATTGCATGATCTCATTTATACATGGAATCTAATATAGTCAGAGTCATAGAAGCAGAGAGTATAAAGGTAGTTGCCTGGTGCTGAGGGAAGGGGGAAGGGGGAAGTGATGGTTAAAGGGTACAAAGTTTAAGTTATATAAGATAAGTTCTGGAGACAACCAAACAGCATAATGCCTGTAACTAACAATATTGTATTGCATACTTAAATTTTTCTAAGAGAGGAAATTTTTAAGTGTCCTTACTACATATCATCACCATGGGGATGGGAGGAAACTTTGGGAAGTGTTGGATATGTCTATGGCCTTCATGGTGGTGACAGTATCACTGGTGTATACTTTTCTCCAAACTCATTGAGCTGTACACATTAAATATAAATATCTTTTTACATGCCCATCATACCTCAATAGAATGGTTAAAAAAAAAAGAAAGATAGTGCTCCTATTTCCCAGTCTCTGTGGGAGGATAGCAGCCTCACTTTGCTAAGCATGAATTAGCAAACGCAGATGGCCCAATCACACTTAGCAGTCTCCCCCACTTACTTCCTCCAGTAGTTTTCCACTAAGCCACTCCAGCACTTAAAGTCCCCCTCCTTTTGTTTCAGGAGTGTTGAGTTCAATCTCTCTCTCCTATTGGAATAGTCTTGATCCCTAATCTAATAGTCTTGAGTAAAGTTTTCCTTGCCTCTTGAACTCTGTTCAGTAGTGTGAGATTTTCTTTGACGTATCTCACAGCCTGATAAATAGTAAGTTCTCCAGAAATGTTAACTACAGTTATTGGTTTCGTATTAAAATGATATTATTGTTTTTGTTTTTCAAATATTCTTCATGGACCATGATTTCAAGTTAAAGTTTTCCAATGAAGATTCTCTTCTAAATGTTCTTCAGTGGGTTGATGTCACTGAAAGTGAAGTGCCCATGACTGGAGGTATTATTCCAAAAGTCTTAGGGAAGCAGAGACGATCAGGATTAGGTCTGCTGCCCCCGACCTAAGGATTACATTTCAATTAATACAGCCTCAGACATGTTACTATGTTTTAACATTGAGCTTATGGTCAACTAAATTACTAAACCTATTTTTACATTTGCAGCTACTCAGCCATGGTTTCCACACTTTATATAGATACTGAGAAAGTTGTTTTCTTACAATTCTATTCAGCTGCATGCAATGACAAGTATCACAGAATCACTGTATACATTCAGTATGTAAAACTCCTGTAAAAATAAATTACAAAATTAAAAGATGGCAAATATTTTATTTTTGAATGATTTGGACAATTTAAATCAGACTACACTTTGTATTATATAAATACAGTCATCCCTCGGTATCCAGGTCAGGTGATTGGTTCCAGGACCCCATGTGGATACCCAGATCTGCAGATGTTCAAATGTCTTTTATATAATGGCTTAGTATTTGCATATAACCTATGCAAATTTCCTGTATACTTTAAATCATCTCTAGACTACATGTAATACCTACTACAATGTAAATGCTATGTAAATAGTTGTAATACAATATAAATGTTATGTAAATTGTTGCTGGAATGCAGCGAATGAAAGTTTTGCATCTTGGAACTTTCTGAGATTTCTTTTTCAAATATTCTTGATCCACAGTTGGTTGAATATACAGATGTGGAACACTTTGGTATGAAGGGCTAACTGTAGATCAAATTATAAACCTTTACTATTATTAATTTTTTCTTTTTCAATATTATCCAAAATTTTGGTACAATTAAGGTCTATAGGGAAACTTGCTTGCTCTATCCTGTAGTAGAGGCTAGTTGATTATGTCACAAAGAGATTAAATAACTTCTCTGAGATTCCATAGTCTCAAATCCTTATCTGACTACAAAACGTTTAAATGGGGACAATATTAATAAAATGGAGCAGGCTTGAGCATGAGATTAGATATTTATGTCAGGTATGTGTATGGTACAACACATACCTCAATAAATGTACTTCCCTTGCTTACCACCAAATAAGACCTCCATCCATGGACCCTGCAATAATTCCTCGCATAAAGGATTGTAACTAGAACTTGTGTCAAGATTTATATACTGTCATCACTTCTCAAATTACCTTTGGAAGATAATTTTGAAATTCAAATAAAATTGCAAATAAGAAAAGAAAGTTCTGTTTCAGAAAACATATGACTCAATGATATGAATGGACTTGTTAGTCTATAAACTATTTAAACAACTAGTGGAGCAGTACATTGATAGGTTCATGGATAAAACACATATGTGAGAGACAATGAAAAAGGAATACTTGGAATACTGATTTCCATGTTTCCAGCATGAAGTCTGTGGTGTTCTTCATGCTGTCTCTTTGTATGCAATGTGTTTTTTCTCCTTCTTCTGGCTACTTTTAAGATATTTGTTGCTTTTGTTGTCATGTTGTATTTATCGTTAATTTTCCATAATTTGATTTTGATCAGCTTTCACATGGCAGGTGTGTATGTGTGTGTGTGTGTGTGTATGTGTGTGTGTGCATGTGTGTGTCTGCACCTACCTTCTCTCCAGGATGTTGCCATAAATTCTACCTGCCTTTGTCTCCCCAAGCTCTAATCTCAGTCACTTCAGTTCTACAAGATCAAAAACTTTGGGGAGGTTGCTCCTTTCTTCACTCTAGTCTGCAAACTATGCAGAAGCAGTGACCTGGGAAATCATAGAGTCCCACTGATTTCTATTCTATTACCAAAGATCAGAGTCCTGCATTACCTGCTGTCCAATGTCTCAAAACCATTGCTTCATATATTTTGTCCAGTTTCTAGCTGTTTAATTGTAAATCTGGCCCCTGTTACACAATCGTGCCTAGAAGAATTTTGCATTTCTATAAGTCTGTCATTTACTTTGAAAACTCTGGCCCCTGTTACACAATCGTGCCTAGAAGAATTTTGCATTTCTATAAGTCTGTCATTTACTTTGAAAACTTTGCATTAGGTACCTACATATTTTAGGCCTGTCATAACTAAATGAGCAACAGACACTTTTATTATTAAATGCTCCTTTTTACAGCAGAAATATTTACAGAAATATTCCTTCATCAGCCTGATTTTTCTGATACTAATATACTCACTACAACTTTCTTATTAGTGTTTGCATAGAACGTGTCTTTTAAAACTTTTTCTACCAATCTAGCTATGATTTTTAAAATACATCTACTATAGTTTTATTGTAAGCAACATATAATTCTGTTTCCTCTTACATCAGTTGGATTATCTCTACCTTTAGATTAGGATGTTTAAACCCTTAGAATACTCTGTAATTTTCAATACATTTAGAGGTAAATCTACATATCCAATCTTGTTAGAAATTTTGCTATTTGATTCCACTTTGTTGAATCTGGTCATTGCACCCTCTTTTTTTTTTCATTTGTTTTTAGACTAATTGAGTATATTTGTATTATATATTTTGTTAATTACTGGCTCCTTAGCTAATTTTCCTTGTTTTAATTTTAGTGGGCTACCTAGACTTACAGTATGCATATTTAATTTATCACATTTCACCTTCAAATAATATTGCATTAATTATCATATACATTTAATAATCTTATTATATTATACTGCCATTACTTCCTCCCATACTTTTGCAATTGTTGCCATATGTTTTACGTCTATGTGTATTAAAAGCTACATATGCATTGTTATTATTATTTGTTTTAGTCACTCAGTTGTATTTTATAAATAATAGATTTTACATATATATATTTTTTTAACATCTTTATAGGAGTATAATTGCTTTACAATGGTGTGTTAGTTTCTGCTTTATAACAAAGTGAATCAGCTATACATATACATATGTTCCCATATCTCTTCCCTTTTGCATCTCCCTCCCTCCCACCCTCCCTATGCCACCCCTCTAGGTGGTCACAAAGCACCGAGCTGATCTCCCTGTGCTATGCAGCTGCTTCCCACTAGCTATCTATTTTATGTTTGGTAGTGTATATGTGTCCATGCCGCTCTCTCATTTTGTCACAGCTTACCCTTCCCACTCCCCATATCCTCAAGTCCATTCTCCAGTAGGTCTGTGTCTTTATTCCCATCTTACTCTTAGGTTCTTCATGACCTTTTTTTTTTTTCTTAGATTCCATATATATGTGTTAGCATATGGTATTTCTTTTTCTCTTTCTGACTTACTTCACTCCGTATGACATACTCTAGGTCCATCCATCTCACTACAAATAACTCAATTTCGTTTCTCTTTATGGCTGAGTAATATTCCATTGTATATATGTGCCAAATCTTCTTTATCCATTCATCTGTTAATGGACACTTAGGTCGCTTCCATGTCCTGGCTATTGTAAATAGAGCTGCAATAAACATTTTGGTACATGACTCTTTTTGAATTACACTTTTCTCATGGTATATGCCCAGTAGTGGGATTGCTGGGTCATATGGTAGTTCTATCTGTAGTTTTTTGAGGAACCTCCATCCTGTTCTCCATAGTGGCTGTATCTATTTACATTCCCAACAACAGTGCAAGAGGGTTCTCTTTTTTCCAAACCCTCTCCAACATTTATTGTTTCTAGATTTTTTGATGATAGCCATTCTGACCAGCGTGAGATGATATCTCATTGTAGTTTTGATTTGCTTTTCTCTAATGATTAATGATGTTGAGCATTCGTTCATGTGTTTGTTGGCAATCTGTATATCTTCTTTGGAGAAATGTCTATTTAGGTCTTCTGCCCATTTTTGGATTGGGTTGTTTGTTTTTTTGTTATTGAGCTGCATGAGCTGCTTGTAAATTTTGGAGATTAATCCTTTGTCAGTTGCTTCATTAGCAAATATTTTCTCCCATTCTAAGGGTTGTCTTTTGGTCTTGTTTATGGTTTCCTTTGCTGTGCAAAAGCTTTTAAGTTTCATTAGGTCCCATCTGTTTATTTTTGTTTTTATTTCCATTTCTCTAGGAGGTGGGTCAAAAAGGATCTTGCTGTGATTTATGTCATAGAGTGTTCTGCCTATGTTTTCCTCTAAGAGTTTTATAGTGTCTGGCCTTACATTTAGGTCTTTAATACATTTTGAGTTTATTTTTGTGTATGGTGTTAGGGAGTGCTCCAATTTCATACTTTTGCGTGTACCTGTCCAGTTTTCCCAGCACTACTTACTGAAGAGGCTGTCTTTTCTCCACTATATATTCTTGGCTCCTTTATCAAAGATAAGGTGACCATATGTGCGTGGGTTTATCTCTGGGCTTTCTAGATGTTTGCTTTCTGTGCAAACAGTGACAGCTTTACTTCTTCTTTTCCGATTTGGATTCCTTTTATTTCTTTTTCTTCTCTGATTGCTGTGGCTAAAACTTCCAAAACTATGTTGAATAATAGTGGTGAGAGTGGGCAACCTTTTGTTCTTCCTGACCTTAGTGGAAATGGTTTCAGTTTTTCACAATTGAGGACGATGTTGGCTGTGGGTTTGTCATATATGGCCTTTATTATGTTGAGGAAAGTTCCCTCTATGCCTACTTTCTGCAGGGTTTTTAATCATAAATGGGTTTTGAATTTTGTCAAAAGCTTTCTCTGCATCTATTGAGATGATCATATGGTTTTTCTCCTTCAATTTGTTAATATGGTGTACCACATTGATTGATTTGTGTATATTGAAGTATCCTTGCATTCCTGGAATAAACCCCACTTGATCATGGTGTATGATCCTTTTAATGTGCTGTTGGATTCTGTTTGCTAGTATTTTGAGGAGGATTTTTACATCTATGTTCATCAGTGATATTGGCCTGTAGTTTTCTTTCTTTGTGACATCTTTGTCTGGTTTTGGTATCAGGGTGATGGTGACCTCCTAGAATGAGTTTGGGAGAGTTCTGCCCTCTGCTATATTTTGGAACGGTTTGAGAAGGATAGGTGTTAGCTCTTCTCTAAATGTTTGATAGAATTCGCCTGTGAAGCCATCTGGTCCTGGGCTTTTGTTTGTTGGAAGATTTTTATTCACAGTTTCAATTTCAGTGTTTGTGACTGGTCTGTTCATATTTTCTATTTCTTCCTGGTTCAGTCTCGGATCGTTGTGCATTTCTAAGAATTTGTCCATTTCTTCCAGGTTGCCCATTTTATTGGCATAGAGTTGCTTATAGTAATCTCTCATGATCCTTTGTATTTCTGCAGTGTCAGTTGTTACTTCTCTTTTTTAATTTCTACTTCTATTGATTTGACTCTTCTCCCTATTTTTTCTGATGAGTCTGGCTAGTGGTTTATCAATTTTGTTTATCTTCTCAAGGAACCCGCTTTTAGTTTTATTGATCTTTGCTATCATTTCCTTCATTTGTTTGTCATTTATTTCTGATCTGATCTTGATGATTTCTTTCATTCTGCTAACTTTGGGGTTTTTTTGTTCTTCTTTCTCTAATTGCTTTAAGTGCAAGGTTAGGTTGTTTATTTGAGATGTTTCCTGTTTCTTAAGGTAGGATTGTATTGCTATAAACTTCTCTCTTAGAACTGCTTTTGCTGCATCCCATGGGTTTTGGGTTGTCGTGTCTCCACTGTCATTTGTTTCTAGGTATTTTTTGATTTCCTCTTTGACTTCTTCAGTGATCACTTCGTTATTAAGTAGTGTATTGTTTAACCTCCATGTGTTTGTATTTTTTACAGATCTTTTGCTGTAATTGATATCTAGTCTCGTAGCGTTGTGGTCGGAAAAGATAGTTGATACGATTTCAACTTCCTTAAATGTACCGAGGCTTGATGTGTGACCCAAGATATGATCTATCTTGGAGAATGTTCCATGAGCACTTGAGAAGAATGTGTATTCTGTTGTTTTTGGATGGAATGTCTTATAAATATCAATTAATTCCATCTTGTTTAATGTAGTATTTAAAGCTTGTGTTTCCTTATTTATTTTCATTTTGGATGATCTGTCCATTGGTGAACATGGGGTGTTAAAGTCCCCTACTATGATTGTGTTACTGTCGAGTTCCCTTTTTATGGCTGTTAGTATTTGCCTTATGTATTGAGGTGCTCCTATGTTGGGTGCATAAATATTTACAATTGTTAAATCCTCTTCTTGGACCGATCCCTTGATCATTATGTAGTGTCCTTCTTTGTCTCTTTTAATAGTCTTTATTTTAAAGTCCATTTTCTCTGATATGAGAATTGCTATGCCAGCTTTCTTTTCATTTCCATTTGCATGGAGTATATTTTTGCATCTCCTCACTTTCAGTCTGTATGTGTCCCTAGATCTGAAGTGGGTCTCTTGTAGACAGCATATATACTGGTCTTGTTTTTGTATCCATTCAGCCAGTCTGTGTCTTTTGGTGGGAGCATTTAATCCATTTAAATTTAAGGTAATTATCGCTATGTATGTTTCTATTCCCATTTTAATTGTTTTGGGTTTGTTATTGTAGGTCTTTTCCTTCTCTTGTGTTTCTTGCCTAGAGAAGTTCCTTTAGCATTTGTTGTAAAGCTGGTTTGGTGGTGCTGAACTCTCTCAGCTTTTGCTTGTCTGTAAAGATTTTAATTTCTCCACAAAATCTGAATGAGATCCTTGCTGGGTAGAGTAATCTTGGTTGTAGGTTTTTCTCCTTCATCACTTTAAATATGTCCTGCTACTCTCTTCTGGCTTGCACAGTTTCTGCTGAAAGATCAGCTGTTAACCTTATGGAGATTCCCTTGTGTGTTATTTGTTGTTTTTCCCTTGCTGCTTTTAATATGCTTTGTTTGTATTTAATCTTTGACAGTTTGATTAATATGTGTCTTGGTGTGTTTCTCCTTGGATTTATCATGTATAGGACTCTCTGTGCTTCCTGGACTTGATTAACTATTTCCTTTCCCATATTAGGGAAGTTTTTAACTATAATCTCTTCAAATATTTTCTCAGTCCCTTTCTTTTTCTCTTCTGCTTATGGGGCCCATATAATTTGAATGTTGGTGTGTTTAATGTTGTCCCAGAGGTCTCTGAGACTGTCCTCAGTTCTTTTCATTCTTTTTTCTTTATTCTGCTCTTCAGTAGTTATTTCCCCTATTTTATATTCCAGGTCTCTTATCTGTTCTACAGCCTCAGTTATTCTGCTATTGATCACTTCTAGATTTCTTTTTCTTTTTTGTTTTGTTTTGTTTTGTTTTTGTTTTGTGCAGTACGCGGGCCTCTCACTGTTGTGGCCTCTCCCGTTGCAGAGCAGAGACTCCGGACGCACAGGCTTAGCGTCCATGGCTCATAGACCCAGCCTCTCCATGGCATGTGAGATCTTCCCAGACCGGGGCACGAACCCATGTCCCCTGCATCGGCAGGCAGACTCTCAACCACTATGCCACCAGGGAAGCCCCCTTCTAGAGTATTTTTAATTTCATTTTTTGTGTTATTCATCATTGCTTGTTTCCTCTTTAGTTCTTGTAGGTCCTTGTTAAATGTTTCTTGCATTTTCTCTATTCTATTTCCAAGATTTTGGATCATCTTTACTATCATTATTCTGAATTCTTTTTCAGGTAGACTGCCTATTTCCTCTTCATTTGTTAGGTCTGGTGGGTTTTTACCTTGCTCCTTCATCTGCTGTGTGTTTTTCTGTCTTCTCATTTTGCTTATCTTACTGAATTTGGGTCTCCTTTTCGCAGGTTGCAGGTTCATAGTTTCTGGTGTTTTTGGTGGCTAAGGTTGGTTCAGTGGGTTGTGTAGGCTTCCTGGTGGAGGGGACTAGTGCCTGTGTTCTGGTGGATGAGGCTGGATCTTGTCTTTCTGGTGGGCAGGTCCTTGTCTGGTGGTGTGTTTTGGGGTGTCTGTGGCCTATTATGATTTTAGGCAGCCTCTCTGCTAATGGATGGGGCAGTGTTCCTGTCTTGCTAGTTGTTTGGCACATGGTTTCCAGCACTGTAGCTTTCTGGTTGTTGAGTGAAGCTGGGTCTTGGTGTTGAGATGGAGATTATTGGGAGATTTTCACCGCTTGATATTACGTGGAGCTGGGAGGTGTCTTGTGGACCAGTGTCCTGAAGTTGACACTCCCACCTCAGAGGCACAGCACTGACTCCTGCCTGCAGCACTGAGAGCCTTTCATCCACACAGCTCAGAATAAAAGGGAGAAAAAAGAGAAAGAAAGAAAGAAAGGAAGGAAGGAAGAAAGAGGATAAAATAAAATAAAGTAAGTTAAAATAAAATAAAGTTATTAAAATAAAAATTATTAAGAAAAAAATTTAAAAAGTTAAAAAAAATAAAAGAAAGAAAGAAAAAGAAAACAGACGGACAGAACCCTAGGACAAATGAGAAAAGCAAAGCTATACAGACAAAATCTCACACAGAAGCATACACATACACACTCAGAAAAAGAGGAAACGGGGAAACAATAATATATCTTGCTCCCAGAGTCCACCTCCTCAATTTGGGATGATTTGTTGTCTATTCCGGTATTCCACAGATGAAGGGTACATCAAGTTGATTGTGGAGATTTAATCCGCTGCTCCTGAGGCTGCTGGGATAGGTTTCCGTTTCTCTTCTTTGTTTGCACAGCTCCCAGGGCTCAGCTTTGGATTTGGACCCGCCTCTGCATGTAGGTCACCTGAGGGCGTCTGTTCTTCACGCAGACAGGACGGGGTTAAAGGAGCAGCTGATTCGGGGGCTCTGGCTCACTCAGGCCAGGGGGAGGGAGGTGTACGTATGCAGAGCGAGCCTGCGGCAGAGGCCGGCATGACGTTGCACCAGCCTGAGGCGCGCCGTGCATTCTCCCGTGCAGGCTCAGCGGCCATGGCTCATGGGCCCAGCCGCTCCGCGGCATGTGGGATCTTCCCGGACCGGGGCACGAACCCATGTCCGCTGCATCGGCAGGCGGACTCTCAACCAGTGCGCCACCAGGGAAGCCCTCCACTGACATTCTTACTGTCTCCAACGTTTTTCCAGAATGTCATGTAGTTGGAATAATACAGTATATAGCCTTTTCAGATTAGCTTATTTCACTTTCTTTCATGGACTCTGACTTTGGAGTTGTATATAAAAAATTGTCACACCCAAGGTCATTTAGATTTCTCCTATGTTTTCTTCTAGAAGTTTTATAGTTTTGCATTTTACATTAACTCTCTAATCCATTTTGAGTTAAATTTTGTGAAGTGTGTATGGCCTGTGTGTAGATTCTTTTTTTTTTTTTTGCACGTGGATGTCTAGTTGTTGCAGCATCATTTCTTGAAAGAACTGTCTTTTCCCTATTTTACTGCCTTTCACTATGTAGAATTTACTTCCAGGCAGAAAGCTTTACCAATCCTGGTGAGAAAGATCTTCCCACAGAGTGGTAGTTCAGGCTACCCTAAGTGGCAATTCAGAATTGAGAAGGAACAGAAGGGTGTCTATGTGGGAAGAAGTCAAAGAAAGTTTGATAAGGCTTCAAAAACCAATTCCTACACTTCTGTCTGTTGTTTGTGAACAGTTTTTTTTTTTAACCACTTTTTGTCTAACTTACCAGTTGTTTTTGATACAATGCATGCCCTTTAGAAATTATTACTTCATAGACAGGAACAGAAATTCTATTTATATTTTCCATCTGTTTCTATATATCTGAAGACATGAGTTCATACTGATACCACCAAGGCCAATCCAATATTTTTCTTCCTTTTGATAACTCTCTTCCCAAACTATGAGAAAGCTATTGCCATTATCTTTAATAGTTTCATTTATTTGATCCATTCTCCTAAATTTAACAACCACTTTCCATTTTTGAGTGCCCACAGAGGCTCTAATACGCACCTAAATATCCCTTCACATGTGAATATCCTCATTACCCCATTAGGCTTTGGGATTCTATGTCAGACCATCCCTCTGCATGGTCACTTTTCTCCTTTACCTGATGGGACTCTGACACATTACAGTGAACCTTCCTCCTCTATGCACATTCTCTTTTTCCACCTGTGCTTTGACACCTTATACAGGGCTGCCCCCACTTTTGGATGTTTTCCTTATTCAGGTAGACTCTGAATAACTTTGCTAGGCTGCTCTCCCTCATGACTACCTTCCTCATCATTCTTCAGTTCTGTCACCTTTTCATTGTGCTTTCTTCCCACATAGATACTCTCCGATCCTTCTCAGACTCTGAGTGGCCACGCTCGGCTCTCTCCTTGTGGAAGCACTTCATACCATTTGAGTTCCAACAACCTGTGCCTCAGCACCACTCTGTGTGAAGACTTCCTTTACCATGTTGGGGCTCTGACACTGCTTGTGAGGCCACACCTTCACAAGGATGCTCTCCCTGCCCTCCCACCCAAGCTCTGAATTTTTGTGCTAGATCACCTTAAAATCTGTCACCCCATCTCAGGCCACCTCCGTGAATTTTCAGTATCCTCTTCTCTTCTGTCTCTCTCTTGCTCTAACTTTCACAGCCTGTTCTGCTCTAACCATTTGTAATGAGGTCCTTCTCAACACACAGGGAATATGATATATCATGTCACCTTCTTCCAATATGAAGGCCCTCTGTAACACTCTCAGGGTCTGGTAACTCACACTCAGCCACTGATGTGTTTACTCCATTTGGGTTTGCCTCTCCACATTAGGTTACCTCCCTGTATGGACACATTCCTCACCCCACTTTGGCTCTACCATCCCATGCTGGGACTTCTCTAGGCATGGGCCACCTACTTTCCCTCCTTTGGGCACTGCAAACCTGTTCCACGCTGTCCACAAACTTGGACAACCTCTTTAATCTGCTTGGTTTCAGATAACTCTCATTGGGGTGATGTTTTCCTGATTCTACTTGGACTCTGACTCCTCATGGCAGGCTGTATACTGTGTGGGCACCCTCTTCACTCCATTAACATTTCAAAGGTCCATGCCAGGCTGACTCTCCATGTCGACAAACTCAGTGCACTTACTTGCTTTGACACCTCATGTCAAACAGCCTTACCATACGGAGGTCTTTGTTACTCTGCTTGGGCTCTGACACCCTAAGCCAGGATACCTCTCTATATAATGTCCACTTTTCTCTGCCCCCAACTAGTGGCTTTAGGGTTAAATGATTAATGAAGAAAAGGGAAAGGTAAAAGAAGAGAAAGAGAGAAAGAATTGAAGAGGAAAACTCATAATACTATTCGAAGGCATAAAACTATATAATATAATCTAGGCAAAATATGTATAGACTGATGAATCATTGACTAGTCATGCTATGGGTCACTGTGTATTTATTCCTCTTCTACTTCCAAATAATTTCAAAATTATCAATAATAAAATATATTTTTATAATAGTAAGATATAGTGTTTTTCAGGAAAGGAATGGTATGCTTTTAAAGAGATTATTTTTATTGTTTATTGTAGCTAAGACTTATTTATACTTGATGACAAATGCAGATACTTGATAATTCCAGTAAAGAAATCCATAGTTATTCAAATTAGGTGATCATTACATATCTATCTGTACCTGCACTATAGAAAATTCATAATAAAAATTCGATATATTAAATTAAAATCCAAGAGACTGTCCATACTTGGACGAATTTATTGATTCAAACTTGCTATGTTAGAAAGAGATGAAAAGTCACTTGCAGTTTCTTTCACTCTAACAAGAAAAACTAATAAAAAGGAAAAATTTGGAATTTGTGAGTCCATATTTGTGGAAATAAAATAAACTATTTTGTGGTACAAATCAAAATGGCACATTGGGTATTAAGATAAATGTAATTTTATTTATTATTTTGCTATGGAGATAACTTACATATACCACATACATAGAAGGAAAAATTTACTCATGGGCAAAGAGACTATTTGTCACTGTTGTCCTAGGGACCAATTGAGTATTAGTTAATTATTTGAATCTCTCTATGCTTTCTTCCTTCCCAAAGAAACGGTTATGAGTCCAATACCCTGCACTGAAGACCTCCTTGGTCTCTCAGATTTTTCTGAATTTCAGAAATTAAAGGGGTTTTTGACAAGAGGATGGTAAATTTTCTGTAGGCTTTAAGAAGTGGTGGTTTCAGCAGTAACTGCAGAGATAGTTATTGAAGATGGAGTTCAGTACTGGGATGATCCTGCAGTTACAGATTACACTGTCTACAACTGGGCGTAAGTGGGACTTAGTCTAAAACAATGTGGTGATATTCATTAGTTATAAGTCAGTGGGTAATAAAAAGATAGTTATAAACAGCTTTTGCTTCCACAAGTTTAGCCTTGTCTCCATAGGATGGATGAATGTGAAGTGGGTTGGGAGTGGAGGGTAAATAAATGGAAGTTTAATGGATATTATTTTATGAATCATACTTCAATTGTATTCTTACATGTTGGGGCTTATTAATAAAAAATATTCTTTTTCACTGCTGAAACTTAAAATAATTTCATTTTAAATTAAACAAAATGAACATTTATGGGCCTGTAATATGTCTCAGATACTGAATAGGACATTTACACATATCATTTAGGTTTATATTCATATTTAAATCCTGTTTACAATCCATCTAAGTGGTGTAGGCAACAGCTGGCAAATGCCAGAGCTTAAACTGCAACCTAGATATGGCTGATTTCAAAAATCCACTATTTTTCTATTAACTATGTTTAACATCCCTGATTTTAACTTACAATTGAGTATTAGGGACATGAAAGGTTTCTGTCAAAAATATCTGGATTTTTAACAGGATTCATACCCTGCTCAGCCTATTTCCTTTAGAATTTCAACTTATATACTGTATCAGTTAAGTCTGAATCTTCCACTGTCACAGTAACTCATCAATCTAATCCATACAGTCAATGTGGTAGCTGGATTATAAATATACACCCATGCACACTTATGCCAATATTATATGTTTTGGCCATCAAGTTGCTCAAATTGAGTAGTAAAATCAAATTAATTCCAATAGCACTGTAGATATTCCCTACATGACTGTTAAATTTCTTCCAAGCCATTCATCTTTAATGTATGTCGAATCAATGCTTTAACACCTATAGGGACTGGGTACTCATTATCTCAGTTAGCAGACATACTTGAATCCCTCTGGCACAAAACCCCACCTTCACTTAAACACAGATCTATTTTTGAAGTACTTATCTAAAACACAATTAATCCCCTTGCTCATGACAGGCTTTCAAATACTGAAGAGATACACCTAATTCCCTAGTGAGCTCACTCTTTGCTATTTTAAAATGCCATGCTGCCTTCCATCATACGTCTTGTGAAAGAATTTAGAGAATTTGTATGATTTTCTTACAATATGTTCATTTCAGAGATTCAATATAGTATTCTCCAATAGTGATAAAATGGTTACATAGCTCAGTAGAAAACTACTAAGGTCAAACTTCATTAAAAAAAAAAGATACTCAAAGTGTTCTTTTAAGCTGCTTCTCCTTTTAAGATTTTTATTTGTGCTAGGAGTTTTAAATCAGAAACCAATTAGAATAAAATAAAATCCAATTTCATGGGCCATGGAGAGACCAGGCAGTTTCATTTATCATTACAGAGTCTCTTCCACTTAGATCTTCTTTTGAACATTTTATTCCTAGGGAATATCTTTTATCCAACTGCATTAGTAAATGAAGGTGTAACACTGTTCAGTTTTGCTTGTGTGTGCTTTGTTCTCATCTGCCATCAGCTGAAGTCAGTTGTCCATCTCCAAGATGTAATGAGGACTACTTGTTGCCATACAGAATGTCTTGACACAATTATTATAATGCCAATGAAAGCTTTCTCTGGAGGACACATTTTCTGAACACGCTGAAAATGTAATCCTTTTAAAATGTTTTTTTTTCCACATGAATTCCCAAATGAGGAGTTCTTACGACTATATTTATTTCAAAGGAAAAATGTACACTTCTAAATTTATTACTTATTTAAGACCCATATGAATATGTAGTCTTGCAAATATTTAACAAAAATAATAAGTAATACATTAAAATCAATTTAGTTTTTCTTTTGTAGCAAAATAAATAAAATATAAATTAGCATATTAATGCCTTTACACTTTGGTCTTGGGACCAAATATAAAAATAAGAAATATACTAGATTATATTACAAAATTATGTGATCCTTTTTGCTTTGAATCTAAATAAACCTAATTTCTATGAGATATGTACATGTGTTCCAATAAAACAGGAAAATGAAAGCATGAACTTAGAAAATGTAATTTTAGTTCCTTTAGATATTCTTTTATTTGCCTATGCTTCCCCAATAAAAAGCATTATCTTTTAAATCTTATTTTATTTTCAGAAAACTCTAAATTGTAAAGTGAATAAAAACTTCAAAATGAGGGAATCGCAGAATGTGTATCTATCCTAACTGCTGAAGTACAACTTAGTGATTATATTTATTACTGAATATTCAATAACAAAAATTAGCAGTTGAGGGGATAGAGGGGATGCTGTGTGTGACACCCAATCTGATGAAATAAATTAAATATCTGGTAAGTGACAGGCAGTATAAGGGAAAAGAGGTCCTGATATATTAAATATTATGATAACATCTTACTCTGCCACATGAGTATTGAGTAGTTTATAGTTAAAGAAAGATGCTTCTTATGTTCTAACTCACTTTTGTCTTTTTTAAAAATTGTTTTCCCCTGTTCCTTCATCTCTGAGGGAGTGCGGTTCATTGTCTTTTATCCTACCATCTCTATTCTCATAGTTCTGCTTCTTTCCTCATCCTTTCTCATCTTCTCTCTTCAATTCTCCTTTTCTCCCTTCTCCTTCTCTCCCTTGAAATGATCAAAGTGGTGATTTGGTACAGGAAAACTCACTCTACTTTATTCTGCCAAACTGAGACAAAAGCCTCAAAGAGTTCTTTCTTACTTTTGAAAGTGCATTACGCCAGCTTTAAATATGCAGATAAACAAAAGTAAAACCAGTTCCATTTTTTAAGATAATAAATGTTATGTTACAATATATTTCCATATTTTTAATCAAATTAGTTATGTTTTCAGGTACTTGATATTCATAGCCTGCCAAGTGACAATCATAAACCACCAAGTAAAAGGAGATCACCACATGGTCTCAAAGGTCCTGTATTGAATAGGGTAAAGGCTAAGGTTTAAAGCAAAGCTGGGCTTTGACCTTAACAAACCAATTAAATGTTCTGTGCCTCATTTATCTTTAGTATTACATGAGAATATTCTTACCTGTGTTGTCTATATACCCATCTTGTTATGGTACTAAGTAGACAGTACCCTATAAAACAAAATGAGAAATAGAATCAGCCATAGAGTAGTTTGGTAATGAAATAAAATGAATTCTGCCATTCTCCCTTCTAGAAATGTCTCTTCATGTGACAACATATATATCCAGGGGTCATATTTGCACCTTCAAATATGTGAAGGGCATTTTTAAACCTAACCTTGCAACCTTAAGTAATTCTTCTACTATTAAACTCCCCACATTCCTCTATCATATTACACTTAGTTTTTCTTTATAGATTTATGCCATGTTTTTTTACTTGATTATTTTGTGTCTTGCTCATTAGACTGTAAGCTCTGTGACATTGGGGAACATATCTTTTTAGTTCATCATTATATACTCAGAACATAACAGAATGAAAAAAAAAATAGATTAGTGAAAGGAAAACTATATAGATAATCTGATTAAAAATACCTAACTCCAGACATTGTAAAATTACTCACAATAAATATGAAATACAAATTAAAATATTAATGAGATATCATTCATCATCATATAGATTGCCAAAGCATACAAACATTGATAAAGCCCACAACTGGTAAGGCTGTGGAGAAATTGACACTCATTTGTAATTATCATAAATAATTGCATTATTTTTAAAGTAAATTTTAAATGTGAGAGGAGTAATTCTCTAGGTGAATGTTATTAGGTTGATGGAGAATATATTTTCTTTCATATATCAACCAAGAGATTCTTCAGTATGAATTAAGTATTAGCAAAAAAGTGTAAAAGGCACAAAACTTGTAACTCAGCTATCAGCTAGGATCATCCTTTCTCTTAACATCCAGGTAAGATTAGCCTGAACAGCCATTTTACATCCTGTGGAAGGAATAGTGACTTTAAGATTTCTACAAATAATCAGATGGACACCTGTGGATCTATTACTTTCATTTATTTAATTATCTTTCTCTGTTTATGCTCTTTTCACTTTGGTAACAATTTCAAGAACCCCTTTGTCTTGAAATTTCCCCATTTCTCAACTAGATCAAGCAAACGATAATACAAAAAATGCTTCTATGCAAGATTTTAATGAAGGCCTGTCAGTCAGGAAAGAGAAACTATGTTGCTGAACCTTTAAATATTATTTCTCAGGTATCACATTTCTTAAAAAAAAGTCTCAGAACCATGTTGACCACTGGTCATATCAATCATCCTTATGTTTCTGATTCCTGTCTCCTGAACTCCACTTTTATTGCATGTTTCCTGTATGGATCTTCCAAAAGTATTCTCATTTTTCAGTCCCTCCCTTGCAGTCTTAGCTGTAGGACTATAATATTACAAAATGTTCAGCTAAAATAAATGCTGGATACTTTGTGGCCCTTTACCAATAAGAAGGACAATACTTTTTCTCCTTTAAAATAATCCATCTAGTTTAAAATATAAAATATAGTAATATTTTAAAATTCTCTTCTTTAGACAACTCAAATAATTTGGAATGTGACAGGACCAACATGTGACTGAGAATTGTGACTTCTAGTCTAAACTCTGACCATTGCTTTAGGAAAGTTATGGTAGGCAGAATAATCATCCCCTAAAAATGCCTATATCTTAATCCCTGGAACCTGTGAATATCTTGCTTTATATGGTAAAAGGACTTTGCAAGTATGATTAAGGTGAAGGACGTTGAGATGGACAGATAATGACGAATTATCTGGGTGAGCCCAACCTAATTACCTAAGTCTTTGAAAAAAACCTTTCCTGACTGGGTCAGAGCAAGAAGGATACTGTAGAAGAATGATCAGAGAGAGACAATGTTGCTGGCTTTGAAGATGGAATAAGGAGGTCAAAAACTAAATAATCTTGGTGGCCTCTAGAAGCTGGAAAAAGAAAGGAAACATATTCACCCCTAGAGGCTCAAGAAAGGAACACAGTTCTGCTGATGCCTTGATTTTAGCACAATGAGACAACTGTTGGACTTCTAAACTACAGAAGTGTAAAATAATAAAATTATGTTGTTTTAAGATACTAAGTTTGGGCTTCCCTGGTGGCGCAGTGGTTGAGAGTCTGCCTGCCAATGCAGGGGACACGGGTTTGAGCCCTGGTCTGGGAAGATCCCACGTGCCACGTAGCAACTGGGCCTGTGAGCCACAACTACTGAGCCTGCGCGTCTGGAGCTTGTGCTCCGCAACAAGAGAGGCCATGACAGTGAGAGGCCCGCGCACTGCGATGAAGAGTGGCCCCCACTCGCTGCAACTAGAGAAAGCCCTCCCACAGAAACGAAGACCCAACACAGCCAAAAATAAATAAATTAATTAATTTTAAAAAAATAGTCTCAGGCCGTCCCCCCCCGCCCCCACCAGTTGTTTGCTAAGTTTCCTAGTTACTTATTCCTAATTCATGTCCAAATTCCCAGCAGAAATATAAAAAAAAAAACCACATAAAAAAAAAGATACTAAGTCTGTAGTAATTTCTTATAGAAGCAATAGAAAACTAAATACAAAAGTCATTTATTCTTTTTTTTTTTTTTTTTTTTTTGCGGTATGCGGGCCTCTCACTGTTGTGGCCTCTCCTGCTGCGGAGCACAGGCTCCTGACGCA
Organism: Monodon monoceros; assembly: GCF_005190385.1. NCBI lineage: Eukaryota > Metazoa > Chordata > Mammalia > Artiodactyla > Monodontidae > Monodon > Monodon monoceros. The sequence goes on from NW_021703782.1 coordinate 83,944,076, forward strand.
GAGGCCCAGCGGCCGTGGCTCAAGGGCCCAGCCGCTCTGCAGCATGTGGGATCTTCCCGGAATGGGGCACAAACCTGTGTCCCCTGCATCGGCAGGCAGGCTCTCAACGACTGTGCCACCAGGGAAGCCCCAGAAGTCATTTATTCTTATTCCTTCTACATACAAACAGATGATTAGAATGACTCTCCAAGACCTTTCCACATCTCAGTTATCTGATGAACATGGCTACAGTGGTAATTTGGGGAGAGTAACTTTATTGTTTTCCTAAGGAACCACCAATCAATATAAACCTATGGTTACTGGCTGCCTCTACTCAGAAGTGCACTTTAAAATGCACTGCATTCTGATACTCCTTGTGGTATATTTATTGAGATCAGTAAACCTTCAAACTAATACTTTCTAATTCCAGATAGTCCAGACCTGTTAAAATGTTCAGGAACTACAGGTCTAGGCATGATCTTCTTAATGTTTTCTAATGCTAAACTGGACTCTGACCATCTCAATTCTACCTGAAAATCAGACAATCTCGTCCCTCTTTATGGGTTGATAATAGATTTTAATACAAAAGAGATGTGGAACAAATATCCTGGCAGGCCCAAGCTTCATGTGCTTGTCAGAAATCCTGGTTATAGATATCCCTTTTTCCTTGTTATTGTTAACACTGAAGCAAAGGAATCCTCTTTCATCTATCTTTCCAAGTATTCATTTGCCTATTTTGAGTTAACTCAAGTTATTTACAATAGCCCTCTCTCTTATTTTTGTAGTTCTTTAGAGAAGAAGTTGGTTCTCAAAAATCCTTTACCCACTATACAGGTTATGCATTTATAGCTTTTAGAGCTACAAGTGTGGCCCCTTTGCTCCTCTGGCCTGCTGTGGATTCACATCTTTTCAATATTGGTGATATAATCCAAATATTGTGTGCTTAACAGGGAGATCAGCTTGGTGCTTTGTGACTACCTAGAGGGGTGGGATAGGGAGGGTGGGAGGGAGATGCAAGAGGGAGGGAATATGGGGATATATGCATACATACAGCTGATTCACTTTGTTATACAGCAGAAACTAACACAACATTGTAAAGAAATTATACTCTAATAAAGATGTTAAAAAAAAAAAGAAAAAATATCTGGGAAAAAAATATTGTGTGCTTAAGAAGCAGTTTCCATGCCCATAACATCATTTCCAATGATGCCAGCTAATAACTTTAGCAAGTTAAAAAAATCATCAAGGTATAATGTAAGGTGAATAATGAATAAACACTGTACTCTGCCTTTTAAAAACAGCTGGGCTTAGAGGTCTGGGCTTAATTCAAATAAATTTGGAAAAGCAAATGAATAACTATACTGTCAAATAACCTACAAGGAGCATTTAAACTTACAAATAAAGACAAGACTGCAGTAAAATCTCCAAGCTACACTTTTTAGCCATTGACACTTATTAAAACATCTAGAATTATATTCATTCTATTAACATTCTTTATGTTAGGCATCAGAGAGTGAGTGTAAATGAGATATAAAAGGCTTGCATTGTTGTGGAACTTAATACCTAGATTTGGCTTTCTGTATCATTCTACTAAGTTTTAAGTATATTTGACATAGGTACCTGCACCGGTGGGACTGAATGCAACCTGACACCACATCTATTCCCTAGTTTGAAGTGAACTCTCCCTAAGTCAAATCTGCTTAGATGGATTTAAGAGTTGGGGTGGAGACCCACTAAAACATGCAGAACACTGAGGGAAGGGTGTGATGAGAGAGAACAATTTCCATATCAAGTTGTAGCAGTAAGGCCACTGCATAGGAAACACAATGGAAGCTTAATACTTTAAACATTTATTCAACAAATGTATACTGAGAATCTATGATTTTCCAGGTGCTAAAGTTCATACAGGCAATCAAACTGTAAGAATTCTTTCAGTAGTGATAAAAGCATCAGATACTAGCATTTTAATTGAAGCAGGTGAATCAATATCAAGAGTTCAGAAATGCAGAAGCATTGGCATGAGGCAGAAGCTTAGCTAACTTGAAAGTAATATGTGGTGAAGACTGGGTAAATAAATGAAAGCAAAAGAATGATGGAGTCTGTTGTAGTTAATATATTAACTCATGTATAGTTGAGAGATATTATAACACTACACTTTTAATTCCTCCCTTTCAACTTTTGGCCTATTTTGTCATATATTTTACTTTTATCAATGCTCTAAACTGGTCATACTTGTTAATGGTTTTAATGGTAATGAGTTCTCTCAACATTTGTTATTCTAAAAAATCATTATTTCACCTCTATATTTGAAAGATATTTTGCCAGGTATAGAATTTAGGGTTGCAAGGTCTATTATTATTACTATTATTACTTAAGCTTTTTACAGATGTCACTGCATTGTCTTCTGGATTGCATCATTCCTAATAAGAATTCTGCTTTGATTTTCCGTATGTGATGTTTATTTTCCCTCTAAACACCATGAACATTTCTCTTCATCTTTGGTTTCAGCAGTTTGAATATGATGTTTAGTTTTTTTCAGTTATTATTTATAATAGTTGGGTTCTCTTATAGAGTCTGTGGTTTGATATGTTTCACTTTATTTTTGGAAAATTCTAGGTCCTTATATCTTCAAATATTTCCACTGCACTGCCCTGTTATTTCCAACTTCTTCAGGAATTCTGATTAGATATATGATACTATCCTACAGCTCTTTAACACCGTTTTTCCCCCATTCCTTTTTCTATTTTGATTCTGTTTAGGTAGTTTCTATTTCACATCACATGTTCATGCATGCTGCCAATCTTTTCCACTAGAGCTATCAAGATATTAATTATATTTAAATTATCTGATAGTTTTAATATATAATTCATCTTGAAGTCTGGTTCTGACAACTGCTTTATCTCTTCAGGTTTTTATTTGCTTCTTTATGTGTCTCATAATTTTGACTGAATGATAGACATCCTGCGTAGAATTGTAGAAACTTAGGTAAATAGTATTTCTGTCTGGATATGCACTATACCTCTTCTGCTAGGCTGTTAGTGTGGTGTTTTGAGTCAATTTGGTCAGGAATTGATCTGGGTTTAGGTTTTGTTGTTGCTACCGTTACCTTTAGTACACCACCATCTTCACATTTCTCTGGTGTTACCTTTTGCTTATGGCAGTTATTGGCTTACTGAATTGTTTTCCTCATTGTTCCTCTTCTGGCGTCAGCTTTTGGTCTTTCCTGTGTGACTGTATTTCATAGAAGGTCTCTCACCATATCATTGCCAGTGTTCCAGCAGTAAATTGCATTTTACTTGTAGTTTTAGTCTAGTAGTGGAAAAGAGAAGGATGGTGTTCTTTTTGTGGCCTGGTTCATCTTCAGTCCCAGGCAGGACATTTTTCCTTGGGTCTCGGGGATGGGTTTTTTCCATGATGTCTCCTTTTGCCCAGTGGTAAGAGAGGTTTAATGATTTGGGCCAGGGATGGTTCCTGTCTCTTCTGTGGGGTTAGAAATGGGTATTCCCTATTAAAAGCATTAAAAGCAAGGTACAAAAACTTCTATTTAGTATACTACCTTTTCATTTTCTAAAGCAGGGAAAACAAGAATATAAACATATTTACTTATTTTTCCAAAGAAAACACAAGAAAGTTGATAAATCAAAATGGTTACCTACAGGAGCTGGCAGGTAATGGGATGGGGATAGGACTTCTATGAATTTCATTTTCTTATAGCTTTGAATGTTGAACTATGTATGTATTTATATCTTCAAAATATAAAATTAAATTAGAGGTTGAAAGAAGTAATAGCAATCTTCAAATTAAGAAGGAACAAAAGCTTATACATAAATGCTCATAACAGCCTTATTATAATAGCCAAAATATGAAGACAACCCTAAATTTTATCAATAGGAAAATAGAGACTCAGGGATTTTCATACAATGGAATACAATTCAGCAATAAAAAGGAACAAATTATTATACTTACAATGTTATAAATGATTCCCAAAAATAATATGCTGAGTAAAAGAAGTTTGACATAAAAAAGTATATAGTATATTATTCTGTTTATATAAAAACCTAGTCCAAATTGATCCATTGTGACAGAAACCAGATCCACTGATTTCTACTGGAGATAGGGATCGGTGAGATTAACTTAAAAAGAAGCATCATGCATATACTCTCTTTCGTGTGTTGAAATATACTGATCTTGGTGGTGGTAATTCAATGGTTGTCAAAATTCATTAAACTATAAATTTAAAATTGGTGCATTTCATTATATATAATATATATATAGTTTTTAGTGTAATAAATTTATTTTTAAAGCAAAAAATAAAGCACAAGAGACATGAAAGGCAGTATATTAAAGTGAAGTCCCAAGTACATTTTTCTTCAGAGAGGAAGGTTTAGTTTTATAAGATTGCAGCTGTTCAAAGTTTAGAAAATAAAGGATTGCATCATGCTTAAAAAATTGCAGATAACTTATTTTTTATTCCACATTACAAAAAAGAAAAAGAGAAATAATGTTCTATGTTGGACTATTAGCATACACACTTCCAACTGGGTAATATAATCAATATTTATTATTCATATATTTGTGAATAATATCACAATCATATTGCACAGTGACCAATGAAGCAATTATTTTGTTCCAAAAGAAAAATATAAGATTTCAGTTGTAATCATATCTACGGTTTTGTACAAACTCTTTTCTTCTAATATGTTGTTTCTGAGCCCATTTTACTTGGTTTTAAAATATTTTATAGGGGGCTTCCCTGGTGTTGCAGTTGTTGAGAGTCTGCCTGCCGATGCAGGGGACACGGGTTCGTGCCTTGGTCCGGGAAGATCCCACATGCCGCGGAGCGGCTGGGCCCGTGAGCCATGGCCGCTGAGCCTGCGCGTCCGGAGCCTGTTGCTCCACAACGGGAGAGGCCACAACAGTGAGATGCCCGCGTACCGCAAAAAAAAAAAAAAAATTTATAGACATTGAAATAAATAATATTACCAAGCATACTAGCAGATTAAGTCAGAGAAATCAAGACAAATATATCTTAGCATAAATTTTTGCCATGTGCTGCAGTATGCTTTAGTCATAGATAATTTTTAATATCTAAAAGATAAAATAAATCTTAAAACTTTAATGTGTGTGTCCTTCACTGCTTTAAAATCATTACTGAATAATGGATGATATATCTCCTTTTATTATTTAGATCTTTCATCTGCTATCTTTTGCAACTTAAACTTTTAGGAACTAAATTCAGTAACACAATTTTATTGGTTTTTACTTAGCTTTTCAAAGTGCTTTGGGAATCTCTCAAAGAAAGAACATACTTCATAAGACATATTACTCATGATCACACCTTCAGGAGTGATTCTTTATAATGTCACATGACTTTATTTTGTCTCTAAACTTACCGATGAGATACACATTAATTGTTAGAAAAGTACAATGTGGGCACTCAATGAACATGTTTTCAGTTCTTTAAATTTCAATAGTTAAAGAAATGTCAACTAGTTCTTTTTTTCCTCTGAAATTGTCCGTTTATTCTAAAGTGGAGAAATTACTGACAATGTAAATCATGATTACATTGTACTGCGTATCAGCAATTTTAACATTTTTTCCTTCAAAAATGTCTTAAATGATCCATTCATTTTTTCCTACTCCTAGAGATACAACTGCACTTGAAGTACTTCAAAAGATTATACTGAGGATCTTGTTCTCTCCTTTTCTGATTGAGGCATATCTTTGACCACATCAAGCATCCAGTTCTACCAGAATGCTAAACCATTTAATCTCCCCATATCCAATACAACAAAACACAAAGGCCCATGCTCTTAAAGATCATGCAAAATTACCTCCTCAGGTTTAAGCTGAAACAGTCTTTAGGCAACCTTTACATCAAAATACAGTAACCCTTTTAGGTATATAATGAATTTTGGGGTTAGCTGAGTTAGCTGTTGGCTTAACTAGTTGGTCAAGGTTAATTCTAAGGCAGCAAGAAGTTATGTAATTTAAATCTCACTAAATGTGGGTCAGAATCATCACCATTGCCTGCTAGAGGAAACATGACCTTGTTCTGAGTATTTGAGACATAGTTTCATGTGATGAAAATAAAATGGACTTTGAAGTAAGAAAAACCTGTATTCAAATCCAAGCTTTGTTATTTTCTGCAGTGTCCACTAAAATTTAGTAATCTATGAAAATCAAATGGGATAATGTTTATAAATGTCCAAAGAAATTAACTCAGCTGTAGACATTTCTTAACATATTTTAGACTTGTTTCCTGATTCTCCTTTTGGTAGCTATCCTATCCTTCCAAACCAAAAATGTATATTTGCTTATGGATGTTTATAATTTTATATATGTATATATATGAATTAGAATAAAAATTACTGAAATTAAAAACAGGAAAAATTAGAGAAAATGATGAAACCAAAATCTGATGCTTTAAAAAGATCAATAAAATCAATAAGATTCTAGCCATACTAAGAAAAAAAAGAGATAAGACACAAATTACTTATATAGAAATGAAAGAGGGATATCACTGCTGATCCTATGGGCATTAAAAGAATAATAAAGAAATATTATGAACAACTCTATGTCTTAAAATTTGATGACCTAGATGAAATGGACCAATCCTTGAAAGACACAACCTGTCAATACATACACAAGAAGAAACAGACAATTTGAATAGGCCCATATCTCTGAAAGAAATTAAAGCAATAATTAATAATCTTCCATAACAGAAAGCTCCAGGCCCAGTTGGGTTCTCTGGTGAATTCTACCAAACATTTAAGAAATAATTGTATTAATTCTTTATAAATCTCTTTCAGAGGATGAAGCAGGGGGAATTCTATAAGTAAATGAGAAATGCTGAAACAAATTCAGAATATTAATTCTACCTATCCCCAAAGTGGGCAGCCTCTAGGAGCTGGGAAATATAATGAATACATAGTCTCTCAGAACCTGCAGAAAGAAGACAGACCTCCCAACACCTTGTTTTTAGCCAAGTGAGACTTCTCATTTCCAGAACTATAACATGATAAACTTGAGCTGTTTTAACCTACTAAGTTTGTGATAATGAGTTATAGCAGCAATAGGACACCGATATAGGTTCTAATCTCATTTTCACACTTGCCAGAATGTGGAAACCAGAATTTTTGGGCTTTAGAATAGTTGGTCTTAAGGTAATGAGGGACTTAAGTCTCAGAAACTTTTATAATAAAGATGATTTAAAGAAAATATATGGTTTCTGGAGAAGAGAATATTCTAAGATTATACATGATAAAGTAAGAAATCTTGTGATGACAAAGTATAATGCTGAAGTATAATTCAGAAGTGGTTAGTAGAGCAGTTATATGGCATGTGAGAAGTTACATATAATGTCCTCATCCATGACACACATTCATAATTGATTCCAGCACTGAACCAGAGCCACTGTGTAGCTTTAAAATACACTTCAGCATAACACTAAAGGCAGCAACTTCTAATTTTTTTAGTTGGAGTATTTGTCATGCAAAATATATTCTGAATGGAGTAAGGTCGTAAGTACTCAAAGTAGTTAAAATGGGGGTAATTTAATAGATAGCCAATTACATAGGTGATAAAAAAGCTAAGATAAAAGGAGAAATTGAGGATACTTAGAGATTAGCAATGGCATAAAAACACTACAACCCTAGACAGGAGTTCTAACTATGGCCTGTCACTTGGGAGCTGTAGCCAATGCTGGAAAATTTTATGAGGGAAATGAAGGTTGAAATAAAAATCCATTGTGTATGTGGATACACTGGGCGCGCCAAAAGGTTCATTCTTTTTTTTTCTGTAAGATGGCTCTAGTAGCACTTAGTTGTCTTTAACTTCATTTGAAACAATTTTGTTAGATTGTATGTGATAGCTGTCACATCAGCGTGCATTTAAAAAAAGACTCATTAAAATTGGTGAATTTTTGTGTAGCCATTTTAATATTGAAGATGGAAGAGAAAAAGCAACATTTTTGGCATATTATGCTTTATTATTTCAAGAAAGGTAAAAACGAAACTGAAACACACAAAAAGATTTGTGCAGTGTATGGAGAAGGTGCTGTGACTGATCGAACATGTCACAAAACATGTCACAAACCACAAAAGTGGTTTGTGAAGTTTCATGCTGGAGATTTCTCACTGGACAATGCTCCATGGTTGGGTAGACCAGTTGAAATTGATAGCGATCAAATCAAAACAATAATTGAGAACAATCAACGTTATACCATGCGGGAGATAGCCAACATACTCAAAATATCCAAATCAAGTGTTGAAAATCATTTGCACCAGCTTGGTATGTGAATCATTTTGATGTTTGGGTTCCACATAAGTTAAGCGAAAAAAACCTTGACCATATGTCCACATGTAATTCTCTACTGAAACGTAATGAAAACGTTCTGTTTTTAAAACAAATTGAGACGGTGATGAAAAGTGGATACTGTACAATATGGAACAGAAGTGTTAGTGGGGCTAGCGAAATGAACCACCACCAACCACACCAAGGTCCAGACTTCATCCAAAGAAGGTGATGTTGTGTATATGGTGGAATTGGAAGGGAGTCCTCTATTATGAGCTCCTTCCAGAAAACCAAACGTTTAATTCCAACGAGTTCTGCTCACAATTACACCAACTGAAAGCAGCACTCAACGAAAAGCACCCAAAATTAGTCAACAGAAAATGCATAATCTTCCATCAGGATAATGCAAGACCACATGTTTCTTTGATGACCAGGAGAAAAACTGTTACAGCTTGACTGGGAAGTTCTGATTCATCACCTGTATTCACCAGACATTGCACCTTTGGATTTCCATTTACTTTGGTCTTTATAAAATTCTCTTAATGGAAAAAATCTCAATTCCCTGGAATACTGTAAAAGGCACCTGGAACAGTACTTCGCTCAAAAAAATAAAAAGTTTTGGGAAGACAGAATAATGAAGTTGCCTGAAAAATGGCAGAAGGTAGTAGAACAAAAGGGTGAATATGTTGTTCAATAAAGTTCTTGGTGAAAATGAAAAATGTCTTTTATTTTTACTTAAAAAAAAGAAGGCGAGGGGTACTTTCAAGATGACGGAGGAGTAAGATATGCAGATCACCTTCTTCCCCACAAATACATCGGGAAATGCATCTACATGTGGAACAACTCCTACAGAACACCCACTGAATGCTGGCAGAAGACCTCAGACTTCCCAAAAGGCAAGAAAATCCCCATGTACCTGGGTAAGGCAAAAGAAAAAAGAAAAAACAGAGACAAAAGAATAGGGATGGGACCAGCACCTCTGGAAGGAAGCTGTGAAGAAGGAAAAGTTTCCATACACTAGGAAGTCCCTTCACTGGCAGAGGTGGGGGTTACGGGGGAAGCTTCAGAGCCATCGAGGAGAGCACAGCAACAGGGGTGCAGAGGGCAAAGCGGAGAGATTCCTGCACAGAGGATCAGTGCCGACCAGCACTCACCAGCCTGAAAGGCTTATCTGCTCACCCACCAGGGCGGGTGGTGGCTGGGAGCTGAGGCTCAGGCTTTGGAGGTCAGATCCCAAGGAGAGGACAGGGGTTGGTTGCATGAACACAGCCTGAAGGGGGGTAGTGTGTCACAGCTGGCCAGGAGGGTGTCGGGGAAAAGTCTGGACCTGCCTAATAGGTAAGAGACCATTGTTTTGGGGTGTGTGAGGAGAGAGGATTCCTTCCCTGTCTGCCCACAGAAGGCAGAGAACCAGCTAAACGAGCTCCAGAGACAGGCACAAGCCATGGCTATCAGCTCAGACACCAGAGATGGACGTGAAATGCTAACACTGCTGCTAGAGCCACCAAGAATCCAGTGTGCAAATACAGGTCACTATCCACACCCCACTGCCTCAGGAGCCAGTGCAGCCCACCACTGCCAGGGTACTGTGATCCAGGGACAACTTCCCCAGGGGAACACATGGCACACATCAGGCTGTTGCATTGTCATGCTGACCCCTGCCACCACAGGCTTGCCCTGCATTGCAATTATAACTACCATACCCCTCCCTCCCCATGGAATGAGTGAGCAAGAGCCCCCTAATCAGCCACTGCTTTAACCCCATCCTGTCTGGGTTGGGAACAGATGCCTGAGGGCGACCTACACACGGAGATGGGGGCCAAAACCAACGGTAAATCTCAGAGCTATGCAAACAAAGAAGAGAGAAGGAAATTTCTCTGTGCAGCCTCAGGAGCAGTGGATTAAATCCCCACATTCAGCTTGATGTACCCTGAATCTGTGGAATACCTAAACAGACAACAAATCATGCCAAAATTGAGGCAGTGGACTTTGGGAGCAAGAATAGGCTTGGGGTTTAATGTATGCTACTTATTTGTTTCTGACTTTTAGGTTTATCTTAGCATAGATTTTAGTGCTTCTTGTCACTGGTGGATTTGTTTATTGGTTTGGTTGCTCTCTTCTTTAATACTTAAAAATTTTTTTTAATAATTTAAAAAGTTTTTTAACTTTAATAATGTAATTTTATATTTTATTTATTTATTATTATATATTCTTTCTTTTTCTCCCTTTTCTTCTGAGCCACGTGGCTGACAAGGTCTTCGGGCTCCAGCTTGGTGTCAGGGCTAAGCCTCTGAGAAGGGAGAGCCAAGTTCAGGTCATCGGACCATCAGAGACCTCCCGGCCCCAAGAGATATCAATTGGCGAGAGCTCTCCCAGAGATCGCCATTTCAACACTAAGACCCAGCTCCACCCAATGGCCAGCAAGCTCCAATGCTGGACGTCCCATGCCAAACAAGTAGCAAGACAGGAACACAGGATTTCAGTCAGCCTCTCTGCTAACACAATTAGCAGAGAGGATGCCTAAAATCATAATAAGCCCACAGACACCCCAAAACACACCACCAGACGTGGTCCTGCCCACCAAAAAGACAAGATATAGCCTCACCCACCAGAACACAGGCACCAGTCCCCTCCATCAGGAAGCCTACACAACCCACTGAACCAATCTTACTCCCTGGGGGGAAGAAACCAAAAACAATGGGAACTATGAACATGCAGCCTTCAAAAGGAGACCTCAAACACAGTAAGTTAAGCAAAATGAGAAGACAGAGAAACATTCAACAGATGAAGGAGCAAAGTAAAAACCCACTAGACCAAACAAATGAAGGGGAAATAGACAGTCTACCTGAAAAAGAATTCAGAGTAATGATAGGAACGATGATCCAAAACCTTGGAAATAGAATGGAGAAAATACAAGAAACATTTAACAAGGACCTAGAAGAACTAAAGAGCAAACAAATAATGATGAACAACACAATAAATGAAATTTAAAATACTCTAGAAGGAATCAATAGCAGAATAACTGAGACAGAACAGATAAGTGACCTGGAAGATAAAATAGTGGAAATAACTGCCACAGAGCAGAATAAAGAAAATAGAATGAAAATGAGGACAGTCTCAGAGACACCTAGGACAACATTAAATGCACCAACATTTGAATTATAAGGGTCCCAGAAGAAGAAGAGAAAAAGAAAGGGTCTGAGAAAATATTTGAAGAGATTTTGGCTGAAAACGTCCCTAACAAAGGAAAGGAAATAGTCAAGTCCAGGAAGCACAGAGGCTCCCATACAAGATAAATCCAAGGAGAAACATGCCAAGACACATATTCATCAAACTATCAAAAATTAAATACAAAGAAAAAATATTAAAAGCAGCAAGGGAAAAACAACAAATGACATACAAGGGAATCCCCATAAGGTTAACAGCTGGTCTTTCAGCTGAAACTCTTCAAGCCAGAAGGGAGTGGCAGGACATATTTAAAGTGATGAAAGGCAAAAACCTACAACCAAGATTGCTCTACACAGCAAGGATCTCATTCACCTTCGACAGAGAAATGAAAACCTTTAGAGACAAGCAAAAGCTAAGAATTTAGCAACTCCAAACCAGCTTTACAACAAATGTTAAAGGAACTTCTCTAGGCAGGAAACACAAGAGATGGAAAAGACTTACAAAAACAAACCCCAAACAATTAAGAAAATGGTAATAGGAACATTCATACTGATAATTACCTCAAGTGTAAATGGATTAAATGGTCTAACGAAAAGACATAGACTGGCTGAATCGATACATATCCTGTCCACAAGAGACTGAATTCAGGCCTAGGGACACATACAGACTGAAAAGTGAGGGGATAGAAAAAGATATTCCATGCAAATGGAAATCAAAAGAAAGCTGGAGTAGCAATTCTCATATCAGACAAAGTAGACTTTAAAATAAAGACTATTACAAGACACAAAGAAGGACACTACATAATGATCAAGAGATCAATCGAACAATATATAACAATTGTAAATATTTATGCACCCAACATAGGAGCACCTCAATACATAAGGCAAATGCTAACAACCATAAAAGGGGAAATTGACAGTAACACAATAATAGTAGGGGACTTTAACACCACACTTTCAACAATGGACAGATCATCCAAAATGAAAATAAATAAGGAAACACAAGCTTTAAATGACATATTAAACAAGATGGACTTAATTGATATTTATAGGACATTCCATCTAAAACACCAGAATACACTTTCTTCTCAAGTGCTCATGGAACATTCTCCAGGATAGATCATATCTTGGGTCACAAATCAAGCCCTGTTAATTTAAGAAAATTGAAATTGTATCAGGTACATGTTCCGACCACAATGCTATGAGACTAGATATTAATTACAGGAAAAAAACTGTAAAACATATGAACACAAGAAGGCTAATCAATACACTACTAAAACATGAAGAGATCACTGAAGAAATCAAAGAGGAAGTCAAAAATACCTAAAAACAAGTGACAATGAAAACACGACAGCCCAAAACCTATGGGATGCAGCAAAAGCAGTTCTAAGAGGGAAGTTTATAGAAGTACAATCCTACCTCAAGATATAAGAAATCTCAAATAAACAACCTGACCTTACATCTAAAGCAATAAGAGAAAGAACAAACACCCCCCCCAAAGTTAGCAGAAGGAAAGAAATCAGAAATAAATGAAAAATAAATGAAGGAAACAATAGCAAAGAACAATAAAACTAGAAGCTGGTTCTTTGAGACGATGAACAAAATTCATAAACCATTAGCCAGACTCATTAAGAAAAGCAAGGAGAAGACTCAAATCAACAGAATTAGAAATGAAAAAGGAGAAGTAAGCAGAAATACAAAAGATCATGCGAGATTACTGCACACAACTATATGCCAACAAAATGGACAACCTGGAAGAAATGGACAAATTCTTACAAAAGCACAAGCTTCTGAGACTGAACCAGGAAGAAACAGAAAATATAAACAGACCAATCACAAGCACTGAAATTGAAACTGTGATTAAAAATCTTCCAACAAACAAAAGCCCAGGACCAGATGGATTCACAGGCGAATTCCATCAAACATTTAGAAAGGAGCTAACACATACCTTCTCAAACTCTTCCAAAATATAGCAAAGGGAGGAACACTCCCAAACTTATTCTACAAGGCCACCATCACCCTGATACCAAAACCAGACAAAGATGTCACAAAAAAAGAAAACTAGAGGCCAATATCACTGATGAACATAGATGTGAAAATCCCCAACAAAATACTAGCAACACAGAATACTGCAGCACATTAAAAGGATCATACACCATGATCAAGCAGAGTCTATCGCAGGAATGCAAGGATTCTTCAATATGCGCAAATCAATCAACGTGATACACCACATTAACAAACTGAAGGAGAAAAACCATATGATCATCTCAATAGATGCAGAAAAACCTTTTGACAAAATTCAACACCCACTTATGATAAAACCTCTCCAAAAAGTAGGCATAGAGGGAACTTACCTCAAAATAATAAAGGCCATATATGACAAACCCACAGCCAACATCGTTCTCAGTGGTGAAAAACTGAAACCATTTCCTCTAAGATCAGGAACCACACAAGGTTGTCCACTCTCACCACCATTATTCAACATAGTTTTTGAAGTTTTAGCCACAGCAATCAGAAAAGAAAAATAAAAGGTATCCAAATCAGAAAAGAACTAAAACTGTCACTGTTTGCAGATGACATGATACGATACATAGAGAATCCTAAAGATGCTACCAGAAAACTACTAGAGCTAATTAATGAATTTATTAAAGTAGCAGGATACAAACTTAATGCACAGAAATCTCTTGCATTCCTATACACTAATGATGAAAAATCTGAAAGAGAAATTAAGGAAACACTCCCATTTTCCACTGCAACAAAAAGAATAAAATACCTATTAATAAACCTACCTAAGGAGACAAAGGACCTGTATGCAGAAAACTATAAGACACAGATGAAAGAAATTAAAGATGATACAAACAGCTGGAGAAATATACCATGTTCTTTGATTGGAGGAGTCAATATTGTGAAAATGACTCTACTACCCAAAGCAATCTACAGATTCAGTGCAATCCCTATCAAACTACCAATGGCAATTTTCACAGAACTAGAACAAAAAATTTGACAATTTGTATGGAAACACAAAAGACCCTGAACAGGCAAATCAATCTTGAGAAAGAAAAACAGAGATGGAGGAATCAGTGTCCCTGACTTCAGACTATACTACTAAGCTACAGTAATCAAGAAAGTATGGTACTGGCACAAAAACAGAAATATAGATCAATGGAACAGGATAGAAAGCCCAAAGATAATCCCACACACATATATGGGCACCTTATCTTTTTATTTATTTATTTATTTTTAGCTGCATTGTGTCTTCACTGCTGAGTGAGGGCTTTCTCTAGTTGCTGCCAGTGGGGGGTACTCTTCCTTGCGGTGCACGAGCTTCTCACTGTGGTGGCTTCTCTTGTTGCAGAGCATGGGCTCTAGGCATGCAGGCTTCAGTAGTTGTGGCTCGTGGGCTCTATAGTGGAGGCTCAGAAGTTGTGGTGCATGGGCTTAGTTGCTCCGTGGCATGTGGGATCTTCTGGACTAGGGCTTGAACCCGTGTCCCCTGCATTGGCAGGCAGATTCTTAACCACTGTACCACCAGAGAAACCCTGGTCACCCTATCTTTGATAAAGGAGGCAAGAATATACAGGAAAAAAGACAGCTTCTTCAATAAGTGTTGCTGGGAAACCTGGATAGCTACCTGTAAAAGAATGAAATTAGGACACTTCCTAACACCGTACACAAAAATAAACTCAAAATGGATTAAAGACCTATGTGTAAAGCCAGGCACTATAAAACTCTTAAGAGGAAAACATAGGCAGAACACTTTTTGACATAAGTCACAGCGAGACCCTTTTCGACCTACCTCCTAGAGAAATGGAAGTAAAAACAAAAATAAACAAATGGGACCTCATGAAACTTAAAAGCTTTTGCACAGCAAAGGAAACCATAAACAAGACCGAAAGACAACCCTCAGAATGGGAGAAAATATTTGCAAACAAAGCAACTGACAAAGGATTAATCTCCAAAATATACAAGCAGCTTATGCAGCTCAATATCAAACAAATGAAAAACCCAATCCAAAAATGGGCAGAAGACCTAAACAGACATTTCTCCAAAGAAGATGTACAGATTGCCAACAAACACATGAAAGGATGCTCAACATCACTAATCATTAGAGAAATGCAAATCAAAACTACAATGAGGTATCGTCTCACATCGGTCAGAATGGCCATCATCAAAAAATCTACAAACAATAAATGCTGAGAGGGTGTGGAGAAAAGGGGACCTTCGTGCACTGTTGGTGGAAATGTAAACTGATACAGCCACTATGGAGAACAGTATGGAGGTTCCTTAAAAAACTAAAAAGAGAACCCCGCAATCCCACTACTGGGCATACACCCTGAGAAAACCATAATTCAAAGAGTCATGTACCACAATGTTCATTGCAGCACTACTTACAATAGCCAGCACATGGAAGCAACCTAAGTGTCCATCGATAGATGAATGGATAAAGAAGATATGACACATATATACAATGGATCATCATAGTATGTAAGAATAAGAAAAAAAATTTTAAAAATTATTCTTACATAGTATGTAAGAATAAGAAAAAAAATTAAAAAGACATTCTGCCTTTAAAAAAAAAAAAACTCTTTGATATGTCAAGGAACCTAAAGAAAACATAATCTGAAAAATAGGGATTCTGTAAAAAGGGATACATTTTCCAAGATGTAATGATGATTAAAACTGAAGTGTATAGACTTAGACTTGCTCCCATGTAAAGCTCCTTCCTATTTCACTTGTCTGAAGAACACCAGCCTGCCTGATATATTGCATACACAGGAAAAAGTACAAAATAAAAATTTCATTTCCTCTTATTTGACATGTTCATGTATAGTAGCTCAAAAAGTCAATTTACAAATTATATAAGATTAAATAGGTGCAATTTCCTAGTTGTTTTTTTTTTTAGCAGTACGCGGGCCTCTCACTGTTGTGGTCTCTCCCGTTGCGGAGCACAGGCTCCGGACTCGCAGGCTCAGCAGCCATGGCTCACGGGCCCAGCTGCTCCGCGGCATGTGGGATCTTCCCGGACCGGGGCACGAACCTGTGTCCCCTGCATCGGCAGGCGGACTCTCAACCACTGCGCCACCAGGGAAGCCCCTTAGTTGTTTTTTAAGTGAGAGTTTTGTGGAAATAATTGTTATGCTATTAGATTAAAATGTGCTATTAGGATAAAATAAAATATTAAGAGAATGTTGACTGGATATAGTCATAATGTGGTCATATATTTTTCATATTTCCACATTTAAGATACGTCTAATATTGATTTCATAAGATGCAGATAAATCTTCAAATATTAATAATTTTAAAATGAAAACTATAAAGTTGATTTTTTTAGGTGTGTTTCTCTACTGCTATATATAATCATTTCAGGCAGAAAATTATCTTTGACATTTTAAGTCAAAAAATGAAGTAAAATGTATGCCAATTAGTAGGCATAATTTTCCTAGAGTAGATTATAATAAATACCCAATACACAAATGATTGACTTTGCAAAAATAATCATCAAGACATAATATATCTCAGCATTCATCAAGCTTTTCCTTCCTCAGTCCATCAGAACAGACTTCATGCCTATCTGTCATAATCAATTGAATATTTTTCAGCTGACAGACTAAAGCACATGGGGGAATTCCTAGATGATTTGATGGACAGCATTCCTGTCAGAAAACTGAAAGGTAGATTGAGTAAGAATTCATTTTATTTATGACAAGTGATTAAGTGTTTTGGTTCCTAAAAGTTACAAAGTGAAATTTCCTGCCCTTATCCATTGTTATGCCATGTTAGGGAATTTTCATATTTTATTTACAAATCTTATGGTATATTTTGCTTTATTTCTGTTACAGAAATCGGCCCATCATTTGAAATGTCTCTGTATAACATGGGTTAATGTCAGTTTGATTCAGTACTAGGAAGGTGAATTCCTCAATTTAATTTCCTCAGTTAATTTCCTCAATAATAAGGTATTGAACTTCTGCAATGCATTAATTTTATCTTACTGAGCTCACTGTCTGATAATAAAGATAAATGTATAAAAATGTATTACCATTTAGAGTATGTAAAAATGAACTTATGAAGAAAGTTAGCATTAAATAATTAATCAGGTGGATTAATTTTCTGAAGGATGAGAGAAGTCTTCATGGGAAGTGAAGGTTACGTTTTGATGGAAATGAGCTTCTATTTGAAAATCAGGTATAAGTGTGTGTCACATGAGTGAGGGTATGTTTTCCACTTCATTTATATACAGCCACAATAAAATTAATATGAACATAAGCCTAGGATTTTCATAAGAATGCCCAAACATTGGCTTTGACATCAGCATTCAGCCGAAATCAGCTTGCCTTGGCTGGAACATTTGTATTTCAAATAGGGGAATAGCTAAATCAACTTTTCTGATACCCCTAAATATAAATCATTCTTTAATCAATGCTTTTTTATTTTTTAAAACTTTTGTTGTATGCTTTCTTAAAATAAGTATTAAGATTCTTATTGATGAGGGCATGTAATGCTGTACACACTAATGTCAACTTCATATGACAGATTCACTCATCTGTTATGAGGTTGCAATTCCTTTTTAATAAAATGTTTTCATATAGCAGAATAAGTAGACAATAAAGATGGAAACTCACTGTTTACGGCTGAATTGTGTCCCCCAGAAAGATATGTTGATGTCTTAATATCCGTAGCTGTGAATGTGACCTTATTTGGAAATATAATATTTGCAGATGTAATCAAATTAAGATGAGGTCATTAGGATGAGTCTAACTCAATATGACTGGAATTCTTGTAAGAAAAGGAAAACACTATTTGAACACAGTCACACACCGGTAAAATACCATGTGACAATGGAGACAGAGACTGAGATGCTGCAGCTGGAAGCTAATGAATGCCAAAGATTGCTGGAAAACCACTAGAAACTAGGAAGAAGCAAGGAAGGATTTGTCCCTACAGGTTGCAGAGGGAGCATGGCCCTGACAACACCTTGAGTTTGGATGCCTAACCTCCAAAATTGTGAAAAAGTATATTTCTATGGTTTTAAGCCACCCAGTTTGTAGTACTTTGTATAGCAACCCTAGGAAACTAACACACTCACCAGACAAGACCCAGGCCATACACAGATTTTTTAATTATTATTTTCTTATTGAAAATATTACTTTTAGTACTGCTGCTATAATTTCTTAAATTATTGACCTGTATTGTTTTAAATGGGTTCCCAGAGGAAAGATCCTTATCATAAATGAGATACATCTTTTTGTGATTCATCCCTCCATGATTTATTTCAAGCTTTATCTATCATCTGGTTTATCTACCAGAATTACCTTAGTATGTATGTTGGTTTCAGGTCACTCCCCAGTTTCAGTAAAGATGAAGATTCACACCATTTTTGTTTGATTTGGTCATATCCTTAGACTTTTATGTAGAAATTTCATGTTTCTATAATCTTATATTCCCTCTTTTCCAAAAGTAAGCTTTTTGATAGAAGGAACTATGTTTATTTATTTTTGTAACTTTCACACCTTAAAGAGTACTAGGAGAATTGTAAGCGTAAAAAAATATGTATTAAAGGAATGAATGTTATCCATTTATTCATTCATCAAATGACAAAGAAGTGAAAAAAAATTTCCCAAAGGCATGTAATCTTTGACAACAGAATCTGGTATTTCATATGACCTTTCATTACACAAAAAGATACAGTATATAGAACAGTTGAGATATAACATACAGTATTAAAAGATAATGAATTTTCTAGTATGGGTTGGCCATTTTTAAAGGATGCTTTATATTTGTTTCTAAGGTTAGTAAATAGTTTTAATTGATATTTTCATGGTTTCTGAATTTTTACCTAGCAATTTTACCAGAGCAATAGTAACTGCATTATTATTGAGAAACAGGATTTAGAATCCACTTTCCATTTCTATTAATCTTGGTGCATTACCGTTTTCCAGTCAATTAAACAGGCCAGTGCCATATTCACCCATGATTGATGTGAAGACAGTATTTAGCTTTAGAATTCTTGATGGATAAATGACAGTAATCCATTAACCCCATTGAGCATAAATACAAAATCAAAATCAATGAATCAAACTCCCTTTTATCCATTACCTACCTAACAGCTAGGAAGTCCATTTTAATAGCTAGTCATTAGAGACATGCCTTGGAATAAAGAATACTTATTTAAACAAATGGCCTCTGTCTTTAATAATTATTTTCTTTTCCTGTCCTTATTTACCCTAAGGATTTATTTTTAAAAACGTAATAGCACTTCTTAAAAAGTCCTTGATTGTATTTTATAAAAATCACTAACCAGGGCTTCCCTGGTGGCGCAGTGGTTGAGAGTCCGCCTGCTGATGCAGGGGACACGGGTTCGTGCCCTGGTCTGAGAGGATCCCACATGCCACGGAGCGGCTGGGCCCGTGAGCCATGGCCGCTGAACCTGCGCGTCCAGAGCCTGTGTTCCGCAACGGGAGAGGCCACAACAGTGAGAGGTCCGTGTACCGCAAAAAAAAAAAAAAACACATCACTGACCATAAATTTTAGGATTGCTTGTCCAACTTTCACGAACAGGATATGTGAAGAAAAAATAAAAGCATGTATATTTTAGATCATCCAAGAAAGTGAATGAGAAGGTAGAACAAACAATGTCTCTGAGGAACTCTCAGTTATGCTATTATAAGCTAAAATAGTACTATTTTTATGGGGTTGTGATCTTTCTTGTGTGTTGAACACTCTCTGGTTTTCCATAAATTTTCTGACTAGTTGTTAGGGAATTGACTCTTACCCATTTTTGACTCCCATTTTGAAATTATTCATACAGATATAATGTTCCTTACTAGTGGAGACACAGACATATAATCTAAGTTTGACTGGACAGATGCTTTCACTCTAAGAAATTTGAAGCTTGAGGTTAGTGATGCAAGTATGGAGTAGATTCATCTTGTCAAAATGCAGTTTTGAGACTGATCTGGATCTTGGAACTTGCCAGGCACTTCTCTTTCCACACCCTGATTCTTCTGCTTTTTTAAAAACTGAGATATATTCCTATTATTCCAATTAAAGTAAGTCTTTCTTACTAAGGAAACTCAAAGAAGATAACTGAGGAGGAAAATCTAAATAACCTTGGGTTTGGCTATGACTTTTTAAATAAAGTACCAGAAGTAAGTTATATGAAGGAAAAAAAATGATAAGTTGGACTTCATTAAAATTTTAAAAATCTGCTCTGATGAAAATACTGTTAAGAGAATGAAAATACAATCCACATACCTGGGAAATATATTTTCAAAACTTTTGTGTGATAAAGAACTGTTACCCAAAGTCTACAAAGAACCCTTAAAATTCATCAACAAATATAAACAATGCAATTAACAAATGGGCAAAAGATCTGAAAAGATACTTCAACAAAGAAGATGTACAGATTTCAAACAGTGTATGAAAAGATAGTAGCATATGTCATTAGGGAATGTAAACTAAAACAATGAGATACCAGTGACACCAATTAAAATGGCTAAAATCCAAAACACTGACAATACTAAATGCTGTGGAGGAAAGAACAGAAAACCTCTTCATTCATTGCTGTTGGAATGCAGAATGGTACAGCCACTCTGGAAGGAAGTTTGGCAGTTTCTTATAAAACTAAACATTTTCTTACCATATGAGCCAGCAGTCATGCTCTTTGCTATTTACCCAAATGAGTGCTTATGTCCACACAAAAACCTGCACACAAATGTTTATAGCAGCTTTGTGTATACTTGCCAAAAATTGGAAGCAATCAATATGTGAATAATTGAGGAAATGGATTAGCAAACTGTGGTACATTCATACAATGGAATATTATTCATCCATAAAAAGAAATGAACTATCAAGCCCAGAAAAGACATGGAGGAACCTTAGACACATATTAGTAAGCAAAAGAAGCTCATCTTAAAGGTTACATAATATATGATCTCAACTATATGACATTCAGGAAAAGACAAAACTATGCAAACAGTAAAAAGATCATTTGCTGTCAGGTGTTTGGGGGGAGGAAAGGAGAAATAAATAGGTGGAACCCAAGCATTTTCAGAGCAGTGAAAATTTTCTATATGTTAATGGTAAAGTTGAATTCATGTCATTGTACATTTGTCAAAATCCACAGAATGTACGACACAAAGATTAAATCCTAATGTAAACTATGGACTTTAGTTTGTAATAGTGTATGGATATTACACCATCAATTGTAATAAACATACCACATTAATATAAGATGTTAATAATAGGGAGCACTATGGGAGGGTGTAAGGACATATATGGGAACTCTCTGTACTTTCTGCTCCATCATTCTGTAAACTTAAAATTGCTCAAAATAATAAAGTCTATTCATTTAAAATTATTATTCAACATAAAAAAGTAAGTATAAAAGAAATATAATAATTTTTAAAATGGTATCTTTGTACATTTGTAGCATTTCTATTTCTGAGATTATTAAAGCAAAGAAACTACAGTGATGGTTTTAGAATACCCTGCATATAATCTCATCAGACCCTGCTATAAAATTTTTTGTAAACTGAAACCAGTCTATATTGAGAAACTTGATTATAATGAGGTAATAATCTATTATTTTAAGTGATGATTAACACTCCATAACTTACAAGTGAAAATTATTCTTTTTATCCAATACAAACATAACCATAACTTATATTTTCATCAGTATAAACATAGTCATAAATAAGGGATCTTAAATATCTAGAATGAAATGTTTATCAATGGGGCAACTAGAAGAATGTCAACAGAAATTTGCAAAATAATTATTAAAAAGAAAGGTGTTCAGAACTTCCACACAGAGTATCTAATGAGGGATTTAATATTTTAATCAACAATAAAAAATAAAATGGACAATTCTATATTTCATAAAGTATAGAAATATTAAAGCCCAACTCTGTATTAGGCACATTCTAGTATATTTTAAGTAAAACTCTAGTCCCTACAAACAAGGAATTTTTAGGGCTGTGCATCTGTTCTTTTTGTTGCTCCAGTCTGGAATGGCATGGTTTTGATACTGCTTTTTTCCTTCTTTCATTGTTGCGTAACACAAAACAGGAAGATATTTACTAAGACTTTCTAGATAAAATTGACAACTGCCTTCTTTTGCCATCCCTAGATCTTCTTCAAACTTGCATTATGACTATGATAATACACAGGCAAACACATATGTCTGTTTAGTATCTTTTCACTGACATAAAACAATTCTAACCTCACATTAATAGACAATTTATATCTAAAATGGAATTTTACTTTCTCCAAATAGTCTTAGCCCCAAGTTATTCAATTTGATCCAATCAAATTAACACTCATAAAGCATTACTGACAGATCTATTACTGAATTTAATACAACCAAAAATAAATAAAATAGAGTTGCATAGTCACTGTAGAGCACTCAGGCTGTCTATAATTTCAAGTGTTGTTAATTCATCGATTGATTTTTAACCTATCTAGATGTAAAAAAAATAAATTAATTAAAGCGCTATTATGTTATAGTCAATATATACAAGGCATAAAATTTGATATGAAAAAGTGAGAAAAAATAAAATTATTGTGAAAAAGCAAGACAGAGTTGGTATGTTAAATTCATATAATGAGGTTCTATACACTTGAAAAATTATCCATATGCCAGACTAAATTTCTGCATCTGGATCAGACTGACTTTGGATATGGCTAATTCGCTGTAGACCACTGTGGTAGTCTGTATCACACTGCAGTAAAACTGATCAGAAAAAGTATGAGAATTTATGAAGAAGAGGTTAATAATGATCATGTCACAAGTTCTGTAATGGGTAGAAATACAAGCAAATGACTCTCTAAAGCATTTTACACATTTGAATTTTATCCCATGAGAATTTTATCCCATGAAAGATAAATTTTAAAAAATTAATTTGTAGTTCATATTAATGTCTATATCTCTGAAATGCATTTTTCTAGGGTAAGGGAATGTCATATATATTTGATCTCCAGTACAAATAAAATCATCAGGAAGGAGCATTGACAAATTACTTGGAAATAGTTCTGATAGTTCTCATTAGAGATGAAGTTCCTAATATTTTGCATTTGTTTTCCATTTGATGATACAGCTGCTATTTTATTCACTCACAAAACAAATACATAAGACTCTGAATAACCAAAGCAATCTTGAGAAAGAAGAACAGAGTTGGAAGTATCACATTTATTGGTTTCATACTATATCACAAAACTATAGTAATCAAAACAACATGATATTGGCATAAAAACAGACATATAGACCAATGGAACAGAAAGAAAGTCCAGAAATAAATCCACGTATACACAGTCAAATAATTTTCAACAAGGATGCTAAGAATGAACATGGGGAAGAATTGTCTCTTCAATAAATGGTAATAGGAAAAATGGATATCCACTTGCAAAAGAATGAAACTGGACTCTTATCTTCCACCATACACAAAAATCAACTCAAAATGGATTAGAACTGTTCTGGATCAAGATGGTGCCAGAGCAGGTGCTGGACTCCACTCCTCCCATGGATACACTGAGTCTACAGCTACATGTGGAACAACTTCCCTGAAAAAAGCCTAAAGACTGGTGGAGCAACTCCTACACATCAGGCCAAGGAGAGAAAGCACACAAGGAAGCAGCCATGTGGCTGACAGGGTCTTGGAGCTCCAGCCTGGTGTCAGGCCTGAGATTCTGAGGTGGGAGAGCTGAGTTCAGGACATTGGACCACCAGAGACTTCCCAGTCCCATGTAATATCAATCGGCAACAGCTCTCCAAGAGGTCTCCATCTCAGCGCTAAGACCCAGCTACACCCAACGGTCAGCAAGCTCCAGTGCTGGATGCCCCATGCCAAACAACTAGCAAGACAGAAACACAACCCCACCCATTAGCAGAGAGGCTTCCTAAAATCATAACAAGTTCACAGACACCCCAAAACACACTACCGGATGGGGTCCTGCCCACCAGAAAGACAAGATCCAGCCTCATCCATTAGAACACAGGCACCAGCCCCCTCCACCAAGAAGCCTACACAATCCACTGAACGAACCTCACCCACTGGGGGCAGACACCAAAAACAACGGGAGCTATGAACCTGCAGCCTGAGAAAAGGAGACCCCAAACACAGTAAGTTAAGCAAAATGAGAAGACAGAGAAATATGCAGCAGATGAAAGAACAAGGTAAAACCCACTAGACCAAACAAATGACGAGGAAATAAGCAGTCTACCTGAAAAAGAATTCAGAGTAATGATAGTAAGGATGATACAAAATTTTGGAAATAGAATGGAGAAAATACAAGAAATGTTTAACAAGGACCTAGAAGAACTAAAGAGCAAACAAACAGTGATGAACAACACAGTAAATGAAATTTAAAGTTCTCTAGAAGGAACCAAGAGCAGAATAACTGAGGCAGAAGAACAGATAAGTAACCTGGAAGATAAAATAGTGGAAATAACTACCACAGAGCAGAATAAAGGAAAAAGAATTGAGGACAGTCTCAGAGGCCTATGGGACAATATTAAACACACCAACATTCGAATTATAGAGGTCCAAGAAGAAGAAGAGAAAAAGAAAGGGAATGAGAAAATATTTGATGAGACTATAGTGGAAAACTTCCCTAATATGGGAAAGGGAATAGTCAACCAAGTCCAGGAAGCACAGAGTCCCATACAGGATAAATCCATGGAGAGACATGTCAAGACATATTAATCAAACTATCAAAAATTAAATACAAAGAAAAAATAATAAAAGCAGCAAGGGAAAGGCAACAAATAACATACAAGGGAATCTTCATAAGGTTAACAGATGATCATTCAGCAGAAACTCTGCAAGCCAGAAGGGAGTGGCAGGACATATTTAAAGTGATGAAAGGGAAAAGCTACAACCAAGATTACTCTACCCAGCAAGGATCTCATTCAGATTTGATGGAGAAATTAAAACCTTTAGAGACAAGCAAAAGCTAAGAGAATTCAGCACCATCAATCCAGCTTTACAACAAATGCTAAAGGAACTTCTCTAGGCAGGAAACACAAGAGAAGGAAAAGACCTACAATAACAACCCAAAACAATTAAGAAAAAGGTAATAGGAACATACATATCGATAATTACCTTAAATTTAAATGTATTAAACCCTCCAAACAAAAGACACAGACTGGTTGAATGGATACAAAAACAAGACCCGTATATATGCTGCCTACAAGAGACCCATTTCAGACCTAGGGACACATACAGACTGAAAGTGAGGGGATAGAAAAAGATATTCCATTCAAATGGAAATCAAAAGAAAGCTGGAGTAGCAATTCTCATATCAGACAAAGTAGACGTTAAAATAAAGACTATTACAAGAGACAAAGAAGGACACTACAGAATGATCAAGGGATCAATCCAAGAAGAAGATATAACAATTGTTAATATTTATGCACCCATCATAGGAGCACCTAAATACAGAAGGCAAATGTATTGAGCCATAAAACAGGGAAATCAACAGTAACACAATAATAGTAGGGGACTTTAACACCCCACTTTCACCAATTGACAGATCATCCAAAATGAACACAAACAAGGAAACACAAGCTTTAAATGACATATTAAACAAGATGGACTTAATTGATATTTATAGGACAGCCTATCCAAAAACAACTGAATACACTTTCTTCTCAATTGCTCATGGAACATTCTCTAGGATAGATAATATCTTGGGTCACAAATCAAGCCTTGGTAAATTTAAGAAAATTGAAATCACATCAAGTATCTTTTCTGACCACAACGCTATGAGACTAAATATCAAAAACAGGAAAATAAACTGTAAAAAATACAAACACATGGAGGCTAAAAAATATGCTACTAAATAACCAAGAGATCACTGAAGAAATCAAAGAGGAAATAAAAAAATACCTAGAAACAAATGACAATGAAAACACAATGGCTCAAAACCTATGGGATGCAGCAAAAGCAGTTCTAAGAGGGAAGTTTATAGCAGTACAATCCCACCTAAAGAAACAAGAAATCTCAAATAGACAACCTAAACTTACATCTAAAGCAATTAGAGAAGAAGAACAAAAACCCCACAAAGTTAGCAGAAGGAAACAAACCATAAAGATCAGATCAGAAATAAATGAAAAGGAAGTAAAGGAAACAATAGCAAAGATGAATAAAACTGAAATCTGGTTCTTTGAGAAGAAAGACAAAATTGATAAACCATTAGCTAGACTCATCAAGAAAAAGAGGGAGAAGACTCAAATCAACAGAATTAGAAAAGAAAAAGAAGTATCAACCACACTCCAGAAATATAAATGATCATGAGAGAGTACAACAAGCAACTATATGCCAA
Organism: Monodon monoceros; assembly: GCF_005190385.1. Lineage (NCBI taxonomy): Eukaryota > Metazoa > Chordata > Mammalia > Artiodactyla > Monodontidae > Monodon > Monodon monoceros. Next base: position 83,970,838 of record NW_021703782.1, read on the forward strand.
GAAAGGACAACTTGGAAGAAATCGACAAATTCTTAGAGAAGCACAACCTCCTGAGATTGACCATGGAGAAATAGAAAATATAAACACACCAATCACAAGCACTGAAATTGAAACTGTGACTAAAAATCTTCCAACAAACAAAAGCCCAGGACCAGATGGCTTCACAGGAGAATTCTATCAAACATTTAGAGAGGAGCTAACACATACCTTTTCAAATTCTTCCAAAATATAGCAGAGGGAGGAACACTCCCAAACTCATTCTACGAGTCCACCATCACCCTGATACCAAAATCAGACAAAGTTGTCACAAAAAAAGAAAACTACAGGCCAATACCACTGATGAACATAGATGTGAAAATCCTCAACAAAATATTAGCAAAAAGAATACAGAAGCACATTAAAAGGATCACACACTATGATCAAGCGGGGTTTATCCCAGGAATGCAAGGATTCTTCAATATACACAAATCAATCAATGTGATACACCACATTAACAAATTGACTCCAATAAAGATGTTAAAAAAAACAAATGGACTAGAGACTTAAACATAAGACATGAAGCTGTAAAATCCTAGAAGGAAATAACCTCCTTGACCTTGGCCTTGGAAATGATTTTTATATAAGACACCAAAAACACAGGCAACAAAATTAAAAATAAACAATTGGGACTATAGCAAACTAAAAAGCTTCTGCACAGCAAAAACGAACAATAAAGTGAAAAGACAACTTGCAGAATAGGAGAAGATATCTGCAGACTATACATATGTATCTGCTGATATATATATATGTATATGGTTATATATGTATATATATATATATATATATATATATATATATATATATATATATATATGGGGTTAAATCCGAATTAAACACAATTAAATAACAACAAGAACAAAGACCCAAACCCCAATTAAAAATAGACAAAGAACCTATGTAGATATTTTGCTAAAGAAGAAAATATTTTTCTAATCGCCACCAGCTATATGAAAAAGTGCTCAACATCTCTAATCATCAGGGAATTACAGATCAGTAACACAGTGAGATACCACTTCACATTTTTTAGGATGACTACTATTAAAAAATTATAGGTATCAGTAAGTGTTGGAAAGGATTTGGAGAAAAGGGAACTTTTGTACACTGTTAGTGGGAATATAAATTGGTATAGCCATTACAAAAATCAATACAGAGGTTCAAATAGAACTACCACATGATCCAGGCTATCCCTCTTCTGGGTATATACAAAAAGGAAGTGAAATCTACCTGGAAGAGATATCTGCATTTCCATGTTTATACCAGCATTATTCACAACAGCCAAGACAGAGAAACAACCTAAGTGCTCATCAATGGATAAATGGATAAAGAAAAAAAAATATATATATATATGTATATATATATATATTTCAGCCTTCAAAAGGATATCTTGCCATTTGCAACAACATTCATTAGCCTGAAAGACATTAAGTGAAATAATCAGAAAGAGAAAACAGAATTATCTCATTTACATGTGAAATCTGAAAAAGCTGCATATATAGAAGCAGAGAGTAGAAATGTGGTTACCAGGATCAAGGAGGTGTAGGAAATGGGAAAATGTTGGTCAAAAGATACAAAGTTGCAGTTATGTAGGATAAATAAGTCTAGAGATCTAACGTACAGCATGATGACTGCAGTTAATAATACTGTATTGAATACTGGAAATTTACTAAGAGAGTAGATTTCAGGTACTCTCACCACACAAGAAGAAATCTTGAGCCTGTGAGATTATATGTTAATTAGGTTGACTGTAGTAATCATTTCACTCTGTATATCAAAATACCATGTTGTATATCTGAAATACATGCACTTTTTATTATAAACATTTAAAAATAGGAGCATTGCATCTTTATCAGTTTTTGTAGGTGGTTTGGTTTACTTTAGACTCGAAGGTTTAGATGATTCTCCTAAGTTTTTGAGTTATTTCATTGGGGATTTGTTGTTATTGTTGTTTTGTTGCTTATTTTCTCTTCCATAGGTTATAGGTTAATTTTATAGGAAAGATGAGTGTTGTACTAAGATACTGTGGTGGACACTTTTCCACATAACCTCTCCAGGATTCAGGTAGTGACATTTTCCCCTTGCCTCCAATACTGGCAATCAAGTTCCCCAGGTACAATGTAATCTAGCATTAAGAATATGGAATACAGGGCTCCCCTGTTGGTGCAGTGGTTGAGAGTCCGCCTGCCGATGCAGGGGACACGGGTTCGTGCCCCGGTCTGGGAAGATCCCACACGCAGCGGAGCGGCTGGGCCAATGAGCCATGGCTGCTGAGCCTGCGCATCTAGAGCCTGTGCTTTGCAACGGGAGAGGCCACAACAGTGAGGGGCCCACGTACCAAAAAAAAAAAAAAATATGGAATACATAAATGTTAAGAGAGCTTAAAATAAGTATACACACTGAAACACATCTTAATGTGCAATCTCTACTGTGGACAAGAGAGAATGACTGCATATATACTGGATACTTGGCAATAAAACAGCATGTTATTTCTCCCAGAAGTGTCTTAACTCAAAACAAGATGTATCAATAAGTTTTAAGCTTCCAATCTCCTTATTTATGTTATAATTTTTTTTACAATCCAGTTGAAATTAAAACAAAAATATAATAGATAAAGAGAAAACTGGTTTCCTTTTTATTTATGACAAATCATGAAAAAGACCTGCCATTATTTTATTAATAATGAGATTGACACTCATATTTGGTAATATTCCTACCTCCAAAGATTCATCTGGCCAATTAAAAAAGAGAATAGGTGAAGGACTTCAGAAATAGGAGAAGGATGGGAGATGATTTGATAAGAAATTAAATTGTTTATATGTGAACCTCATGTTTAACTAAATACAGTAACTATAAGAAGTCATTTAATTGGCTAGAAAGCAATGAGAAATGAAGTGGTTTGAAGCAAACTTGACATGCTTTTCAATCAAAATTAATGATGTCACTCAAAAAATGGTGAATATTAATATTTTAATGAATATTATTAATATAAATATACTATCCAAACACATTAATGGATTATAACCCAAAGCTAAAAATAAATATCCATGCATCCATACTTATGCAAATAAGTGATTAAATAAATAGGGGAGAAGAGAAACATTTTCCTTGAATACTAATCCAAGTGATTAACATAGATACTTTCCTCTTCAGGAGGTGAAGCTTAATCACCTCCCCCATCCCTTGTGTGCAGGTAACACTTAATGACTTACTTCCAAAGAATAGAGTATGGCAAAAATTAACAGTATAGTAGAGGAAACTGGCAAATGCTACCTAGGCCAGGTGAATCAAATTAATATCATCAGTTATAAATCATGTTGATAGCATGCACCCCTGACCTTATGTGATAAAACGGGTATTTCACCTTTGTTCTTTCAGAAACTGAAATCTCAAATTAATCAAGAGGAATGTAAGAGAAAAACCCAAATTAAAGTACATCCTATGAAATACCTTAAAAGTATTCTGCAAAACTGCCAAGTAATGGAAAACCAGGGAAGATAGGCAAATTGTTAGAGAATGGTGATACAAAGTAGGACAACTAAATGCAATTTGATATCTTGGATGAGATCCTGGAACAGAAAGAGTACATTAGTGGAATAATCTTCTACTTCAATCTTCACTTGAAATATGATTCAATCATGGAGATGAAGTTTAGTTAATAATGCACCAAAGTTGGTTTCTTAGTTATGACAAATATATCATGTTAATATAAGGCATTAAATATAAGAGAAGCTGGTGAGGGATATAGTGGAACAATTTATACTTGAAAAGAATGTATACAGGCATACCTTGGAGATATTGTAGATTTGGTTCCAGACCATAAAGCAAATACTGTATCACAATAAAGCAAGTCACATAATGTTTTTGGTTTTCCAGTAAATATAAAAGTATGTTTACACTATACTTTATTAAATAGGCAATAACATTATGTCTAAAAAATATGTGCATACCTTAATTAAAGACTACTTTATTGCTAAAAAGTGTTGACCATTATCTGAGCCTTCAGCTAGTTGTAATCTTTTTGCAACAGTAATAGCAAAGATCACTGCTCACAGATCACCATAACAAATATAATAACAATGAGAAGTTTGAAATACTGTGTGAATTATCAAAATGTGACACACAGTCACAAAGTGAGCAAATGCTGTTGGAAACCAACTTACAATGGTTCAACTTATGGTATTTTTCCAACTTTATGATGGTGTGAAAGTGATATGCATTCAGAAGGAACTGTACTTCAAATTTTGAATTTTGATCTTTTCCCAGGCTAGTGATATGCAAAGGTATAATACTCTCTTCAGATACTAGGCAGTGGCAGCAGGCCACAGCTCCCAGTCAGCCACAGCATCACGAGGGTAAACAACCAACACATTACAACCATTCTGTACCCAAACAGCCATTCTGTTCTTCACTTTCAGTGCAGTATTCAATAAATTACATAAGATATTCAAGATTTTATTATAAAATTGGATTTGTATTAGAAGACTTTGCCCAACTGTAGGCCAATGTAAGTGTTCTGAGCACGTTTCAGGTAGGCTAGGCTAAGCTAAGGTGTTTGTCAGGTTAGGTATATTAAATGCATTTTTGGCTTACAATATATTCGACCTGTGATGGGTTTATCAGAACGTAACCCCATTGGAAGTCGAGGAAAATATGAAACATAGAATGTAAGTGCCACAACAGACAGAGGGGTGTGTGTTTTGTGTGTGTTAAACCTTAAAACATGATTCGAATTTATAGCGTGCTCCACTCTTCACAGAAAAGACAGATTTCACAGTGTGTCATTACTTTGAATGTACCAACAATGCAGAGTTCAAAAGTACAAATATCACAGCCAGAAACCTTGGGTTTCTTAAAAATGTTTTTGGGAAATCTTTTAAGATTGTAGCTGTCTAGACATGATATTTTCAACTTATGATGGGTTTATCGGGATGTAACTCCATCATAAGTGAAAGAAGATCTGTATTCAAATCCATATTCTATATCAGTTCCGTGTGTGTGTACTCCATATAGATGCTTTTTAATTAGTGATCTATTTTAGGAAACTTATATATAGCTTTTCATACAAATTGTGAAGATAGCACAGAGTTTACAAATATCCCACACTTAGTTTCATTTACTATTTAAATCTTACATTAGTATGGTACATTCTTCACAATTAATAAGACACTATGATACATAATTATTAACTAAATACATACTTTATTCAAATTGCCTTCAATTTTACTTAATGTTATTTTTCAAGCACATAAAACTTCATTATATGTATTTGATGCACGAGCTCTTACTTTTCCACAATAATTTTATTTTTGTCTCAGCTTTTCCTATAAAATTTTATGCCTTGGATATGTTGAATATAACATAATTCCACTTTGACCATTGGGAGCTCTTTCAGTTGGTTGCTGTGTCCCTTTGATAGACCCCATCACTGACTCTTTTTTTCTTTTTTATTATTTTCTTACTCTCTGGCACTATAAGATGCTCCAGGCTTGCTTTGTTATTTCTTCCCTGGTCCTAGAATCAATCATTTCTTCAAAGATCATGGTTCCTTTTATTGAGGACAATATTGGAAACTCTAGAAACTCGGTATGCTTGTGCTACTAAGATTTTCCTGTTTGTAATTCATTTCAGCTGATAGAACAAGGTAATATATGTGTAATACTAACCTGTGCCTATACTCAAATTTATATTTCCTTATTTAACTACCTATTTTTATATTTAGATACTCATGAATTCATACTGATGTCTCCAACTGTAATCTATTAACACATGGATAATCCCAGCCTTCTCCTCTTGTTTCTGTCTAACGTACCACTCCAACAGTGAGAAGCGTGGATCCCACCATCTGCTATCTTTTTACACAATTATTCATCCCACTATATACATGAAGTGAGTGGTTTCAGAACTGTTAACCAGTTCTCCATGAGAAACACTTTACCCAAAAGAGGACTGTGCTATGCATGGTTCCTTTTTGCTTTATTTTTTGTGTCTGTTCATTTCCAAAGTCACCTACATAAGAACATTTTCCCACCACCCTTCATTGAGGTTATTTCATACATTTGTAATACAGTTAGATTCTTTTGTCACAGTCATTAATTCCATCTTGGGATCCAACAACTTCTTAAGTGTTTTTCTTTATTTGCATATATAAAGGTTTGCATATATTAGTCTTTGTGCCATTAAGTTCTACTGGTTTTGACAAATGCATAGTGTTATATATCTACCATTACAGTATTATACTGAATAGTTTCAGTGACCTAAGAAACTCCCTATTCTTCACCTATTTAACCCTCCAGCCATGGCAACCACTGTGCTTTTAACTACTTTTATAGTTTTGCCTTTTCCAGAACGTCATATTAATGGAATTATACAGTATGTAACCCTTTCAGATTAGCTTCTTTAATTTATCAATATGCATTTATGATTCATTCATGTCTTTTTATTGCTCATTCCTACCTATTGATGAAGAGTATTCCATTTTATGGATGTACCACAGATTTTTTTCCATTTACAAATTGAAGAACACATTGATACCTTCCAGTTTTCAGAAATTATGAATGATATTGCTACAAATGTTCATATACAGATTTTTGGGTGGACATAAGTTTTCAAATCAGTTCAGTATATATCTAGGAACTTGATTTCTGGATCGTATAGTAAGACTTTGTTTTTCTTTGTAAGAAACTGGCAAGGGTCGTTCAAAGTGGCTGTACCATTCGCATTCGCACCAGGCAGGAATGGGGGTTCCTGCTGCTCCATATTCTTTCCATCAGTTGGTATTGCAAGAGTTTTGAGCTTCAGCCATTCTAATAGGCATGTCTTTGTGTTTAATTGCTGTTTTATTTTGCATTTACCTCACAAATGATATTGAGTATCTTTTCATATTCTTACTTTCCATTCATAGATTTTCTTTAGTGAGGTGTTTGTTCAGATATTTTGAGTTTTAAGACTTCTTTAGATATTCAGATATTTTGGATGTAAACCTTAACTTGCTATAATTTGGGCACATAACTTGCAGTTTGTAAACGTTAGTTTCCCTATATGAAAAAAAGTATGGATAATAAGTGTCCTTATTTTCAGGGTTACTTGAAAACTAAATTAGCTACAATATATAGAAATATGCCTACCACAATGCCTGGAACAGAGGACACATTAAATATTAGCTAATGCCTATGGAGTGTTTATTATGTGCACTGTTCTATGCACTCATTATGTATTAACTTAATTAATTCCTATAACAATCCAATAAAATAAATATATTATCATCATTGTCATCAACATTTATCATCATTATTCTTCTTATTCTCATTGTACAAATGCACAAACTGAGGAAAAGGGAGATAAAGTAGCCAGCTAAAGTTCAAATGACTATTAAGGAATAGAGAAGCATTCTGGCTCCAGATCTAATATTTTTAACCATGATGTTTCACATTTCTTCCCATAAACTACAAAAACTCAGGCTATCATTGTTTGGGAAATTTTTAAAGATTTTGACATCTATTATTAGCCTTTTTCCTCCCTCTCTATCCCTATTTTCTTTGTGGTTTTCAGATAATTGTAGTGCATTGAGTCTGGCTTGAAGGATCTTAACAAGCTTTTTTGCTCTTATGACAAACAGTGACATCCCAAGAGTAGACAAAGTGAAATCCCAAACGCTGGTACCAGGGTATAGTTTTACAAAAGTTTTATAATGCAAGCTCTTCTCCAATGTAGCCTTTGCTATGGATCACTCTTATGTAGAAATAATTTTTTTATTATCATAAAAATCTATATCCCATTTTTAAAAAGCACTGGAAATGTTTCTAAGGAGATGTGGACAAAGAATTTGCCCTCAGTGCTCTCATTCTATGATTTGTATCTTCTTTGCCTTCTGGTATAAGCAGCCAGCAGGATACAGGTCTTATCTGTGATATGAAGCAAGTCACTTCCCTGAAGTGAAATTTAAGATGCCTACAATCACAGTGTGCTCTCATTCACCCATGCACTAAAGAGAAAGAATTTCTTCTTAACCTATTACTTAATGTTTTCCTACTAATTGCATGTAGTGGTTTTAAAAAAGAAGAAGTGCAAACTATGTAGCATTATCTAATTTAAAACACCCTGAAAAATATGGAGGGAAAAAAAAAAAACAGTCAAAACATCTCTCCTAGGCTCCAGAACTCTATGACACTTGCCAGCATTTTTTTTTTTTTATACTAGTAAAAACACCACCCTTTAGGAAGTGGCCTTAGGACCTCGTTTTGCTTTTGGTATTAAAATGTAGTAAAGAGGCAGAGACTAGTAATTAAAAAACAGTAATTACACAAGAACACTGTCATTACCTAAAATAGGTATAGTCACTGTCATCTCCATCGTCATTTAAGATATGAAAGGGATAAAGCACTGCCTTATACCCCAAACTCATGAGCTTCTGGGGATGGCATAAAGGTTTCGTAAGTTTGGATACTAATACTACAAACCATAAATTCCCAGGCAATAGAATTTCAGCCTCAATTATAGAATCATATTATTAGCAGAGTTATGACTAGCATTAAGAGACCGGTAGAGTAAAATCTGAGGCAAAAGTATGAGTTTATATCTCAAGTCTCCTCTTCTAGGCAACCTATCTGAGAAAGGAATTACAAATTATGCTGCCTGATATGGGGATATGAAGAGTTCAGAATGTGCTACTGATATCTAGTTTAGAGTTCAGCTATTTGTTTTTAGTAATCATTCTTTTTTTATCCCTAGCTTTATTGAGATATAATCAACTTACAACATTGTATAAGTTAGAGATGTACAACGTAACAATTTGATACTCATATACATTATGAAATTATTACCACAATAAGTTAACACATCCAGTACCTCACATAAATACATTTTTTGGTAGTGAGAGCATTTAAGATCTACTCTTTTAGCAACTTTCAAGTACATAATTAAGTATTATTAACTATAGTTTCTATGCTGTATATTAGATCCCCAGAACCTTTCTGTCTTATAACTGGAAATCTGTATACTTCGACCAACATCTCATCATTTTCCCCACCTTCCAGCCCCTAGCAACCACCATTCTACTCTCTACTTCTCTGAGTTTGGCTCTTTTAGATTCTGTGTAAGTGAGATCATACAGTATTTATCTTTTTCTGTCTAACATTTCACTTAGCGTAATACCCTCAAGGTTCAACCATGTTTTCACAAATAACAGGATTTCCTTCTTTTTTATGGCCGAATAATATTCTGTTGTGTGTGTGTGTATATATATATACACACACACACATATACACACTTGGGTTTTTCTTTTTCCTTTCATCCATCTGTGGACACAATCATTCTTGATAACGAGTCACTTGAGTGGCATAATTTATTTCTGAGACAAATCAAGAAGGCTAACTCTTCCAGGAATTAAAAGCTTGTGATAAAGTATAGTATAGATAGCACTAAAATCAAAGTTCAAACCAAAATTTATTTTTAAAATATCTACCTACAGACGTGGAGAGTGGACTTGGGGACATGGGGAGGGGGAAGGGTGGGCTGGGACGAGATGAGAGAGTAGCATCGACAGGTATACACTACCAAATGTAAAACAGATAGCTAGTGGGAAGCAGGTGTATGGCACAGGGAGATCAGCTAGGTGCTTTGCGACCACCTGGATGGGTAGGATGGAGAGGGTGGGAGGGAGACGCAGGAACGGTGGATATGGGGATATACATATGCATGCAGCTGATTCACTTTGTTGTACAGCAGAAACTAACACAACACTGTAAAGCAATTATACTCCAATAAAGATGTTAAAAAAAAAAAAAGAAAACCATCACACACAAAAAAAATATCTACCTGTTTTCAGCTGCATAGACTTCAAGAGTTACGGCATAACTCTTGTACCACCTTAATTAAGTGGTACAGACTAGAAATTGCAATCCATGGCAGGCTGCATACATGGCAATACTGTGCATAAACCAAGAGATTAGTTGTTAAAAATCAATAGTTTAAGGAAACTGGCTTCACCTCCAAGACTTATGCCAAAGAGACACTTGGCACTGCTTGATTCCCAACCTCTATCTACATTCTTCTCACTCAAGTTGTTTCGAAAGTTGTCCTCTCTTACAGATTCAAGCCTGGGACAGTACACAAGGCTAGTTTCTCACATGCAGTTGTGATTATATTAGGATTGCTAGATTTAGAAAAAAATACAAGACAGTTAAATTTGAGTCAGATAAACAATGGATTTTTAAAAATATATGTATGTCCCAAAATGTTGCAATTATTCATTATTTATCAGAAATTCATATTTAACTGTCTTGTATTTTCTACAACTCTAGTTAGTGGCTTTTATTCCATACTTTATGGATCAGCGCTAAACAGCTTTTCCTGCTGACTCAAACTGGTTCTTCATCCCTGAAGTTGTTTTTTAATTTTTAAATTAATTGATTCATTCATTGACTAATTAGTTAATGGTCCTTATCCATAACTAGAGAACCTCCCAGGCATTCTGGTTGCTTTAGAATGGCATCTTTGCCGATTTTCTTACTATCCTTCCAAGTAATCAAAGTTCTTTCTCTGTACTCACTGAGTTGGCTTGAGGTCTGATATATATTGATAGAATTCCTTAGAGACACTGACTTTCTGCCAACCTGCACTGTACAGTGCCACCTGCTCCTGGGTTCCGTGTCACCATATTCTAACACTTTTTAAGATATACAGTTATTTAATGTTGAATCCTCTGATGTCCACTGCCTTTGCTGAGCTATACTTGTACCTGAGGCCACCCTCTCTGGTACTGTTTTCTGGTTAATGGCTTGCAGTAGATGCATGCAGTTGTTGATATACAGTTGTTGATATGCAGTTGTTGATATGAGCAACTTCCCCACAAAATGAGTATGCTCTCTTCCTTCCCTCATACCTAGCATTACAGAGTTTTTTCAATAAAATTTGCAATTTACTGAGTTTTTCTTTCACTCTTAAATTCTTCCTATGCATTATTTTTAATTGGACACAGTGCACATGATGATCTCTAGGCTCAGTGCTCTTTCCACCATGGTCAGATTTCTCCATGGTCAATAATAAAGGTAGAAAAAGTGATCTGACTGAAGAGCAGAATGCTCAGGAAATATTTCAGTGGTGTATGAGAGAAATAAAGAGTTAAATTATAGGGGAAGGAGAGAGTCAAAGAAGCACAAAGAAATAAAAGTGGATGCATGAAGATAAAAATTGATTACAGTATTTCATCATGCTCTGTGGAGTCAATTCTGTCTCAACCTCACACTTCTCTAAGGCCTTCCAAAATTTATTAACTGGTACACACTATTTGACTAAATGTTTTTCACAGGTACTCTAAGCTTCTCATTGTTGTACACTGAATACATGGCTTCACAGGGCAGAGGTACAACCTGGAAAAAATATTTTTCAGTCTCTCAAAGTGATTATGATAGAAATATTTCTGATCACAATGAAAAATAACTTTTTAGAAGTATAAGAAGTTCTTTTAATCTCTGTAGATGTCATCTCCCACTTTCTTACTGAAGACAGGTGGTGTGGTTTTATTGGTGTTAAACAAGTTTTAGGTCTGGGATAACAAATATTGATTGAAAAATATTGCTAGGACATATAATACGAGCTATAACTGCAAACTCCTATAAACCAATAATTATCTGGTAATATTTAATTCTCAGAGGATACTTACCTGAAGTTTTCCTAAGGAAATCCACCTTGAATAAGACTATGAGGAAAAGCTACATTTTCAAATTTGGAAATTTAATGGTATTTTCCTTTAAAAGAAAGAAATATGTATCACAATTTTAATTTTTTTGCCTTGCAAACCAAAAAGACTGACCAATTACAGTAACTCTTTCATCTCAAGCTCTATTTTTAATCTCTTCTTAGCATGAAACTTAGAACTCCATTTTTGCCCTTGTATTTTCCTGTTTTATTTTCTGTATTTTATTAAAATGTATCTAAAATTAGTTTGGAATTAGGAAGAACAAAATCAGTAGAGGAGGGGCTTCCCTGGTGGCACAGCGGTTGAGAGTCCGCTTGCCGATGCAGGTGACACGGGTTCATGCCCCCGTCCAGGAGGATCCCACATGCCGCGGAGCGGCTAGGCCCGTGAGCCATGGCTGCTAAGCCTGCGCGTCCGGAGTCTGTGCTCCGCAACGGGAGAGGCCACAACAGTGAGAGGCCTGCGTACCGCAAAAAAAAAAAAAAAATCAGTAGAGGATACAAAATTTTTTGGATTTTTATCCTCAGATGCATTTTGACTTCGTCTAGGTAACCATCACGGATTTGAAAAATTTTATCTCCTGCATCAGAAACTTGACTTTCTTTTTCTTTTACCTTCATTAGCATTCTTTGACCAACTTTTTTAAGGGCTTAGAATCATGATACTTAACTTTTGCCTTTTATGAAAAACAGGAAAAATAAATCTAGTATTAGCATTTATATTTTGGTATAAACCAATTCATATTGATTTTTTTAAAGTAATTTGGCTCAAATTGTAAAATATAAGCAAGCTCTACATCATAAAAAATTGTTAGACATCAGTACACCATAGGGGTAAGAATGGGCATGGATATTTGTATGGGCATGAATAAATACATATATATACAGATGAATATAGATTAGCTATAGGTGTATATTAAGTATACATTACAAACATATTGAATGTACACTAGGAATATACATAACATAGACAAATAAAGAAAAATAATAAAGGAGTACCCATTCAGATTACATAGATAGATTGATGTAAAGTTGTGAAAGAATAAATAAACAGCAAAACTGAAAGTAGTTCAGTAGTTTCGGTGTGGTAAAGAATCGTTCAAGGAGAGTGGCAAGCACTGAGTCCTACTGACCAAAATATAAAGTGATTATACTGGAGGAAGTATTAGATTAGAATGAGTTATTTACTTAATTGATGATCAATTTTGAAACTTATAGTTGTAATTAAATAGTGTAATTTTGAAACCACTGTACTTTCCTTGATTTAATGAATATTTATTTAACTTCTATTATTTACAATTTTTGGTGTGCCTGCCAAAGATTACTGAGATATAAGTAGTGATGCAATGGAGCTAGCTCATACCAGCTCACTGGAGCCAATTATGCACAACTCTTTCAAACTCTGTTTTCATGGATGTCAAGTTAGTGGCCTGAAATCTGCCATGGTAGAAGTATTTATGGAAATTAGTTTAAACTCAGGGCTTTTTTTTTTTTTTTTCGCGGTACGCAGGCCTCTCACTGCTGTGGCCTCTTCCGTTGCGGAGCACAGGCTCCGGACGCGCAGGCTCAGCAGCCATGGCTCACGGGCCCAGCCGCTCCACGGCATGTGGGATCCTCCCGGACCGAGGCACGAAACCGTATCCCCTGCTTCGGCAGGCGGACTCTCAACCACTGCGCCACCAGGGAAGCCCAGGGCTTCTTTTTATATACATATTTAAAATTTTTGAGAGCCAGTAAAACATTTACTACTATGTCACTGAGTCATTATTAATTAATGTCTATACTATTGAAAGATGACATATACTCTTAAAATATTTTCACTTAAAACATTGCTCTTATTTTATATAAAATTATTTTTCTTTACAATTTAGCTATTGGTAATGTCATAGTCTGTCAAACAGAGTGAAGTAAGTCAGAAAGATAAAAACAGGACTACCCTGGTGGTGCAGTGGTTAAGAATCTGCCTGTCAATGCAGGGACATGGGTTCGATCCCTGGTCTGGGAAGATCCCACATGCTGCAGAGCAGCTAATCCTGTACGCCACAACTACTGAGCCTGAGCTCTAGAGCCTGTGAGCCACAACTACTGAGCCCATGTGCCACAACTACTGAAGCCCATGCATCTAGAGCCCATGCTCCGCAACAAGAGAACCCACCTCAATGAGAAGCCTGCGCACTGCAAGGAAGAGTAGCCCCTGCTCGCCACAACTAGAGAAAGCCTGCGCACAGCAACAAAGACACAACACGGCCAAAGATAAATAAATAATTTTTTTAAAGAGAAAAACAAATACCATATGCTAACACATATATATGGAATCTAAAAAAAAAAAGGTTCTGAAGAACCTAGGGGCAGGACAGGAATAAAGACACAGACATAGAGAATGGACTTGGAGGAAGTGAGAGAGTGGCATGGATACATATACACTACCAAATGTAAAATAGATAGCTAGTGGGAAGCAGCCGCATAGCACAGGGAGATCAGCCCGGTGCTTTGTGACCACCTAGAGGGGTGGGATAGGGAGGGTGGGAAGGAGGCACAAGAGGGAGGGGATATGGGGATATATGTATATGTGTATCTGATTCACTTTGTTATAGAGCAGAAACTAACACAACATTGTAAAGGAATTAAACTCCAATAAAGACGTAAAAAAAATAAACATTTCATACGTTTCCATGATAATTATATATTTTTCAAGACTTGTATTTGCATCATAGAAGAAAATACGTTCCTATTAAAGCAAATGAAAGAAAATTTTTGATGATGATAGTGAAAGACAAAGCTGAATTGTACAACTTGAAAGTAAACTTGAGTATATTTTCACAGTTTTGGTCTTTATCACTGATAAATTAGGTACAGTGATGCTGGAATATGATTAAGTGGGGTATTGGGGAACTTTAAATCAGTGAGGCCACTTGCAATTTGAATCATTCATGTTTATAAAACATTGCAGTAAATATTTATCAGGAACAAGTAACCAAAAAGTGTGTTACCCTCATGTCAGTTCATCTGCTTTACAGAAACATGGAAACTTTTGGAAACCAAACCTGTGCATTCTGCAGTTATTGTTGATCAATACAATATGACCCAAATATCCAGCTGCTATTGAATTTTCTGATCACAAAATAGCCAAAATGCGCTTTTCCCTTCTGTCTGACACATGTATGGTCTGACTCTTTTGTTTGGTTGCAGAACATGTTTTCTGGTTTTGTTCTTATTTAACTTAAAAAATTTCTGGTTCTGTGACTGTAACATTGGAAAGTATTATTCATGTTGAAACAAGTTTTGGCATCCATGTGGGTTGCCTAGGTCCAGCCTGGAAAAATATCTTACTAGATGACCATTAGATCATTTTAGAAGCAGTTATCAACACAGCAAAAAGAACAAACAAAACATAACACATTCTTCTCTATTTTGTTCTCAGAGTCAAAATTATGGGAGTCATAGATGCTTTCCACAGTTGAAAAAATTCATATTTCTTATTTACCAACAACATAAAGTTTATATTTTCATCTTTTGCCTGTCTCCATCAGAATTTTTCACTTCCAAATCCCTAATGCCCGTTAACAGTTTCTTATACCAAAGAAGTTCCATATTTTTCATATACCAATTTTTAAAAAGACATTGCTTTTTTTGTTCAGCCTAAATTATTCTATTTCTATTGAAAAAAACCTAATTAATCTCTTAGTAAAATCTTAATAGTGTTTTTTTAAAAAATTCACCTTTAACATTTATTAAAGTAGAGTTTTTACACAATAGGTATTATTTGTTATAAGCTTGTACCCAGAACAAGCTATGAAGAAGTATTTTCAGTATTGAGATTTTGGTGTGTAAAAAATAAAATAAAACTGCCATCCTAAATAAACTGAGGACTGTGTTTCACTATATCTAAAAAGTGGCTATGCTACTTTTGTTTTTCTTAACTTTTTTTTACTTCATCTTAATAGTGAGGTTATTAAATCATATTTTACAGCTGTTTTGTAAGGATTCATTTAAACTAGAAATACATAATATTTTGAATACTGACTGAAAATAGAAAATATTCCATAAATTATCATCACTGTTTTCCATCTTCTTCAGACTTTTGTTTCTTCTCCCTTTTGTTCTTCCTTTACATCCTTCTCCTCTTTATTCTTTTTCTTTTCTCTCTTTTTTCTACTCTTTTCTTTCTTTTCACCATTTTTCTCTTCCTATCATAGTTCTTCTTCCCATTAAAATGCTTATCTTCTTTTCTTTTGTCACCTTTCTTCCTTCTTCCTTCTTCTTTTTCCTTGTCTAATTTTTTTCACTTCATCTCATCTGTTCTGCTATGGATCCCCCATATGTTTCCTACTCCTTAGTCTTCCCTTTTTTACTCCTCTTTACCCCCTTGTTTTCCCACTTCTACACACTCTGCTCCCTTCTTATTCGTTTTTGTCTTCCACTTCTTTGGAAAAGTCATGGAATGTAAAAATGTAGAGACAGAAATAAATTCCCACCACTTGCAGAACATCTTGACACACCATACTCCAGTTTCAGTTGTCATAATTCTATTGGGGGCTTTTTGTATTATGCACAGATTCATAATAAATTACATACATTTTTTCTACACTTCTCTTACATTCAGATTCCAATGCTACCTTGGAGCCATAAAGTGAAGTTTATTATAAATTTTAATAAAAATTTTCCACATTTATTTTCTGTTAGCTTACCTCTGTTCTTGTTTTTGCTGAGTAGTTTTCACTTTTATAAACTTATGATGTTTGGACAATTAAAATATTCAAAGATTATAACTGCTAGTTAGTTAGAAAAGTCCATTAATAAATATTATATATATATTTACATAAAATGATATGCCTATTAGTGTCACCTAAGAAGATCATTAAGGAGAATAAATAGACTTTCTCATATACAAAATAAAGGAAGGGATTATCAAACTTCAGTTAAGAGAGAGGTGGGAGGATAATCAGAGAATAGGTTATATTGCCTCAGAGTTCCTCAGGAAAGTCTTACTTTATTAATAAGCCACTTATTTTCATTCTAAATTCATGAAGATGTCTGTTGGCAAGTTCAACATATTTGTCTAAATTCAATTTCTATTCTTCTAGCTTTCAGATAATGAAGACAAATAGGCTTCATATGTTAAATTCTGCCACTGCTTGGAGAGGACTGTTAAAAATCCATCACCTATTGCTTAGAATATTTATTTTAAATGTACAGAAACTTCTTTAGTCCATTAATTTGTGTAAATAAGAGAAAAACATGAGGTCTTTGGATTTTTATATAGACAAATTCGTCACCCTTTCATATTTACATGTGCTTTTGGAATTAAAGATGGAATATTTTCTCCAAGATTATACCTTAGATTGTTTTCTAAATATTCATTTTAGAAAAAAATAACTTTATGCATTATTTTATTACATTGCTACTGTAGAGATATTGAGGTTACATAGTCAATTTATTTTCCTTACTAACTTGTTCCATAGTGTATTTATTTTTAATTTAACATTTATAAGGAGATACACACACACACACACATATATATATATATATATATACATTTCCAAATGTCTTACTATAGTTTTTGGCTTTATATAGCTTATTAATATCCTTATTTATATCTCATAAATATTCCAAAGCCTCCAAGGAGAATTTTTGTCCGCCATCAAATTGAACTAAGTAACTCTCTTCAACAAGCCTGCCTCATCTCATCTTCCTTGTCTCTGTCATTTGCCACTTTTCTAATAAGTGTCCTGGACCCATATTAACAATTTCAGTTATAAAACCAATTCCCTGACTCTTATGTGCTGAATTGTGTCCTGCTCCATAATTTGTACATTAAAGCTCTAACACTGGGCATCTCAAAATGTGCCTATATCTGGGGATTGTCTTTAAAGAGGCAATTAACTTAAAATGAGGTAATAAGGGTGGTCCCCTAATCCAACATGACTAGGGTCCTTATAAGAAGAGGATGGGAAACCAGAAGTATGTATAAGGACAGATGGAGAAACAAGCCATGTTAAGCCAAGGAGAGAGGGCTTACCAGACGCCAACTCTGTCTGCACCTTGATCTTGGACTTCCAGCCTCCAGAACTGTGAGAAAATAAATTTCTACTGTGAGTTATAGTTATTAAGTTGCCTTAAACCATCAGTACAAATAATGAAGAGGGAGAGTTCTTCATTGATTCCATTTTCCCAGTCATGTTCACATGTACATTTCCTTTGTAATTCATGCTGATTCAGTTCCACAAAAGTGCATGTGCCAACATTCATGCTAGATAGTGGGCTCACAAAAAGGACATTTCAGGGAGACAATGATATAAATGGCAATCTTTTGTATGATTTAGAAAATGTGACTAAGAACATAGTCACATATTATTAGGAACCACAGAGAGGGGAATCTGTATCAAAGCAGGGGGATGTCTAAGCTGAGTGTAGAGGAAGTGTGACTGGGAGTTTGACAGGTGGAAAAAAAAGTGAGGAAATGACATATTAGAAAAGGGAATACTATCAAGAAAGGCACGGAATTTAATTATTTTCAATTCTTCTTCTTGGCTAGGGACTAGCTTAGGTACCCAGAACTCATAGATAGGCTTTTAAGACACAGGCTTCCCAGCTGTTGACATTTCCTACTTCTGTCTCTACTAAATAAATTAAAGAAGCCACACTGACATCTTTACTATGTAGAAGTAATTTAGAGTAGTGACATTTCTTGTCCAGAGGATAAGAATAAATAACAGAGCCAAGACCCAAAACCAGTTCAATTTCCAAGTGGCCCCTCCTTCTAAACCTACACTGCACTCCCCACTTTGCACATTACTTCTTTCAGATTTCAAGTTTTCTTTGTAATATTGTTATGAGACCCAAACCATTTTCCTAGAAGGACCAAAAAAATATTTTCTATGCCCAACAGTTTTACTGGTCATTCAAAAGTAATTGCTAATTTTACTCGAATACAATTACTCTATATAACCATTATAGGTGTTTAAGAAACTTACATATATTTGGGGAAAGATGAAACAAAAATTTTAAGAGCTTAAAAAATGGAAAAATATCTTTAACTGGTAAATCAGGTAATATAGACTAATCTATATTTCCAGCTCCAATCAACCTCACACATTTTATTTTCTTCTGGATACCTTGCAGGCAAACTAATCAACTTTTAAAAAAATTAGATCAATTATATTTCTTTCCTCAACCTCTTGAATCCCATTTCTTTTTCGTGGAATTATGCTCTGCTCTACCAACCAAATTAAGAATCTTGGAGTCATCTCTGACTTATCTCGGTTCCTCATATTCTCCCCATCTTCAGTATGGGACAGGGGGCACCAGCGAATGAATCCCCAAATCCCACAAACATATAACATGAAATAGTAGATGATACTCTTCATGTTAAGAGTTACTTTTTTAAAAATTCATGAGTTGTTATAGTAAACTTAAAAAAAATCTAAAATTTGTAAACCCCTACTTCTCTTTTTCTGCTGCAACTTTTATAAGCCCAGTTCTCTTGCTTTTGTCTCCTCACTCTTGCAGCTGATTTTCCTACATCTTCTCTCTTGCCCTTGGCAATTCACTGTCCATACTGATATCTAATTACTTTGTCTGAAGCATAGATCTAATCATGTCAGCTTCCCAAACTGAGTTCAGCTAATCTCTAGCTAAAGTACAGGGTGCATTGCACTAAATATTGGTAAGTTACATAAACAAAGATATGAGGGGCCTTGGAATATACACTAAGAAGTAGGACACCGATTAACATCAGTTTGTGCTTTGGAAAGATAACTTGTGCCATATACTTTAAAAAAAAGAAGAGTGGCTTGCCTTTGAACCTATGGTATGTCTTATTCTAACCATTTTCCTCTGGAATTGCCACTTGCTGTAACATTTGTCCTTAGCCTTGGCTGGTTGCCTAGTGGAATGAGTAGGAAAGAAATATTAATGCCTGTGCCCCATCCTCAGAGATACTGATTTAATTGATCTGAATTGCAGCCTGGGCACTGAGAATTTTTAAAAGCCCCCAAATGTGATTTTAATGTGCTCCAAGGCTGAAAATCACTATCTCAAAGGGATGCTATTCTCTTTTCCATCAGGCTATATGCTTACATTCCTATGTAAGCATTACTTAGATGACTTTCTTTAAGTCAGCCATTCAAGATTTTGAGCACTATTTTCTTTGCCTATTTATACATATTTTTACCTTGGCTACTTAACTCATTAGCACAATGTAGGCTTCCTTTTTCCTGGAAAAAGGAATAGACACAGTTCTTATTTTTCCAGCTAGAATTGCTGTATTAATCATCTAAATATCATCTAGAACTGTGCTATCAAACACAGTAGCCACTAACCTCATATGCTACTGAGCACTTGAAATATGGTTAGCTGAGTTCCAAGACTTAATATTTTGTGTATGTAGTATATATAATCACATATTGACTATGTAATGAGCCAAGACTATTACATATTTTATATACTTCATCAGCATACACTTACACTTTTTTATGCTTTATTTTTTGCCATAATATACATATAATTATCTTGTTCATGATTTTCATAATATGCCTCTTCCCATTACTAAAGTAACTTCATGAAAGCACTGATTCACAGATGTTTAATACGTATTTGTTGAATGAACAACAGTAACTAATAGTTATCTGAAGTTATCCAATTTGATTACTGATTATGTCAGTATCCAATATTCTGAAACTACTAGAGTTTTATTCTTTTCAGTTATTATGGAACAGTTAAGCTCTGTTTCAAATTCATTTTGAAGTTGTCATTATAACACAGTTCAGACTTAACATATGGATGTTTTTTCTTTTCTCCATGGACCCTCTCTCATGTATTACTTACTTCCATTGAATAGTTAAGCTACCGGAGGAAAACAGAACACCAGCATTGATACTAATGCAAATGCATGCCGATCAAATTAGTTATTTGATTTAAGATATATTTTAAAGTTCAAAACAGAGAGAGTTTTGATAGATTGGATGAGAAGAATAACCATGCATGGATTGTACAAGGTAATCTCCAAGTTTCTGGAATGAAAAACGGTGAATGAAGGTACAGTAGAGGGAGAAGTTTGGAGTATTTCATGATGCTAAGTGAGATAAGAGACTGCTAATATATCTAAATAACATCGTTAGGCAATAAAGAAAGAAGTATAAAGTTTCTTATAAAATTTTCACTTGATCAAATATTACTGCTAATGTCAGTTCATAGAACAAATAACCTAAACTGGCATCTTTACTGGATGCTAGGGGATTTCACCCAGATAGCATTCTTAAAGTCTTACTTGGCCTTTGTGCCTTATGCCTCCATACCTTGGCTTCAGTGATCTCTTAACTGTTTTGAATTGATTATCTCAAAACAATGCTTGATCTGAGCTTAATATGCCTCCTGGATGGAATATCATTCCTTGCCAACTCACAAAAGGCATAGTAACTGTGCAGAATACATAATTCTTTAGGAAATTTGGCAGGTTCTGTCAAAATTTAAATGCACAGACCCTTTCAGGAAACAATTTTATGTCTAGGACTACATTCTGTAGGAATCCCCCAAATGGAAACAGAATATATTTTGCAGGAATCCTTCAAATGGAAGCAGAAGTAGATTTTCAATAATATCCTTAGGATATTCATTCATTGAATATTATTGGTACCTACAATATGTCAGGAACTATAATAGGCACTTGGAATAAACTGATGAGCAAAATAGATCCAACACATGCCTTCATGAAGATTACAGATTACTGAGTAAGAGAAAAATAATATTTACACAGATGTTTAGATGTAAACTGTGAAAGTAGTATGAAAATAAATACAGTATGCTATGAGAGCATGATGGTGGAGTGTTTACACTAAGGTATACTAAAGTGACTACTACGGAGTTAGTTACATTTAGGCTAACATTTCAAGGATAAATAGGAGTATGGTAGGGGTTAGGATTGAGGGTGGAAAAAAAAAAAGGATAAAACCTAGTCGGTGAGATCAGAGAAATATTCCCTCAGGAAGTGATATTTCATCTGAGATGTGAAAAGGGAGAGAGGGATATGTGGGGAAGAGAAGAAATTTCCAGACCAAGGAAACTACATGTGAGAACATATGAGAAAAAAACCTGTGCTGGGACTAAAATAAGGTCATTTTGTTGCTTAAACATAACATTTCAAACTGACAGAAACTCTTAAATATGATTAATAAAGAGCTAAATTATGTTATACCCATAATGTGCAATCCTATGAAAAAATATAGATATACAGATAGATGAGAGATGTCTTGTTAATTGAAAAATCCCGAAATGTATCTCAAAACAATGTTTCAATTTAGAAAAAAAGCAAATATGATATATATATATATATATATATATAGTGTGTGTGTGTGTGTGTAGTTTCAATGATTTTATAGTCCTTCATATATGAAAACCATATTTTGTCTTAATCGTTATTGTTTTTTAAGGCATTCCATGTTCTACACTTTTACCTGATTGTATGATCAGGCCATTCGAGATGGGTTGCTCTCTTGCTCTCTGTACATCCCCCACTGACCAGTCTCCATTTCATCTACACCCTACTCACATGACTGACCTTCCCTCTTAACCATAAGGCCTAATCAGTAACTGCCTAGGGGCTTGCCCCTGGACCCAGCTAGTAATTGTTCTAGTCTTTAGATACACCATGATAGTTTCCCTAGTAACCAATGAGTCAAATGAATCAATTCCCCCTATAACTAGTAACACTCCCACCCCAACCCTACCACCTTAGTGAAGACTGCTGCCGTCCCTGTCCTTCCTGCCACCTGCCATACACATTTAGGTGTTGATCCAGGACCCACTTGCTTTGGATGTGTAAGATCACTTATCAAAATAAACCACTGATGTCTATATCACTGTTGTCAGGCCCTTCAGTCTTGAGGCTGGGCAATTACAAGGCTTGCAGGTCTGTAGGTTGCAGCCCAACAATGATCCACAGAGAAGATTTTTCTTAAGCTTGGCAGCTGTCTGATAAGCAGGGAATAGAAATCAGACCTCAAATATGATTCAAAGGTGTATGATTTGGGCAACTCAGCATATAGACGTTTGAAGTGCATTGCTGATATTCACAAGATGTTGACCCATTTCCAGTGTCCTATCACATTCTTTCTGCATATGCAGAGTTTTCCACCAAAGATTATTCAAAAATAGCTCTATGATTTGGCATTACCTTGATGGCAAGAGTTTCAAAAGACAGGTGAAAAGGTGTACTGCATATTTTGTTGTGCATCTACCCATCCCTCAAAAGAATAGTGTGTCTATTCTAAGTTGGTTACTGATAAGCAAACAGAAAATCAAATATATAAATATTTAGCATTACACTTAAGTCCTGCAAGACATATAATGTATAACGTTCGAGTCACATAGAATATATTAGATAGGCTGCTGTTGTTGAACTGGCAATCTCAATGCATTTGCCTTTGCAAAACGAGTAGCATCTGAGGAACTGTGTAAGAATATTAGTGGTATCAGAGTAAATCTGGAAACCTTTCTGATTAGTTTCTTCTTCATTTTGAAAAGTAACCAGTTTGTATTGAAAGGTGTTAGCAGTACTCCATAGCTAGTTTGATCCTGTAAGCAAAATGTGATAGAGAGGTTCTTTTCTTAGCAAACATGTATCCCAATGAGCCATTACTTTAGCAGTCATATGGTCTTTCTTGTATTTATATCTGTTTCAGCATATGACAATTTGAACGTGGATTGCTGAGATTTATTTGATAGGGTATTGTCCCACTTTCACTGCCCCATGTAGTTTTCTTTTTTCCTTTTCTTTCCCACAGAGAATATAAATCAAAATCTTAGTGCCATAAAACCTAATTGGACATCTTGCAATTCTGCATCATTATAAAAGAATGCTATACATGAACAATGCTTTATGTATTTGAGTGGTTTATTTGCCTCTTCTGTAAGATAATACAAATGACAATCAGCTTGGGAACCCACACAAGGCAGATTTTCATGGTACCATTATATCAGTTTAGGTGCTATATATGAAACCTGATGAGCCTAGTAATAACTTTAGAAAGCAGGGTTATCAAAGGAGTGCCGATTTCAGCAGGAAAGAGAATCATCCACAACTGGCAATCTCTATAGACTGCCAAATTACCCAAAATTCTATTCTGCAAAGCAGTAATCTTTAATGTTCCAATAAAAAGTAACTCTTTTTGGAATAGTTATTGTGCTTGTAATTGCACACTCGGAAACTATTTGCATAATATTGCAAAGGACCACAGAAAACGCACTGATAAAAAAGATAATTTAAGATGACTGGAAAGCTGTTTGTGTCTATGATACTCTGTCTTCATCTATTCTTCATTCAATTGTCAAGCACCTACTCTGTGCCTGGCACATATAAGTCACTGATTTTAAAAGAAAAATCCCATGCCCCAAAGGAGTCTATGTTTTAGTGCTAAGAATAGTAAGCAGGCAGTAATAGCAATGCTTGATACTTCTCACTTTAGAAGTATATATCACGGATATTTGGGGGTGGGAATTGGGGGCTAAAGAGTGATGAGTCAAGGAAGGTACTTAGATGAAAAGGCATTTGATGAGTTAGAAACAAAGACGGGGAGCTAGATAGAGAGAGCATTCTATGTAGAGGGAGTATCATGTGAAAATGCATTGAAAATGAAAAAGCTGGGTACATTTTGTACATAGAATATAGTTTAGGTTGACCAAATATGCGGAAGAATGAGAAAAAAATAGGAGATTGCAAGCATTTTCCCCCAGAGGAGAGGCAAAGGACACATATAATCTTCGAAGCATCCAGTTTGAGGTTATTGATTTTATTTTTCTGTAAGCATATCTTCTGCTGCTTGTCTCTTCTTAGCCAGCACCAAGCTTTCACATGTGTGAGTAGATTGAAGTGAATAAGCAAATTACTAATTTTCAAAGAATCATAAAGAACAGAAAGTTAGACCTGGAAAGGCTTTTATACATCCTCTAATTCAAAGTCCCTTTTTTTCTTTTAACAGATGGATGAATTGAGTCTGGATGGGAGAAGGAACTTGCCTATGTTCAAACATATTGTATAGATTGAATCAGATACAGTATTTCAAAAGCTGTAACCCTACAGGATTTGGTGTACCACAGTGAAAAGTGCCTGTTGGAACTATTATGTAGACTTCATTCCCCTATGCCAGGTATGGGACAAACTATATCCAACCTCACATACCAAAATGTATTCTGTTATCAGATGTTTAAGGAGCCCGTAACAAATAAACTTAATGTCTGAAGTTTCTTTATGCCTGTTTCTGCTGGATACTGTTCACAATGTGTCTTCTCTTACTTCGTTGCAATTGTGGAGTATAAACTCATCTTCCTTGTGTTCTTTCTATCATTTTTGTGCTCATTTACTTCTGTTTGTTGGCACATTCAAGCAAAAAGTACATTAAATTCAATTCTGAGGGTTTTTTCATAATACGCACGTAGTTGGAATCTTGGTGAATGATTGAAAAGCCATGCAAGATTTGACTTGTGGTTATCAGTTATAATTTGTGACTTTATTTCCACTGAAGAGACAATCAAAATTCAGCAGGGAATGCTTTCCTATTCCCTTGAGACTGCTGAGTTTATTTTGCATTCACTCTTAAAATGAGAGTCAAAACTTTGGGGGCTTCATGCAGAGATATACTGTTAAATTATCACTCTTGGTGAGTTCTAGTGTTTATATCCTATCTTTCATATTTCTCAAAACTGTAGAAACAGAAACTCAAGGTCTCTAGAATTTGATAGGAAATCTAAGGTTATAATCAAAGTTTAGAATTCACTTATTTTCCAAAGATTATATTTCACTATATTTTTGGTTTTTGTGGATTTCTTAGCTTTGTGCCACATATTTTAAAATATCTATTCAGCATATTTTTTGTTTATAGTTCTAGTTGTATTTTATGTCTAAGCATTTAGTCCACCTCCTAGTAGAAATAAGATCATCACTGTACTTTCCACTGCTGATAATATAAATAACTGCCAAACAAACCAAATTAAAATAGAAATAAAACAAGCAATCAATAACAAGGTTGAACACCACAGTAAAGTTCAGTAGGCTGTGGATGTAAAATATACATTTGGAACAAGACATATATATTTGCAGTAGTCATTTTATCAGACAAGTGGGAAAGGAAGTCAAATTATAGCACTACTTGAACTCAATGGTGATTCCGTACATAATTCTTTCAAGGATTATGGCAGTATACAGGAGAATAAAATAAAGTCATTCATTTGAGGACCTTTTAGACTCATGGAAAAATTAATACATTAATGATATGATTTGGGTATATCTGTAGGCCCTTGGGTAGTTACCAAAGAAGTGGAAGAGAAAGAATATACACAGTGTAAGCATAAGTTAATTGGAGTGGACTGTATTTAAAGGGACATGAAGGAATAGCATTGGGAAATCTATTATTCTTGTATTCCTTTTTTTCTTTTTCCTTTGCATGGCAGTGCTAAATTTCTGCCTACAGCTGACTGCTTTTCAGGGCAAAGTTGATTTTGTTTTTAACTATCCAGGTCTTATTTTCCTCTACAATTTACAGAGAGGCAATGGTTCTACACTCCAATTTATTACTTTTCTTTTATTATTAAATACAGTGTTCTTCTCCCACTATGTTGGTAATTTCAAATCTCACTAGTTAAAATTTTCTTAAAAATTTCCTATCATGTAACTGCAGACTTTATTTTTTGGCAAACACATATCTAAACTCTTAAAAAAATCTCATATTGAAATGTGTCACGTTTCTATTTTTCATTGTGACACTGAAATTTACACTTGAAAGCATACATCCCATTTTACTTACAAACATAGAAATCCTCTCTGCAAAGCTATATGCCTCCTAGACTCATCTTCAGATATTAATAGGTGAGTGGATTCTTTGCATTTTTAGTCACTTATACTTTTGTTCAAGCTCAGTAATAATAACAATAACATTTATTAATTTGGTTCACCAAATATTTTGAGCATATAATAATAGTTACATTCTTAGGATACAGATTTATGCCAGAAAGATAACATGTAGTTTAACAGAGCTTATGTTCTATTGCTGGAAATGGATAATTAAGTAATCACAATGAAAGGATATATATGCTATACTCTGATAAATATAAGGTGAGTATGACACGGTTAGAAAGATATGCTCTACAGAGAGATAATTTCCAAATATATGAGGGTGTTTTAAGCCAGCGGCCCCCAACCTTTTTGGCACCAGGGACTGGTTTCGTGGAAGACAATTTTTCCACGGACCAGAGGTGGGGTGGGAACGGTTTTCACATGATTCAAACACACCACATTTATTGTGCACTTTATTTCTATTATTATTACATTGTTATATATAATGAAATAATTATACAACTCACCATAATGCAGAATCAGTGGGAGCCCTGAGCTTGTTTTCCTGCAACTAGATGGTCCCTTCTGGGGGTGATGGGAGACAGTGACACACAAAGTGTGTTGCTTATGTCCAGTCTACTCCATAATCTCGTTTTGGTTGCTGTCACTGTGGAAATCCCTGCTTCACAAAGACAAGATTTTGGAAATCGAAGCAGGCTTTTCAGTGCTTTTGTGGCAATCTAAGGATATTCCACCTTGACTTTAATCCAGAACATATGGAGAGTTAAAGTTGTCTCAAACATACTTTTAGGGCCACCATCATTTGCAATCTCAAGCAATTGATCCTCTGCTAGCGTGGACAAAGTCGATTCACCTGGCTTATTCACAGATGGGTTGCAGAGCCATTCCTTCCCAGTTCCAGGGTCTTTTGTGGTTGGGAAGTAATGTTCAAACTCTTTTGAAAGCTGAGATAGGTGATCATGCACCAGCTGGGAGAAAGAAGGCCCTGGCTCAGTCTCTTTGAGAATCTAATGCTGCCGCTGACCTGACAGGAGGCGGAGCTCAGGCAGTAATGCGAGCAATGGGGAGCAGCTGTAAATACAGATGAAGCTCTGCTCACTTGCCCACCACTCACCTGCTGCTGTGTGGCCCGGTTCCTAATAGGCCACAGACCAGTACCAGTCCATGGCCTAGGGGTTGGGGACCCCTGTTTTAAGCAGAACAAACAGCATAAGTGCTAGAGAGGGAAAAATCATGTCCAGTTGGAGAATGGTAAGTTTAGTAGATTTTATTGAGTTATGGCAGATAGATAAAACTAGAGATAAAAATATACTCTTATATTATTTGTGCTGTGGATAATATAAGCAGCGAGTGACCCTAATCTTGCCCATAACTTACTGTGTGTTTTCAGTGGAAATAGAAATCTTAAATTTGTTTCTCTTTTCTGTTCATTTTAGAAAGTTGATCAAAGGGAAAAAAATGATTTCCTATGATTTGTACCTGAAACATGAGCTTAGAAAAAAATCTTTCCATAACAAATGTACTATATATGCTTCCTTTTATGTCATGATTGCTCAGTTAATTATATACATCTTAAACATGTAAAGAGAAGAGAACAGATGATAAAGGCTTAGTTGAAAAGACGTAAGTCCATGAAAATAACTTTATTCATCATAACTTGAATTATTTTGTTCAAATTATTTTGTTCTGTGGATCAGAAAATGATACTACTGAAGACAAAAGAAAATGCAAGAGCATAATTCTAATATCAAAGTCATTGACGTATCCCAACAAATGTTACATTACTGTTATTGCTCCTGAAGAACACACAGACAGCAATATTCTTAAATGCCCATAGTGAACAAAACTTTGCTTGAAAGAAGATAGTAAACTTCTGGGTTGAGAAGACAACTACTTGGAACCTTCGAATCGTTTGTAATCCATATATTACGGAAATGAAATTATAAACACAGTAAACTTCATTAATCCCTTGGTCATGTGTGTAGAAGAGGGAATTCACTACTATCTAAATACATGTATCCCACACATAAAAATGTGTGCTTTCTTTGACATGCTTTTCTAATTCATTAAAGCATACTAATATCCATCCATTTGCTCATTCAGAGACCTGGTGTCATTTTATTACATCTTTCTTACTACCAGGCCCATTAATTCAAATCACATCGACTTTTTCCAAAGGTAAGCCTCCTACCCTGTGTTCTTGAATTGTTCTTACCAATTTAGAATTCATTCTCCTCTAAGCTTCCAGGGGATCCTTTTAAAATGTCAATTGGATTTTCAAAGTTCTATAGTTAGAACTTTTTAATGGCCTACTGTTTCCCTTAGGGAAAACCCAAATCTCACTAATTCCTACATTTCCCTGATTCTGCCTTACTCTATGGCTACTTCTGGTATTTTAGGCTCAGCTCACTAACAGTAGAGAATAAAGATTAGTGCAAAGATTTTTACAATCAAAGTTAGTTAAACAAAGTTGTTGACGTACTAAATGGAATTATTAATAATAACTACGGTATAGGATAGTTGTGAGGTTTCAGTAAAAATGTGTCATTTTTTCTGATAGAACATTCGCTTTTTAAACTTCAGCTTTATTAAAGTATCACTGACAACTTGTAAGGTATTTAAAGTGCACATCATGATGATATATGTACACATTGTGAAAGGATCCCTCCATCTAGTTAATTAACATATCTGATAGAACATTTTTTATATGCAATCTATACATGTGGTCTCTTTAATAATAATAATAGAGTCATTTGCTCTTTGGTAAACAGGAGTTAATCCTAACTTTTATATTCCTTATAGTCTGAGTCCATTATGAAGAATGATTATGTTTCAATTACCATTATTTTCAGATGCCTCACACTCTGCCTGGCCCAAAACAGTCAAAATACTTAGTTGAGTGACTGAATGTTGGGAATAGAGAGATAATATACAAAAGTATGGAATGTAACCTAAGTCTGTCCTTAAGTTATAATGTTCTATTTTAGGATACAATTATTATCATAATCCAATGATCGTTTAAGGGAAACGCTGATTACATTTCTCAGACCCATGCCTGGCTAGATTTCCTGGTAGGCTTATTTTCTCTACTACATGGACTCAAACCTTTCACATTACCTTCTCTTTGCAGTACTTTACTAGTGTCCTTGCCTTGTATAACACAAGGTGGTTGCCGGGTTTGTGCAGACGAGAACAATGGCAGAACGTTATTTCATGAGTGGGCTCATGCATCCTAGCAGCCCCCAGTCATCCTGTTTAACATTTATAAGAGGTCCTATCCCTGCTATAAAATGAGAATCTGATGCGAAGACAGCTACTCCTTCCACCTTGTTTAATGTTGCTTCTAGCATGAAATGGAAACAAAAAAAACTGAAGGAAGGAGCACAATATTCATGGAATCTACTGTTCTGATACCAGCTGTATTACAAATCTGTACACTTGTTTACATCACCATTTCATCTTTGATGTGTTTCTATTAACCTATGTTTCTCTGTGGAGAGGAGCCTACTATTCTAGAACATGTGATAGTAGAGGAAGGGGAACCTATAGGCTCCTGATAGAACTTTATTAAGGCTACACTGAGAGCTGGGAAACAGTTGCGCTCTCCGCAGCCTCCAGCAGGATGAGAAAGAGACTTTGGGGGTGGGTGGCAGCGATTTCTTTAAAAATGGCATCAGTATTCTCCCTTACTATGAATGCAGGATCTAATCATCCCAAAAATTCATTTACAAAGTTTGTAAAATATGAAGCTACTTGAACTTTACCCATTCTGGAAGTTGAAGGGGTATTTCCAGGATCGGGATCAGGCCCCAAAGTTGCATGTGCCCCTGAGCTTCTAGAGCTCACTATGCCAGTTCTACTTTCATCTGGTTCTGGGATTAATACAGGGTCTGTCACTGACTTGGTTATTTGTAATGGGCCTTCCTGCTCCTTCCTTTTTTTTCTGGGACTGAAGCCATTGAAAATGGCTCCATATATATCTATATATGTGTGTGTGTATATATATATATTTTTTTTCTTTTCCTTCTTTTCCTTTTATCAGTAGAAAGAACCTGTATGCCCCACAACAGAGTCCTGTCTGGAGCATCTTAGGTAATTCACTGGCCTCAGCAGGGTGGCTTTTCCTCTGATTAGGTTATTCCACCATTTTTTCTGGCTACTGACCCACTCTCCTAATTTGGGGCACATAGTATCCTCTCTCTGCCATATGGACTGCCAACTTTGCCTGGCTCTTGCTTGTAGCCTGAATCTTGGGCTGTTCTTCCTGTTGCAAACTCCTCCCTCTGGCCTCTCTATTGGCATCTGACACCTAGGAAACTTCCAGGGCCCACTGCACCCACTGTGGGTATGCTTTTCTTCTAATACTTAAATATCACTTTTCTTTTTTAAAAAAATTTATTTATTTTATTTACTTATTTTTGGCTGCGTTGGGTCTTCGTTGCTGCGCACGGGCTTTCTCTAGTTGCAGCGAGCTGGGGCTACTCTTCGTTGCGGTGCGCGGGCTTCTCATTGCGGTGGCTTCTCTTGTTGAGGAGCTCGGGCTCCAGATGTGCAGGCTTCAGTAGTTGTGGCACACGGGCTCAGTAGTTGTGGCTCATGGGCTCTAGAGCACAGGCTTCAGTAGTTGTGGTGCACGGGCTTAGTTGCTCCACACATGTGGGATCTTCCCAGACCAGGGCTCGAACCCGTCCCCTGCATTGGCAGGCGGATTCTTAACCACTGCACCACAAGGGAAGCCCTAAATATCACTTTTCTAAGTGCAATTAAATAACAGGATTATATAATTTTCTGCACTAGGATGGTGCATCTTTACTTCCTGCTAAATGGACATCACCATATCGTTTACTATTCCTGATGACATAATATATTTTTTATGAAGTGGAGAAAAATTAAGACATTAATTAAGCAGAAATTGTATGAATTGCATAGTCATTTCAAGAGAGTGTGAGCAGCAGCCAGGAGTCAGACATTTATCAATCCTGCCTCATGTCCCTTTGTTTTTCTTTAACAGCACACTTAAACCTTGGCTGACTAAGATCTTCATTCACTAGTTCTGCAATTTTTATAATCCAAGCTGAGTATGAAATGGATCAAACCTAAACAGACCCAGCCATCTCAATTCCCTTCCAAAAATAGATAGCTGTGTTTTATCTTCACAGTTAAATTGATTCAGGTTCAATATCCTGGTATTGTGTTCCTGTGATGTAACCTGATTTGCAGCATCTCTCTGTCTTCTACCTTTCCATAGCCCTATCATATGATTACTGTTCTTAAAATGAGGTTTCCTACTTCATTTCTTTGTTTAGGTCATACTAAGTTTTTGGTAATAGTGACTTATGAAGCAAATCCCTTACCTAGACGCAAATCAACATTATTTTTCAATTTTCCCTGAAAATATAGGCGTTCTACCCTTGAACTCAAGTCCATGTCCTGCCCTATTAGAGTAAGTCTCCAGGTGTTAAATGTTTGATGGCTGTAATATGATAAAATTAGACTTTCAACTCTGAATTTCAGAGATATAAAGATGTAATCACTAATGTGCCCCAAACATTCACTTTTATTAAAACTATTCTATTCCATATGACCTCCTAATGCAGGCAGTAGAATAGGACTAAGAATTGGATGATTCAGTGATAATCCTGGGATATAAGCAAGAAAATTAACTGTAAAGGCACTGATATGAAGTAGACTACATGATAAATACACTAGACTCTGACAGACATATTAAAAACTTCAGAATTCCTTGACATGTCAAAATGGAACTTCTAATGGGAGGGATGGCTAAGGTAAAAATTTGGCATCAGAATATTAGTGTAATTAAATCTCACTAATTTCCATATCTACAACTGTTTTAGATGTTTTGGAAAGCATCTAACAATAAAATTTCAGGCATTTTTTTAGAAGTTTTCCAGTGCCCACACCATTTCCGTCATTTGTTAATTTGCTTGTATCTTGAACTGTGAGGGAAGTACCTCAGTTTAAAACATACAATGGTCCCTATACTCACTGATCCATTGAGGGAGCCAAACTTACATACGAATAACTACTATAAAGAATAATAGGTGTTATGCAAGATATTTGAATCATGTAGAGGAACAGAAGAAAAAAAACTATGAATTCTATGCTAGAGATGACAAGGACTGTCAGAAGATTCTTCAAGGTGAATGTGACATATATTTTGTTTAAGATGTGCAGCTGTACTCTAGGCAGAAGGCAGATATGTAAGGACAGGGAGTCAGAGCAAAACTTGTACTTCCCACCCTCCCACCCACCCAGGATTTTAACAGATATATTTTCAACACCCCCCCCCAAATGTATTTATTCCTCTTTCAGATATCCATAGGCCACAGATGTGGGGCTATGAGATTTCTTGAGTCATTACAAGATTTAATTTCCTAACGAGAAAGGAAAAAGTGCCCACATATGACATATCAGAACCAAAGGCCCCGTTTGCCCTTTCTGGCCTCCACTTTCTAAGTGTCCTGGTTTTCCACTTCTCTGTATTCCCCCCTCTACTATTCCCCCCACTGCTCCAAAAATCAATAAATCATAAATAAATGTCACCAAGGGCCAAGCTATGTAAAATGCATACTCACTCTGAGATTTTGAAATCATTTCTTCTTACTTGGGTGGCAGCTGCATCCCAAGAGTTCTTGGCTTCCTCTTTTTAGCATCATCTTTATCCGTGGAGCAATATTTCCCTGTTGTTTGAAATACAAAAGGAATGCTGTGGTCCTGTCCAGCCTTGACAGGTTTAAGTCTTCTCTGTAAGTTTCTCTACTCTTTATGTTACATAGAGGACATATCTTAAAACCTTAACTATTTTTTCCTTGAAATTACAATTGCCACAATTGTAAATCTATAATTAAATATCCAATTCATGTTTTAGGAGGATGGTTAAACTGGGTAGTCTTTAAGGCTCTTTTTTTTTTTTTTTTTTTTTTTTTTTTGCGGTACATGGGCCTCTCACTGCTGTGGCCTCTCCCGTCACGGAGCACAGGCTCCAGACGCGCAGGCCCAGCGGCCATGGCTCACGGGCCCAGCTGCTCTGCAGCATGTGGGATTCTCCCGGACCGGGTCACGAACCTGTGTCCCCTGCATTGGCAGGCGGACTCTCAACCACTGCGCCACCAGGGAAGCCCTTTAAGGCTCTTTGCAACCCCAATATTATATAATTCTATATGATTTTCTCTGAAAAGGAGGAATTCTGGTGTGTGTGGGGGAGTTTTTACCTTTAAATCTCCATAATTTTCTTTGTACAGTGTCAAAAAATGACAACTGAACTAATCTGTATCTTAGAGGAAGGAAAAGGAAGTAGTGTTTTCATGACAGTGAGAAATTGTGACTCAGTTCTAAAGTGGATATAATAGAATGTTACCAAATAATTACACTCAGAGTTTCTATCTAAATATCTTATTTGCATATATATATTTTTAAGATAGACTAATATTAAAAACTTCCTCCTCAAATGCCATTTAAACAATTTGTTACTTGGGGAAAGTGCAACAATTTAGGATTTAACCTGCTTTTAATGCAAAGTACATTACTGAGAAAGAATGAAGTTTAAGAATTGATTCAGAGGCTTCTGAGATCTGAGGAAAACTGTTTCTTCCCACCCACACCATCTTCAATTTCCTAATCTTTTTTGAAAAAAAAGGATAATAGTTTAAAATGTGATACTCCTGAGAAAGGTATGAAGTTTAGAAAGAAGGGTATCCCATCCCACTCCAAATACGCACACACACACAGATACACATACATCCCTAAAATGTAGATTTTGGACAATTGTATTAGTTGCTTGAAAACGTCAAGGGAATACAATG
Source organism: Monodon monoceros (assembly GCF_005190385.1). Taxonomy (NCBI): domain Eukaryota; kingdom Metazoa; phylum Chordata; class Mammalia; order Artiodactyla; family Monodontidae; genus Monodon; species Monodon monoceros. The sequence continues at coordinate 84,005,236 of NW_021703782.1, forward strand.
CAATAAAATCTGAAGTGATATTCTTAAATTATTTACATTTGTGAGAATTGTTGGGCGCACAGTGCAGTTCAGGATCTCAATAGGGAGTCCACGTATCCCTTACAGCCTTGCCGCTATAGACTAGAAGATGAGCAGCTTTTTAAAAAAATAGTAGCAAAATACATGTAACATGAAATTTACCATTTTAACCATTTTTAAGTATTCAAGTCAGTGGCTTTAAGTGCACCCAAAACTTTAAGTACATTATGGATGTTGTTGTATAACCATCACCACTGCTAACTCCAGAACTCCTCTGATTTTGCAAAACTGAAACTCTGTACCCATTAAACAATAACTCCTCATCCTCCTCTCTTCTAGCTCCTGGCAACCAACATTCTTTCTCCTGTTTCGATGAATTTCAATAATCTAGGTATCTAAGTGGAATCATGGTATTTGTCCTTTTGTGACAGGCTTATTTCACAAAGCATAGTGTCCTCAAAGTTCATCCACCTTGTACGTATGTCATAATTTCTTTCACTTTTAAGGCTGAATAATACTCCATTATACAGGCATGCCTCATTTTACTGAACTTTGCTTTACTGCACTTCACTGATACTGCATTGTTTTACAAATTAAATGTTTGTGGCAACGCTGCATGGAGCAAGATTATTGGCACCATTTCTCCAGCAACATTTGCTCACTTCATGTCTCTGTGCCACATTTTGGTAATTCTCTCAATATTTCAAACTTTTTCATTACTATTATATTTGTTATGGTGATCTGTGATCAGTGATCTTTGATGTTACTATTGCAAAGAGGTTACAACTCACTGAAGACTCAGATGATGGTTAGAATTTTTAGCAATAAAGTATTTTTAAAATTAAGGTATAAACATCGTTTTTAGACATAATGCTATTGCACAGATAATAGACTATATTATAGTGTAAAAGTAACTTTTATATGCACTGGAAAACCAAAATATTTGTTTGACTCATTTTATTGTAATATACCCTTCAATGCTGTGGTCTAGAACTGAACTCACAGTATCTCTGAGACATGTCTGTATATATTACATGTGATATAAATAAAAATATCATATACAATATAATTAAAATACACACACACACACACATATGCACCTGACAATTTGTTTATCCATTCATTCCTCAATGGTGATGGACATTTAGGTTGCTTCCATGTTTTGGCTAATGTAATAACTGCTGCTGTGAACATGTGTGTACAAATATCTCTTTAAGACCTTGCTTCCAGTTCTTTAAGGTATATACCCAGAAATGGAATTACTGGACCATATGTTAATTCTATTTTTAATTTTTTGAGGAACCATTTGGTTCCTCAAATGTAAAATGGCTGCACCATTTTACATTCTCCACATCCTATTTGTTAGTACCTTTTTTTTTGGCTTTTTAATGGTAGCCATCCTAATGGGTGTGAGGTATAATAGTAACTCACTATAGTTGGGATTTGCATTTCTCTAATGATCCGTAACGCTAAGACTCTTTTCATGGTATAACTGGCCATTTAGGTAGCTTCTTTGAAGAAATGTCTATATAAGTACTTTGCCCATTGAAAAAAAAATGGGTTGTTATTTTATAGTTGAGTTGAAGGAATTCTTTATATATTCTGCCTATTAACTCCTTATCTTTTGCAAATATTTTCTCCCATTCTGTGGGTTGCCTTTTCACTTTGTTGATAGTGTCCTTTCATGTATGGAAGTTTTAAATTTTGGTGTAGTAAAATTTATGTATTTTTTTCTTTTGTTGCCTGCATTTTTCATGTCATATCCAAGAAATCATTGCCAAATCCAATGTTATGATTTCCCCCTATGTTTTCTTCTAAGAGTTTTATAGTTTTAGCTCTTACATTTAGGTCTTTGATCCATTTTGAGTTGATTTTTGTACGTGGTATAAAATAAGCGTTCAACTTCATTCTTTTGTATGTGAATATCCAGTTCTCTGTTCTACTACACTGGTCTATATATCTGTCTTTATGTCAGTACCACACAGAGTTTTGATTACTATAACTTTGTACTAAGTTTTGAAATCAGGATGTGTGAGACTTCCAATTTGTTCTTCTTTTGCAAGGTTGTTTTGGCTTTTGGGGTCTGCTGTGGACTGAATATTTGCATCCCCCCAGATTCATATGTTGAAACCTAATGCCCAATGTGATGGTATTAAGAGGTGAGGCCTCTGGGAGATATTTAGGTCATAAGAGTGGATCCCTCTTGAAAAGGATTAATATTATTATAAAAGAGGCCACACAAGAGCTACTAGGTCCCCTTCCATCACATGAAGACACAGGGAAAAGATGGCCATTTAGATTCACAGGCTCCACTCCAGGCCTACTGAGTCAGAATTTACACTTTAATGAAGATCCCCAGGTGATTTTTTTATACTTTGCACTGGGACAACTTTTCTCACCTTTTTTTTTTTTTTTTTTTTTTGCGGTACGCAGGCCTCTCCCGTTGCGGAGCACAGGCTCCGGACGCGCAGGCTCAGCGGCCATGGCTCACGGGCCCAGCCGCTCCGCGGCATGTGGGATCTTCCCGGACCAGGGTACGAACCCGTGTCCCCTGCATCGGCAGGCGGACTCTCAACCAGTGCGCCACCAGGAGAGCCCTCTCACCTTTATTTTTATTGGGTTTGTTTTAATCATATCTACTTCTAATAAAAATATATATTAAAAAATTCCCTCTCCCTCATCTCAATTCAAATTCCATCAAGTGACCCTTTTTTTCATCCCTTCATTGAGAATTATTGCTATAAATGTTCCATTTTTGGTTTCACTGGGTCTTTGCCTTTAGAAGATTTAAGAGATATTTTATTAGTATGAGTGTTTTTCTATTGATCTTAGCTTTTTGACACATCCTCAAGTTGGCTTGAAAACCCCTAACTTGTTCAAAAACTACTATTCTATTGAAAAGGTAGGAACTCGGAGATTATACTTAGTTGGGTTTGTTTATTGAACCTGCTCTTTATTACCTGTGTGGATCTGGGAAAGTTATTTAATCTGCCTGAAGCTCTTTTCATTGGACTATGATGAAGGCTAGATGGCAGCGCCTATTTAAAGCCTATATGCTGTGTTCTCCTTATAGTAGCTTGGTAAATTTCAGGTACCACCTCACGTTTCTACTAGCCTTGCATTGAGCAGAGAAAGCGTAACTCTTGTGAGAGCTTGCCAGTTGCCTCATTTCAATTCTTCCTTTTTTTCTAAAATAATAGAATCTGTGATTTTACCTGAGCATGTAGTTGCCTATACTAAAGACCACTTCCAAGCTTTCTTGAATGTGGTCATGTGAAAAAATGGATGCATTGTATGTAACAGGAGGGCAGTTTCATTAAAGCAAATGACATTGCTCTCCTGTATCGCCCTTTCTTCTTTTCTTACTTACTGTTTGGAGTGTGGATATGTTAGCTGAGCCTAGAGCAAGCTTCTTGAATCACAAGTTATAAAGTTCAAAATGAAAATCACAGAAAAACAAGTTAAAAATTTTGGATTTCTGGACATCATTGGCTTTCATATCAACCCTGTGCCATTCATCTGACTTTAAATTACAAATCAACTTTTATCCTGATTAAGCTATTAATATTTTATATTTTTGGTTGTTCAGAGCTGAAATTAGCCTTAACTAATACAAACATTTGACCAAAAGAATAACACATACAAGAAGAAGTATAGTAAATGGGTAAGAAAATATGGTTTCAAATCATAGCTCAACTTTTAAGTTGAATGTTAATATATTTAAGCATTATGTTCCTTAATATACTCATTTTAAAGCAGAAATAATAATAATGGTAATAATAATAATATATACCTCATATAAATGTTGTGAGAATTAAACGAGATAAATCACATGCAGAGTCTAGAACAGGAATTAGTAAGTTAAGGCCTGCAGCCCATATGTGGCCTGCAGGTCATATCCTGCCCTCTGTTTCTGTGAATAAATTCTATAAGTAAATTTTTATTGGAACACAGCCACATCATTTGTTTACATATTGTTTTTGCTACTTTCATGCTAGAATGGCAGAGTTGCATAGTGCAACAAATACCTTATGGCCCGCAGAGCCTAAAATATTTATTTGGCCCTTTACAGAAAAATTTTACATACCCCTGATTGAGGACACAGAAACTGATCATTGGATTACGTATTTTCTCTCTATAAAATTCTTACAGTACGATGTTATCTTGCTTGTAAAATGATTATATCACCAATCAACCTTCAATTATGCATATGCTTAGCTATGATTTTTGAGTGATAGATATGAATTTTACTAATCCAGCAGTGTTTATTGACCTAATCACTTTGAGGCCTATGACATCCATCTACTGAAGGCTGATATGTATTATGCCTTTAGTCTATAGCCCTAGAGCAGAGAATAACAGATTGGTCAATACCAGATGAAACCCATGATCCATTAATTACTATTAATTAAAAAGCCAGCCTACATATAAGCTCTTTCCCAAGCAACGTAAGACTCTTCTCATGGGATGCCATCCACTAACCTTTACATATTAGAAGGCTGCCAGGCATGATCATTTTAAACCCAAGTGAGCTGATCTGGCTCAGGCACTAAAAATCAGTGGTTCAAATGAAAGAAGTATCCTACAACAATAACTTGTGGAAATGTTAAAAGATCCAGCTCCTTCTTATACAGCTAACACATCACTTGATTTGAAGGAATCCTATTTACTTTTATTAGAAAACCACTCTAGTGTTTTCCATGTATCTTGCTCTGATTCTGATTGCAAAACTTTCCAGGTTGATTAACTAAAGTGAGTCTATCAGTCATTGCAATAGTACTTTTAAAACAGAGTCAAGCTTTGTTCCCCAGTAAATATTCGCAGACAGTGCAGCATTTCTCAGTAAACTATTTAAGCACTTAAGTTCGAGGCTTAGCTATTTAATGGGCCTCTACCCCTCCTCAATTCAAGGTATCTATTATATGTTTAAATTAATCACATTCACCTCTCTTAAGGAATGAGACTTGTTACTGCCTTTTTATAACAGGATTCTCAGTATGCCTTTATATATAATTCACTTTTTTTATAAGACAGAAACTATTCAACTTAACTTGATTTAATAAGCATTTATTTTGTCCAACATTTGGCAAAATACTCTGTCACTTTGGGATACAGGTTTAAATTACACATGGTTCCTCCTCTCAGCTAAAAATGCAATGTCGTTGATGCATATATATGTATATATACATAGTTAAAGGTAAGGAAATGTAGTGAAGAGTCTCAGTGTGGAAAAGACCTTAAGCTGGGGTCAGTTTATCAGAGTTCAAATAATAGCTTTTACATTTGCTTGTGCTATGATACTGGATAAGCCTTTTCTGAGCCTCTGATTTCTTATCTGTAAAAAATAAAAGTTATTATACTTACTTTTTTCAGTTAAGATTAAACAAGATGGCACATTTAGAAGTTTGGCACTTGGTTGGCTTTCATTAATATTGGCTCACTTCTCTACTTTGAATGTATCCATGGGCATGGAAGAAAGAGTGATTCCAAGGAAGAAAATGTTAATAAAAACACATAAATCAAATTTTAAAATAGGTACAGTTCTACAGGCAGAAACAGGCCATTCCTGGAAGCCAAAGAGTGTGGAGGCAAGGCTTTTGAGAATACATGGCAGTCTTCTCAATCTGGACATGTTTGTGAAATGGTGAAGTAGGATATAAGGCTGGCTAGTTTCATGAAAAGGAAACGGTTAATGGAAAAGTATAGTGAAATATCACATTATTGTGATTAGACTAATTAATGGAATATAGTTGCACTTCAATAAATATTTGTTGAATGGATGTTGAATGGCTTTTGACATAGGTATTTCTACCCCAGTTCTTTGTGTCAATTATTACTAATGAGATGGCAACAGGTTCCTATCCTTTGCAAAATATTTATAAGTTAGTGCAATGAGATGGGCGACTTACTGAATGTCAGTCTAATAAAATGCTACATAGGTTACTCTACTTTCCTAGAGTGACTGATTTAATTTCAATTGCAAGATAGAAACTGGGTTATAAATAAACACACACACACGCACACACACATACACACACACCACGTAGCAATGTCCTTCAAAGAAAAAATAATACTTATGACACAGCTACGGTTATCTTCTTGTCCTTCACTGCAACTTTTTAAAATTTAAATCTTTATTTTCCCAAATAAGTATAGGCCGCCCAATGTGGCAGTCATGCTAGAAGCAAAGGACACATATTATTTTTCCCAACCAAATCCTGGAGTAATGAAAAGTGTGTGGTTAGAAAGAAGGGGAGCAAATGAGAGTCCCAAATGTAGGAATAAACAGAGAGAGTAAAAGTTCAATGAAATATCCAGTTTAGAAAACTCAAGTTACCATCTCAAGAAGGGACTTATCTCTAAATAAGTTGTTCTTTTTCTCAGTTTTTATTTTCCTGTTGATGACCCATAATTAAAAAATAAACTTCAAAGTAAAGGAATCGCATGCTTGTTTTGATGAAACCAAAGAAGAGAAAGAAGTGTGAAAGTTTGCTTGCAAATCCAAAGCCAGGCTTAAAAGGTACATGAAGTCTGATAGGAGGCAGCCAAAGCCAGCATTATAAAATAAAGATACATGAAACAACTTCTGTGAGAAGCTGACATGGATCTGAGCAGTAAAAAGATAAACCTACAAATTGCCTAATGTACCAATTTTTTAAAGATAATTTTCAATGTTATCATAATGTAGTGAAGACAGATAGTGAGCTCAGTGGAAGGAATAGGGTTTGATCCAGTTTTTTCCTCCCTTCCAGCTATGTGACTTAGGACAACTCATGTAACATTTATGGTAGCATTGGATTAAATGATTTTCAAGAGCTATTCCTGCTCTAAAATATTCTCTGATGCTAGGAAATGAATTACTGGAATCAGAGACACAAAAGCAAACACAATCTTAATTATGATGCAAACAGGATACAGCATTTAAAGACACTGGAGTTTCAAAATAATTTCCTTCCCTCAGATAAGGAGACTAATGAGCAGTGAAATGAACAATTGTAAGCAACAGATGGAAAACAGGGGGAAAAATTCTGAAAAAGTCCATCACTTAGATAACCATCCCCTGAATAATTCAGTGATGACTGAATTTCCTTTTCTCACTGCCCAAACATTTAGAAAAACTCATTGAAGTTATTCCTATGACTCTCCTGAGTTCACTTTTATAAAAATGAATGCTCTTCCATAATGGTCCAATACTAAACAAGAAAAGAACAAAGGAGCCTTTCCCCATTTGCCATTCATTGGTGGTTTTGCATCCAGCTAGGTTTTTCCCTGCCTCCTTCTTTTTGAAAGGGCTCTATCCAATCCATCCCCACTACCAATCCCTTTGTCCATGCCACAGTACCCCTCTCCTAGATTTTTGCTGCACGGTCCGGTCCTAATTGTTCACTCCAAAACTACAAGAAGAGTCTTCTAAAATGCAAACCTCTTTAAAATGCCCAATATCTCTATTTAGAGAAAGCTATACACCTCAAAATATGTATTATTGCTTTAAGACCTCCCTTTAGCTTGTAAACACATTTCTTCTCAATCCCACCTTTTTTATTCCAATAATAAGGAACTACTCTAGTCTGCTTACATCCGGACTACAGTAGTTCCAAAGTTTATTTTATGTCTTTTATATAGATATATAGATACAGAAAAAAAAAAAAAAGAAATAGTGAGAGGACATTATGGGGGAAATATATTGATTTTTTGATTTCATGCTTAGAGCACAAGGGGTGAAAACAAAACAAAACTTGAATTCTAAACTGGAATAGCCAAAGAGATTGTGTTAAATAAATTTGCATTTTAGCCTGAAAGTATGAAAACAGAGAATCATGTACTACAGATGCTTAATACAGTTTTCAAAAATGTCTTCTTGAAAAAGTTGAGATATTACATATGTATACATATATATATACATATACGTGTATATATATGATATATATGAAAGGTGAGATGATAAATTTTATGTGTGGTTCAGATATTCCCAGAACCTGAAAAACTTGTTTGATTTTTCATTTGTTACTTGAGCTTACAAGGCTGTGAAGCACTGCTAAACGTTTGAGTTCCAGCAACTTGTTTGTTTATATATAATTTTTTTTCTACTTGGCTGACATTGAAGTAACAGGGAAAGAAACATTATATTTTCCTTCTAACTCAGATTACTTTATTCTATGCTACTCTATTCTATTCTATTCTATTCATAACTGTTCACGTACTATTATCTTCTCTGATGAAAGAGAGTATCACTTTATATTTTTAAAGCCACTAATCTATACCCACAAGCAGTAGGTTTTAGTGATTTGTAGGAGAAGCTGACACTATTTTAAAGCTCTGAAGTGTGATTGAAATGCCAATAAATGTAAATGAAACAAAGAAATATGTAGCAACATTTAAAAAGAAAGCAGCTTTTTTACTACTCCACTGCTTGAACTCAGTTACTTACTAATTTGTAACTATTTATATTACTGTCATTCCTCAAATTTATTGTAATTAAACTTAACAAAATGACATCTAGGCCTGGGTCTTACTGAATGTAACATACCAGTGTAAACATCAGTGCCTGAAACATAACAATTATTCTGTAAATGTTTATGTAATGCATTCTGTATTAGTTTCCTACAGTTGCCATAAAAAATTACCACAGATTTAGTGGCTTATAACAACAGAAATGTGTTCTCTCTCAGTTCTGACAGCCAGATGTCTGAAATCAAGGTGTCACAAGGGTTTGTTCCTTCTGGAGGCTCAGAGAGAGTTAATTCCGTGCCTTTCTTCTAGCTCTTCTGGCTTCCAGCATGGCTCTCCTTGGCTTGTAGACACATCACCAGTCTCTGCCAGTATCTTCCCATCATTTTCTCCCTTGTGTTTCTGTATGTCCTATTCTGTCTCTTACAAGGACACTCCCATTAGATTTAGGACTCATTCTAGTCCAGTATGATCTCACCTTAAGCTTTACTTTAATTACATCTGCAAAGACCCTATTTCCAGGTAAGGCTGTCTTCAGAGTTTCTGGGTGGACATGAATTTTTGGAGACTACCATTCAATCCACTATAAATTCCATAATGAATTATTTTGGCTAAGGCATTTCTAATTTGTATGCAGTTTTTCATCACACATTTATGAGTAAAGAGACTAAAGTATCAAAGTCAGAGAACTCAAAATATATAAAGTAAAATTATACTGAATAACAAGGTAACAAAGAACTTTTTGATGCCTCAAGCAAGAGCAAGTGTAGAGAGTGTGAAACATGTCAACTGACATAAATATATTGAGTATAAAATGGAATAAGGAATGAGGTCTACTAGAAAGATAATTCTTTAAAGATGTTTTTATTTTATCAAAAGGGATGGGGAGTTGAGGATGATAGGGTTCTAGTACAGGGCTCCATGGGAAAAGGGAATCTGTAAACAGATTTCAACCTATTTAAATAAGAATGATATTATAGTTTAGAGACTATATATATATTAGTTGGTCTATTGTGTTATTGATATATTATATATATATATATATACATATACATACTACACACACATTCTATTGGTTCTGTTTCTCTGGAGAATCTTGACAAGTAATAAATGAGAATTAGAAAGATAGAGCTATAGATAATGCTTTTAGAATTTAGAAATTTTTATATAAAACATTTAAAATAATTTTTATAGGGCTTCCCTGGTGGCGCAGTGGTTGAGAGTCCGCCTGCCGATGCAGGGGACACGGGTTCGTGCCCCGGTCTGGGAAGATCCCACATGCCATGGAGCGGCTGGGCCCGTGAGCCATGGCCGCTCAGCCTGCGCGTCCGGAGCCTGTGCTCCGCAAAGGGAGAGGCCACAACAGTGAGAGGCCCGCGTACCGCAAAAATAAATAAATAAATAAATAATAATAATAATAATAATAATAATTTTTATAGTGAATACTTGAAAAGAAAACAGAAATTTCCATTAAAATATCCCTATGAGATCTAACATGCAACCGGGGATAATAATAGCTAATAACTACTGAGAGCTTTTAGTCAGTTTAACACTATTCTAAGTGTTCTATATGAATTAAATAATATAAGTTTCATAACAACCTTATGATACAGGTACTAATATCACATTATTCCTATTTTACAGATGAAGAAACTAAAGCAGAGTGGTTTCATAACTTACCCAAGTTTTAATGACTAGTTATTTAATAGAGCCAGGCTGGGACCCAGTGATTCTGGCACCAAACCCCACATCCTTAAACACTGCTACACTGCCTCTCAGTAGAAGGACTAAGCTCAACTGTGGGGAGGAGGGGCTAGCTAGGAGATGTGCAGGTCCACTTATACATGGATTATTTTCAATAAATATTGAAGCCCTGAAATAAGAATTAAGAAACTTTAATGTTAATTATTTGTTTACCATGGAACTTTGACAGGTCTCTTTGAAAATAATAATTATATGAAACTTTAAATTATATCTAGTAAATTTCCAATTCAATATAGCACTCATCTCTATACTATCCCTAAGACATGTTCATCCTACTACTTCCAAAAGAATATTAGTAGTCAAGAGTTCACATAGGCATAAGATAATCAATTTTTTGAGAATAAGTATTGTCAATCTTTAAAAGTCTTTCTTATATGAAGCCATAATATGTTTTCCTGCTAATTGTTTTAAGAGCCATTCTATGAAATGACAAATAATCAATAAAATTGTATTTCTGAATGTCCTGCTTTTTTTATTGAGATGTAATTGCTATATAACATTGCATAATTTTAAGGTGTACAATGTATTAATTTGATACAATTTTATACTGCAATATGATTACCACCTTAGCTTTTATACTGCAATATGATTACCACCTTAGCTTAGTTTTTGTAGCTTTTAGCTTCAAAATACACCAATCGTAATTCTCACAAGCTTTACCCTTTCAATGTAATTTTCACATATTTCATATTCTGGACACCCTCTGGAAACACTTCATATGGCCCAAGATTCTTCTGAAAACATACTATTCAGAAGTAAACCAAATAATTTCAAGGCTGCATAATCATTATGGACAACAATGGGAAATTCATGACTCCTGTCATTGGTTCTGTTGTGTTATATTGATATTCTATGTTCCAATAAGTTTTTAAAGCTAGTGGTTTTTTGTCTCCAATGTCTAGGTATTTTTAAATTAAATCCTCTGAAATTACTTTCCAAAATATTATCAGTTTTCAGTTACTTCACAGAAATTACCCCAAACTTATCAGCTATTAAATCACAATTATGTGGGTCAGGGATCCAGGCATGGCCTGCCGTGTCTTCTGGCTCTGAATATTTCACAAGGCTGCAATCAAGGGGCTCAGCCAGGACTGCAGTCATCGTAAGGATCTGTCACATGGTTGTGTGGCAGGGTTATATTTCTCATAGGTTTTTGGACTGAGGAACTCAGTTGCCTGGTGACTGCTGACCTGATGCCTTTCTTCATTCCTTTCTGGATGAGCATCTCCATAGGGCAAATGGTTTCATCAGCAAGAGAGTGAGAGAAAGCCAGAAAGGTGACAGTTTTCGGTAACCTAATCTTCGAAGTAACCTCCCATCACCTTGGCTATGTTTTATTTTGTAGAAATGTGTCACTAGGTGAGCCCATGCTATAGGGGAGGTAATTATGCAAATAGATACTAAAATGTTGGATTAATTGAGAGCCTTTTCAGGTGCTGCCAAACACAGCATATTTTATTTTCAAAGTACAGTGTTGGCCATAATCACAAAGCTTCTGCATGCTATACTGAGTTTACATACTTAATGAAATGGCATTGAGATTTTCATCAGAAGGTGACAATTATTTCCAAGCATTACTATTAGTTTTGTGTAAAATATAACTAAGATAAATATTTTTCCATATATGGTTCAAAAAGATAGTTCCTTACTCCTCAGCCATAAAAAAGAATGAAATCATGCCACTTGCAGAAATTATCATGCTAATTTGGATGGATGGATGGACCTAGAAAGTATCATACTAAGTGAAGTGAGTCAGAAAGAGAAAGACAAATATATGATATCACATACGTGGAATCTAAAATACGACACAAATGAACTTATCTACGAAATAGAAACAGACTCATAGACATAGAGAACAGACTTGTGGTTGTCAAAGGGCAGGAGGGGTGGGGGAGGGATGGATTAGGGGTTTGGGATTAGCAGTTGCAAACTATTATATATAGAATGGATAAACAACAAGGTCCTACTGTATAGCACAGGGAACCATATTCAATATCCTGTGATAAACCATAATGGAAAGGAATATGAAAAATAATATATATATGTATTATATATATGTAGCTGAATCACTTTGCTGTAAGCAGAAATTAACATTGTACATCAACTATACTTCAATAAAATAAAAAAAAGATAGTTCCTCTGGTAGTGTTACCAGATCAAACTATATTATTATAAAATAGAATAATTAATAAATTCACAAGGAATTACACAACATTCCTCAATAATAGATGTTCTTTAATCGACTTGGGTTGTATAGACTGTGTGTTTTCACTATTCGGATAACTGAGAATAGCTCAAACTACTAAGAATGTACAATTTCCTGTCTAGATATTATAAACATTTTTCATTGTCCAGGAAACCGTCAAACTTCCAGTAGTTCAACTTATCTTGCAGAATATATGGGTACCACGTGTGTACATTCCTAAGGATTATTGATAGGACCAGAATTCTATATACTAAATATCAAATAATTTGTCTCAAAACACATGAAATGTGAAATCCCATAACACAAATTAGACATTTCTATGACACTTAACAAAAGACCTTAATAAATAGAGGCATCTCAAAGAAAAAGTCACCTTAGAAAGTCATAACACTGAGCAGCAATGAAAAATATTTTCTTCTGAATATAATTATTGCTTTATATAGACATCATTCTGTTTAAAATTTCTTCCCATCAAATATCTCCAAAGATAATTTGAACCATTCAGCTTCAACTGAAAAGACAAACTTTTAAGAATATATTGCTGATCAGAGTAATCACTGTTTAAGTTCTTTAGGGAAATATTACCTGTAAGAAAGATATAAAGAATTGGGAAATTGTGTATCATTAAATCAAGATATTTCTTTAAAAGTTTAAGAGGATAGAACTGTCAAAACTAAAGAAAAGTAGAGCTAAATGTGCATCAATCATTATTTTTAGGCATAATATTTGGCTGGTATAAAGCTCTCAAATGTATTAAATGGGACTATAATAATGATTTAAAGACAATGCAAGAAAGCATAATAAAATGAATCTACATTATAGACAAGGATATGCTAATTAAAATTTGCCAATTCCATCTAAGTATGTGACTTATTAGACCTATTAGGAACTACTAAAACCTTTATTAATTTTGAGTTGTACTCCTTATCCAGTGCTCTGGATGAATGTCCACGTGAAGTACAGGAGGATAGCTTGTGTTTCTTAGGATTCTGAGTAAACACATGAAGTTGGGTTATAGTCCCAGCCTTCTTTATTTGAAAGTTATTGGTTTAGATCATGGGAAATTTTGAGATCTCCTTTGACTGAACTTTGGTTCTTTGGCATTTGGAGTACTTTCTTTGTAGAAATCTTATTTGGATTATTTTTCTTTGTAGATATCTTTTTAGGATTTTTTTTCTCTTTGTTGCTATTAATTTGGTGCCTCCCTTCCCCACTGGAAACTCACTCTTCTGATTTTCCTCCTCTGAAGACTCCTGTTGACCATTTGCTCTGTCACTATGGTGCTAACTCTGTCTGCTTCCTTCCTTGTCGGCATGATTTGATTAAGAATAAGTTGGAATTTGAATGACTTTTGGGGGGGAACTTAAGTTCTCCCCTAAGTGGTTTATCTAGGACCTCTCCCTTCCCATCATCCCAGATCCTTTTCCCTTTTTTTACCATTTTTGATCTTCCCTTCAGATCCCTTGAATATGTCCTCCTTCAAAACTTCTACCTCTTCCTTCCTTCTGTTCACTCCTGCCAGACCTTTCCTTTCTCACTCCAGCCCCTCAGCTTTCCATAGTATTTGAGTTTTTGGCCTTTTATCCCCATCAGGGGCTCTGCAAGGACTCAGCAACCCCAAAGGCAATTACTGAGGCTGACAAAACTAATTGGAAACAGCTGTATATTTTATCTACTACAAGAGTTTTGGAGACAACCATATGCCCACTTAGTTCCTCCTCAGTATCTCACTCCAAAATTAGTCCACTACCTGCTTAATATGAGGGCTAAAGCCCCCCACCAATATTTATGAAGGAGATTTTTAAGATTTTCTTTTACCCTACCTCCTAATATTGTCACTTTGGGGGTTAGGGTTTTAGCGTATCAATTTGGGGGGTGGGGACACAAATTCAGTTAAGTAACCATCCTCAAGACCATATACAGCACCAGGGACTGTATCATTTCACTAATTCTGTGACTGTCATTTATTTAAAAGCAATTGTGACCAGATACCACCTTGAAAATTCAGTGACAGGATGGCATGAACATAAGCATGTACTGCTTTGGGCTGTGCAGAGGTGGATTGTAGAATATGCTATTACTTCCCAAACATTTTCCCTCCAACTATAGCATTGTGAGGGCACGTTGGTTCAATTTCTAACTACTAGCATATGCGTCTGTTTTCTTGAAAGATTCCTGTGCCAGCTGAGTCCGTTATACTTGTGTCCTCAGAAGCCAGAAACACTGAAAATGTAACACCCTCTGGGAACAATACACACTGATGTCTAATGAGAATTCAGGTATATACACCCCAGTGCCTTGCCCCACAGGTGAAATAAATCTGAGGCACATGTTCTCCAGTAGGATTCCAAAGTTATCTGCAATGGTAACATGCTTGACAGCAGGGCTTGTACTTGTTTTGTTTGGAGGTAAATTGAGTTCTAGAACAGTGCCTAGCACATAACAGCCAGTCATTATAAAACCTGCCATAGAGCAGAAGGTAGTATATAGTCTGTTCTGTTAAATGAATTAATTGATGAATGGATTTTCTACAAAATGATATATAAGTCACAAGACAGTGCAAAGACTTGATAACATATGTATGAGTTCTATTAAAACTATTGTGTTTCTTTAGTGTGGTTGGTGGTGGGGGGATCATCGATAATACTCATATCACTATAAATCAATCACAGTAAGTTTGTCAGCCAATCCTGTGGTGAATCCTATGCATGAAGTCAGCAGTCATTGGAGGTAGCACAACCAAGCTTACAAATAGTTAACAGTTGTAATTAAGTGGACCTGCCTATTGATCCTTCCTTATCTTAGTTTTGAGTAGTTAAAGAACAAGATTGAATATTCTCCCATTAGTTTTAGGTACTCAATTGTCTGAAGGCAAAGGTACAGAACTAAATGATTTATGAAGGTCTCATAGCTCTTTGAATAAAAGTTTAGCCCAATCCCAATTAAATTAAATGCTAGGAGAAGTTCTAATTAAAAGTAGAATTGTTTTTATCAGCAGCCTACATTGCCTCTTCCAACTTCTTTCTATAATATCTCTGAGGACAAAAGGGATAACAAAACCAAATAAACACAAAAATATCTACAAAGCTCTGTTTATGTTAAGATGAAATAAAACCTAAT
This sequence comes from Monodon monoceros, assembly GCF_005190385.1. Taxonomy (NCBI): domain Eukaryota; kingdom Metazoa; phylum Chordata; class Mammalia; order Artiodactyla; family Monodontidae; genus Monodon; species Monodon monoceros. The sequence continues at coordinate 84,020,792 of NW_021703782.1, forward strand.
GTTAGAACTTTGAAGAACTCTGACAAATAGATAAAGCTGAATTGAGATAATGACAACCTAAGCTTCCTTTCATGACATCCACAGCTTTACCTCATAAAACAGAATAATTTACAAAATATAGAAAGGTATTGCATACCCTAGCCATCTCTTCCCTTGAGTCTAAGTCCCATTGTTTGAGAAAAAAATGAATAAATAAACATAAATAAAAAACTGGACAGTCTTAACTCTGTTGTGCAGATATTCCTGTTAGAGAAATCCAAATCCTGTGTCTTTCTGTTCTTCTCACAGTTTTTCTATATTCACTCAGAGAGGAATTTCTTCAAAGAAAACAAGTAAAAGATACTTATCTGAGAATAGGTATATGAAGGGACAGAGAGGAAACTAGTAGCATTTCCTAATGGAATGAGATTAATTCAATGCATCTGAAGGCACATCATCAAATCTTGGTGAAATTTGACTACTAAATATTTCATAATCTTTTCTATTCCACTGTTTTTCTCCAAACACGTGACCACTGTGGTAGCTTCCTAATATCCTCAACTCCTTTCCTCTTTTAACCTTCTTTTCTTCGAAGGTCTTTAGAAATGCATATCTTAATAGGTAAAGCCTTATTTAAAATGGTTTCTCAATGGTCTTAGAAATAAAAACAAACAAACAAACAAACTTAGCCTATGATGACCTTAAGGTCATGGCCACATCTATGTACTAAAATTAATCTCATGCCCCTTTCTACTCCTTCTTTGCACCTCAGTCACACACATTCTTTTTTTTTTTTTTTTTTTGCAGTACGCGGGCCTCTCACTGTTGTGGCCTCTCCTGTTGGCGGAGAACAGCCTCCGAACGCGCAGGCTCAGCGACCATGGCTCACGGGCCCAGCCGCTCCGCGGCATGTGGGATCTTCCCGGACCAGGGCACAAACCCGTGTCCCCTGCATCGGCAGGCGGACTCTCAACAACTGCACCACCAGGGAAGCCCACACACATTCTTTAAGTTCTCTAAACAGGACATCCTCTCTTATGTCTAATACCACTGCATATGCATTGACTGTTCAGGAAATTTTTTCTCCCACCTTTCCTTGAGTTTGGATCATTTGCAGTCAATTCCTTGGGGAAGACTTCCCTGATCGCCAGAACTAGAGCAGCCTTTTCTACCCTCCTATACTTATATCTCTCACATTATTTTAAATTATATATCTAACTATTTAACTATTGTATTTTTTGTACTTCTTTGAACACGTACTCCAGGAAATCAGTGTGTTTTATTCACCATTTTATCCTTGGCAGTTAACACAGTGTCTGGTGCTTGACAAATGTTCAATATATTGTATGTATATGAATATATATATGAAGACATGACCTGTTTTCTGCTTCTAAGGACCAAGGTGATTCAATTCTCTTTTTTATAGTTAAAATGATTAACAGTGAAAACTATAGCTTTTCTTCTTAGGGTAACTAAATTTTTGAGATTTCTCTCTCTCTCTCTCTCAGTCTCTCACTCTCTCTCTGTCTCTGTCTGTCTGTCTCTCTCTCTATGTGTGTGTGTGTGTGTGTGTGTGTGTGTGTGTGTTATAATGTGTGTATACAATATATCCATATATGTGTATATGTATGTATGTATTTACAAAGTAACACAGATGCGTAACTTCTCAGGACAAAAGTTAAGATATTAAAAGAATATCAGGCAGATGCTTCATGCTTTCCACCTTTCTCTTTTGTAACTTATAAATGATTTCTGGAGAAATTGAATGGCATAGGCCTTCAATTTTGAGGGTGGTACCACGTACTCTGACTCTTTCAAGATTATCTCCTTTTGCAGGTGACTCAGGGCTTGCAGCAAGGATTTTCCCAGGTTTTTGTAGCAAATTCTGTTGCAAGTGTATGCAGTAATAGGAACTCATCTGTCTTGATGATACTGTTTCCATTTAGTACAAATATAAACTCATAAATAAATTATTCTTACACAGAGCTAAGTTCTAGTTATTCACAAGCTGAGGAAGATCTAATCAGCAAGTCCACTGAGCTATCAGAAGTTTAAGTCTGACACAAAGCAAGAAGAGATGAACATGTTATTGTGGGGTTTGGTCATTATTGAAGTGTTAAAGCATTATATGAGTATGGTTAGGCTCTAAACAAACCAGTTTTCCTATGTCTCAAAATATACACAAATTCTCAGTCAGCAGTTCATCATTCAACAATCATCCTGGACCATGTTTCATAAATCTAAAACCAAGTCATCAATACTATCCCACAACATACCAGCCAGGTTTCCCCTCTTTTAATCCATGTTAGAGAAAAATGCAATATTTTCTAGTCACCTAAGCCCTTTACCTTTGCCTGTGGTTTCCTAGTCTTGTAAGGTACAAAACCTATATTCTATGCTTTACCTATTTCGGGTACAAAATAAAACTCGGGCGCCACAACTACTGAGCCTGCGCTCTAGAGCCCGTGTGCCACAACTACTGAGCCCATGTGCCACAACTACTGAGCCCACGTGCCACAACTGCTGAAGCCTGCGTGCCTAGAGCCCATGTTTTGCAACAAGAGAAGCCACCACAATGAGAAGACTGCGCACGGCAACAAAGAGCCGCCCCCACTTGCCACAACTAGAGAAAGCCCGTGTGCAGCAATGAAGACCCAACATAGCCAAAAATAAAAAATTAAAATAAATAAATAAAACCCACCTCATTCCCTTTAGCATTCTTCTTAAACTCTTCAGTGCCCCATTTCAGTTATCCAAACAATGATTTTCTATCCTCCTGTAGAAAAGAGAACACTGATACTTGACACTCCCCTGATGAACCTATTTTGTTCAGTTATATCCAAGGAACAAATATTTGTCTCTTTCCACCTGTTTGCTGGAGCAAACTCAGACAATGAAGCATAGTGTGGTGGCCTGTCGAGACTCATTCTTTGCAAAGGGCCAAACTGTTTTGGTATTTTTGAGGATGACATACAAGAACAGCAACAAAAACCTTTCATTCATTCTGTCACTTTTGCTGATATACTCTGTTGATTACTGATACCTAAATTGTGTCCATCATTGCTCCATCTTCAAAGGGGAGATAATGTCTCCAAAAGAACTGTTCTAAATATCTGGGATGCCTGCAAGAAGGGGAGCATGGCACCTCCCTCCCCAATTGGACAATTCTAAATTACTGAATGCATCTGAGATATCCTAAAAACTGGAAGGAGGTGATTGAAATACCTTGTTTGAGGGCAATGATGAGAGCAAACCAAAGCTGTAACTTACCTGTTTGATCCCTTAATAAACTTTTTACACTAGTATTACAAATACATCACTCCCAACACCACTGGGCTGTAAACTATGGAGGACAGGGATAATGTCTTACTCTGTCTTGAATTTGCAGACATTGGCAAGACACTAATACCTAAAGTATAGTCAATAAATAATGGTTGAATAAATCCATATTTGTGTGATAAATCTATCTTCCCTTTCTTTCCCTTTTCATATTATACTTTAAGTTTCTGTCAAGCATGCTATTTTACTTTATTTTGTAATTTTACCATCTTACATTAGTTTTTGTAGTGATCCTTAGAGTCAGACAGGTTATCCATTGCACCACTGGCCCTCCTATTAATCCTTCCAGTCAGTCTAAGAATGGTTGACTCTCTGCTTAAGCACAAAATGTTCTGAATAGTATACTGTTATCTATAGGTACTGTGTGGTTCAGCAGATCTCTAGAGCTTAATCATCTTTCATAAAAGAAACTCTGTACCCATTGAAAAAACAATTCTTAAGAACCATCCTTAACATTTTACTTCCAAACTTCTAAACAAAAGAGAAAAGAATAGATAACTCTTGAATATTTATTATATACCAAGCACTAGCTAGGGGTAGTCTTTATATAAAATTGTACTTAATCCTCACAACAACCACATGCAATAGATGTAATGAACAACTATTCAAAGTTTTGATCACAGGTGTAATAAAGTTTTAAATTGTATACTTGTGTATAAATAACGCTGATATGAAACCAGTTATAAACAGATTTCTGGCTTCATATAATTTCACACATATATGAGAAAAATACAGATTCTACTGTAAACGTCAGCCTTGGGTGCATCATAATTATGAATCTTATTTCCTCAAGAATTAAAGAAAACTCAGAATAGCAACTCTCGAGATCTATATCCATAGGTACTCTACCAAAAGCCTGTATAAGCTTTGTATTATTAAAATGCTACAAAAAGAAGGAAATCTTCCACTTTGTAGGCAGTTATGTGACTAATGAAAGAGCCTTTATGACCATCCTCTTGGAAGAAATAAATAAGTGCAAATAATTATTCACATACATATTTAAAAGTTGAACAGCTTACATTTTTATGATTTGGAAATCTTGTAAGAGAGGTGTTGAATGGTACTTGACATTGTTATAGGAAGTACTATGATATAATAATTTTTCATAAGCTTATTACAAAGTAAATATTATCCATGTATCTATATTATAATAACAATTTTTGAAGGCTGAGTATCATTCCTTTACAAATGAATTTCAAATCAGTTTTAGCTAAAATAAGAATGTGATGTCATCATTATTAATCTAATTCAATTGTCTGAGTGTCTTTCCTTATTTTTAAAATACAGAGGTTGTAGTGGATCAGTGATTTTAAAACTGCAGTATATAAATTGTCTCAGGGCTACAGAATTTGTTTAATAATCTATAACCAGTATTTTAATTCAAATGATAAGATAGAATATATTAGAATAGAAAATGAAAGTATGGTTCATTTGTTATACGGGTAATTTTTAATAATCAACATATATGTGCGTGTGTGTATATGTATGTGTACTAGGTCAAGATGAAAAAAGAGTGTATTGTTCTTGTGGATCATGATCAAAATTTTCCAGATCACTATATGCTAAATCACTGGCTTTGGTGAAGATATAGATTTTTTTGATAATCAGATGAAATTTAGGCTTATGCAACATTTCCATGCCAATTAATCAGAATTTCCCTAAAGGTCTTCCATGGATTAATCCCATATTGAACTAAGAAATGCAGGCCAAGTAACAAGGTACTATATATGTTTTAATTGTGTTTCTAGCTTTGTATGTCCTAATGATGGTATTTTTGCACTTATTAAATACCCTAAGTAGGAGATAGGTATTAGATAAAAACCACTAATTACAATGAAAGTAAAGGAGGTAAACCCCTGGACTTTCAGCTGAAATGGGATTAGGATGACTTAAATTGGGAGGTGATGAAAATGCAGCTGAGTTGAAGGAATAATAGATGAGGTCTAGGAGACATGCACTGATAAAGATATAAATTCAGGGCCTTCATTTATTCAGTACCTATACATTAAGCATACACTATATGTCAAGAACACAATAAGAACTAATGATACTACAATGAAGAAAAAAGATAAAAATTCTCCGTTTATGTAGCTTGTGTTCTAGTGGGACCTAAGGGAAAAGTGCATGGAACGTGGTTTTCATGGTTGAGGGCTGACAAGGCAGGCGTACCAAGTGTAGGAAGGTGAATTTTGTGGGAACAGTATTATGAAGCAGAAGTTGTTTAAATTAACTTGGCAACTTTAACAAAAAATATAGAAAAAGATGTTGGAGTAGGGTTTATTTGCGGACACCTAACATATAGGTAAGAAAACAATGAAGAAATTTTGAAATAATCAAACTATCATTTTTGTTTTAAGCACAATATTGAAATCTTCTCTCAGGGTGTAGTTTCATTCTTATCCAACAAGATTTAAAGTTAGGAGAAAAATGAGGATCCTATTTATATAACCTAACTATTACTTTGAAGAAAAGACAATATAATTAGTTCTCCATATGACAGAAAGTAAAACCTCATATCTATATAAACATCTAGATGAAAAACAGAAAGAAAATTGGCTAAAATAACAATAAAAACAAATCTTCAAGCCATATATCCTCAAGAGTGTGCTGTCAAGTATATAATTTTCAAATAATAAATGCATTTATAAGTGATTTTAATCCTCTGTATGACTTTTCAAATATTTTGTTGATATATAGATATGCAGACACACATATAGACACTCATGTCACAACTAGGATTGTCTGAATTTTTCAGTAATACCATCAAAATGATCTAGTCAGTAGGAAAAAATTAAAAATTAGTTTTCAAATTCCAGAAAATATTCTCATGCTACATAAATATGCCATGTATATTCTCTTTACATACAATTTAAAATTTTACGTATAGAATGGGAAATCTCATATTTTCAGCAAAACTGAATTCATTTTATAAATCTGAACTAGAAAAAATACAATTTTGGAACAACTAGACATCTGTTGCACTGTTTGTCTTCTCATTACATTGCTTTTTAAAAAGGTAACTGCAGATTTACATATTTGATATAACCCAATTCATCATATGTATTTTAGCATTTACTGAATTCCATGACAGTTTTAGAATAATGAATGCCAACTATTGCACTTGAGAATGAAATAAGTGAATCATTGATAATTTGCAGAAATAAACTATTATTTACCTATGTTCACTTTATTTTTTCATCTTTGGATAAAGATACGTTAAACACATATCCATATCAACCCTTATATAGTGTGTGATTCTATTTCCCACACTTTATATTGGAAATATAGTTATACGTTTATTTTCATGTATAAACTATCACCTGCTGGAGGGCAGAAAACAATCTTTTAAGTCATTATTGGTTTAATCTTCATTGCTGTTCTTCTAAAACTGATATATAGTTGTTGTGGCATTTTTGAAGAATGAGTAAAAGATTGAGAAAACCTCACCTCCATTCCCTTGAGTTCAGAGCAGTAACTGTCGACATTTAATTAACTCAATAAATACAGGTTTATAACCTCTACTATTCCACATTCTAAAATAAGCATGTTTAACTTTTCTAATAGGAGCAATATCATTTATTTTTATTTTAAAACAATATATTAATTTTAAAATCTTATTGAATTTTTATAGATAACATTTCAGATATAACCTGTTTTACACTTTTTTTTAAGTGAGTTCAGGAAGACTCCTATTCAGAATGAATGCTCATTATTTTTTGATCAGAATTCTATAGTCAGCTTCTTACTGAAGGTTAATCCCTAAGAAGTAGTCCTCAGTGTTTCTTGGATGGATAAAAAGATTTAACAAGAATACTTCTGTTGTTTGTAAGGTAACATTATGTTGAAATTTATGCTCAAACTAATGCAATTTTCTTTTACTTTTAGTCAGCTCTTACCCTCATGGAGCTCTCGCCCAACCATTACTGTGTTTTGGCCATTTTGCTAAACATTACATGAAAATGGGAAGGAGGTAAACTATTACGATTATACACTATTATGATGCCCTTTTTATCTAACTCAATTTAATCCATACCATAACCCTGTGAATCATGTCTCTGAATTAAGAAAATAATTGCTCAATATTAACTTAAAGAAATCTAATACTGAGCCTAAATAATCTCAGATAGGTAGAAAGGTTTTAAATGTAACTTCCTCCATTTTCCTCTTAGAAGATCTTCAAGGCAAAGTAGTTTTGAAAGACCTACAATGGACTGTAGCAAGAGGGTGGGAGGGAGGGAGACGCAAGAGGGAAGAGATATGGGTACATATGTATATGTATAACTGATTCACTTTGTTATAAAGCAGAAACTAACACACCATTGTAAAGCAATTATACTCCAATAAAGATGTAAAAAAAAAAAAAAGAATGGTCTTTTGCAAGTCAAATCATCACACCTCCACTTAAAATCCTCCCACGACTCTCACATAGCTGTTGGAGGATTGCACGTGAAATCCCCTGCTATTTTTAGGTTACATTAGTTTCCATAATTTCTTCATCCCTAATAGCATCAATGAGCGCAAAAAACATCATTTAAAATTATTAATGATATTGATAGTATATAAGGAATTTAACCCATTTGCTGGCAGTTTTTAATGTGTGTGTGTGTGTGAGAGAGAGAGAGAGAGGAACTAACAGGTTGCAATTATTCTTATACACACAATACACATCTAAAGAGAAAAGCACATCCATGGTTTTTTTGCCTCAATAAAAGTGATCCTTCTATAGAAAAGGATCTGAAAAGAACATCAAGCTCAATACTTTTACAGACAGGAACGTTGAAAATTAAATAAGTGACTTGTTTATGTCTTATGCACTGTGATAGAGACACTAGATGGGGATTTATATGTAACTCCTGATTCTCATGCCAACACTGCCCATGTCACTGTTTTGTCTTGTTATATTTTTAACTGTGCACTTGCTTCCTCTTCAACCATCATCTAAACCTATTTTATTTGCATACAGATATTACACCAAACTTATGCGTACCTAAATCCTAACCTCATCTTTCAACACTTTTTTCTTTCTGTGTCAGTTGTTCCACATTAAACTACTTTTCTTTCTCCTTACTCCTTAATTTTTTATATTTCTATGTTTTATCAATGCTCATGTATTTCTCATCCCTCAAGACCCAGATTAAGTACCATCTTTCTATAAAACATTACTCTTTGAATTCTCTTGGCAGGGTTGTTTCTTTGTGATCACATAACCCCTCAGACTTCCTTCTGCAAGTAGAAAGATTATGAGCTATATGTGCAGTGCTTAAAAGAACTGATTCTGGAACCAAACAGCCTATGTACAACTTCTTGATCTGCAACTTAATCAAATGTTACACTTGGATATTGAAATAAAAACAGGGATAACAATGGAAACTATTTCATTAAGTCATAGAAAAAGAGTAAGAAAAATCTTTGATGATTTTTTTATCCTCATATTTTCCTCAAATTGGCTTGAAATTAGTCGCTTCCAAGTTTCTCTATGTTAATATATTCAAGGAACTTTATAACATAATTCTTATGTTTGCATATCATAGATAGTAAAACTCCTGATGTGCAACAGAAATCTAATAAGTGTTTATTGTATGAGTGAATAAATAAACTGAGCATCTGTAATCATATAACAAATGTTCTAGCCAACAGTGGGTTCTTTAGAATACCATATTCAGAAATACAATGTTTTGACATTCATAGTACAAAAGATACTTGGATTTGATAGATGTTTATATTTGGATAATAATACCCAAACAAATAAGACAGTTGTATATTAACACCAGAGTTGAGTGGAGTAGCTGGAAAAAAAGATTTTGCAATTGTTATCTAAAATCAGTTATCCTCAAAGCAATTTATTTTGTTCTATCATTATCATTTATATCACAGTTTTCCTGTACTTGGCATAGCAGAATAACCAAAATTTACACGTGTTATGTTCTTGTATGTGTTCTAAATGTTCCTTTCATTGACAGTTTAATTACTGTCACTTAAGTAAGCAAAAAAAACAAAAACAAAACAAAAACAAACAACTTTGTAAGGGGGAAAAGATATTGCAGCTAATTAAATTTGTAGCTAAGCACAAAGGAAGAAAAGCAACCTTCTAACTATGAAGTTTAGACAATTTTCCAAGCTAAAAAATGATTTATGGATAAACATAATTGTGACAAACTGTTTAACTAATAGCATTTGCATTCTCTTGGTTGTAACAGAAATATATAGTGTAATTGCATTAAGAATGAACTAAAAATTCTTATCTATATTTTTATTTTCCTAGATTATTTATGAAATAACATTCCAAAATAATGAGCCAATTTTGAATGTAAAATTTTATTTTAATGCAGGAGAAGAAAGACATATGATCAATTTTCTAAAAAAAAAAAAAAGACTGGGAGGGCATTATGCTAGGTGGAGTAAGTCAGACGTAGAAAGACAAATACTGTATGATATCACTTACATATGGAATCTAAAAAATACAACAAACTACTGAATATAACAAAACAGAGACTCTCAGATATAGAGAACAAACTAGTGGTTACCAGTGGGGAGTGGGGGAGGGAATACAGAGGGGTGAACGAGTGGGAGGTACAAACTATTGAGTGTAAGATAAGCTAAAGGGATGTAGTATACAGCATGAGAACACAGCCAATATTTTGTAATAACTGTAATTGGAGTGTAACCTTTAAAAATTGTATATATATTTTTTTAAATTTAAAAAGTACAATGTCATTTGTCATTACTGATACATGTTTATATATACCAATGATGACCCTTTCCTCCAACTAACTCTAATAACAAGATTAAATAATTATTTTTAAATTTATTAAATCATAGCAACAGGCCTAAAGCAATAATTTTCAATGTGTGGTCTCTTTACCAGAAGTATTATTTTCACTTGGGAACTTGTTAGAACTGTAAATTCTCAAGCCCTACCAGAGAACCATTAAATCAGACATTCTAGAGTTGGGTCCCAACAATCAGTATTTAACAAGTCCTCCAGGTGGTTCTGACACATACTAAAGAAATACTCTCAAACAAAAAGATGCATATTGATACCAGAATTAAATGGAGGAGAGTAGGTACATGGTAATAACCCGAGTATAATGGGGGACACTAAACCACTGTTTTAGACATCTAAAGTTCTTAGAGATAATCAATTTTGCCTATGGCACATAAAAAATCAAGGGCAAGAATGGTTAGATCTCTTCTATACTGATTTAAGTTAATCAACATTTTGGAAATAGATTTTTATGTGGCAACATCTTTATTTCTTCAATATGTCAAAAGTTGCAATGCCTGAAAACAATCTAACTTTACTATTAAAACAACTGCTTCATGAGACTAGTTTAACACTTAACTTTGTAAACATTTGGACAAATTGACTGTCTCTTTCAAATTCTAAATTGTGTTTCCAGGAAGACACTGGGTGAAAACCCTGACATTTATTTATGTGATTTCTTATTCAATTGCATGTTCAATTTCAAATTTATTAATTTATTCATCAAATGTTTATTGAGCATTTAATTTATCCAGGCACTAAGTTAGAGGAAGATCTCTCCTGATGCTTCATAAACAGATGATATCAGCTTTAAAAAGGAAATTCTTGAGAGCTACAGAGAGGCCCACTTCTTGAATTTCTTTGATCCATGTGGACTATCAGCAGGTAGTTTCTAAAAGAGTACTGGTTACCGTCACTTTTTAAATATAGAGCTACTGTTGGTGTGTGTGTTATGTATATATATATATATATATATATATATAGAGAGAGAGAGAGAGAGAGAGAGAGAGAGAGAGAGAGAGAGATGTGGGGGAGTGAGAGCTCTGAAGTTTGCTTTTGGCATCAGTCATTATATGAAGCAGAGTGATACTTCAGTTGCTTCTTACTGATAATCCCTCCATACCTGCATGTTCATATTTGATGTGGAAATTCAAAGTTTGCTTCAATAGTTAAATAAAGTTCTACTTTCTAATCCAGTGACACTTTTTGAAAATATTCCTTGTGGTAGGCAGTGAACTGAGTACATGACAAAATCTCTAATAACTTCTCAACACACAGAAATATTAGATACACTTAAATGTAATAAATAATTAAGTCATGTTGACACCAAAGAAGGATTTATAATTCAAAAATAAATATATTACCAAAAGAAGGCCACAAATATAGATACATTGATGTGAGTTGGTGCCACTATATAGTTCACACATTGTAAGTGGTTTAAAACTTGGCACCAAAATAAAGCCAAAGCCAGAAATACATTATCCAGATATGAAATGGAGTTGAAATGGTGCCACCGTCCAGTTTTATTGTTGAAATTACCAATGGTGGAGAACTAGGGTTGAAATAAACCAAATCTAGAACAAAATAAAACAACGTTTGTCAACCCCGATGTTAGGAAACCAAGCCGAGATAGCTACGTAAGGACTGATAGGGAGTTCTATCCTACAGGACCTAGGCAGACGTATTGATACCTTGAGACTGGTAAATTGAAAAAGAATCACTAATTAAATTAAAGGAAAAAATATAAGAAAGAAATAACAAGTGTAACAGTGTGTGTGTTCCATATTGTTCATTTTGAAAAAAGTAACTATAATATTAGAAAGATCTGATTTTGTTTTTGTTTTTTTGTTTGATTTTTTTAGAAAGATCTTATTTTTTATACTCAGAACTTTGGTTTATGTGAGAAACATCATTAATCAGTAAATATTTCAAACTTATTTTAATCTGTAACGTCTCTTCACTTTGCTTCTCTGGAGGTGATTTTATTCCTAGCTAAATTCTACACTGTAGTATTATCATCATATTACATTTATATTTTGCAGTTTTAAAATCACCTTTGTTATTCAGATATATTTATGTGTACAGTGCTAGAGTCTATATTGGATATTCAAGTTTAACTATGGGAGTTTGCTGTTTAAGAGGAATGTTGAGGTCCTGGGCCTTATCCCTGGTACCAACAGACCACTGGATTTTAAAGAAGCTTTCAAGTGTTGATTGTCTGATGTATATGAAGGGATGATGAGACCCCAGGACATCACACGAGTGGGCATACTACTGAGAAAGTGAGTTTTGATAGTATTTGCAAAATCGTCTCTTCTACCTTTCTTGATGATGCCTTTACCATAGATTATGAAAAGTGTATTGTTATAAATTTTTAGAGCATTATTACATTTTTTTTTTTTTTGCGGTACGCGAGCCTCTCACTGTTGTGGCCTCTCCCGTTGCGGAGTACAGGCTCCGGATGCGCAGGCTCAGCGGCCATGGCTCACGGGCCTAGCCACTCTGCGGCACGTGGGATCTTCCCAGACCGGGGCACGAACCCATGTCCCCTGCATCGGCAGGCGGACTCTCAACCAGTGCACCACTAGGGAAGCCCCTGTAGACTTTTTAATGATGGCCATTCTGACCGCTGTGAGGTGGTACCTCATTGTAGTTTTGATTTGCATTTCTGTAATAATTAGCAATGATGAGCATTTTTTCATGGGCCTATTGGCTATCTGTAAGTCTTCTTTGGAGAAATATCTATTTAGGTCTTCTGCCCATTTTCGACAGGGTTGTTTGTTTGCCTGTTTTTTTTTGTTGTTGTTGTTGCTGTTGTTATTGAGTTGTATGAGCTGTTTGTATATTTTGAAAATTAAGCCCTTAACAGTCACATCATTTGCAAATATTTTCTCCCGGTCCATAGGCTGTCTTTTCGTTTTGTTTATGGTTTCCTTTGCTGTGCAAAATCTAAGTTTGATTAGGTTCCATTTGTTTATCACTGCTTTTATTTCTATTGCCTTGAGAGACTGACCTAAGAAAACACTGGTTCAATTTATGCCAGAGAATGTTTTGCCTATGTTCTCTTCCAGGAGTTTTATGGTGTCATGTCTTATATTTAAGTCTTTAAGCCATTTTGAGTTTATTTTTGTGTATGGTGTGAGGCTGTGATGTTGGAGGGGATGTGGAGTAAAGAGGACCCTCCTGTACCATTGGTGGGAATGTAAATTGGTGCAGCCACCATGGAGAACAGTATGGAGGTTCCTCAAAAAACTAAAAATAGAGTTTCCATATGATCTAGCAATTCCACTTTTGGACATATATCGAGACAAAACTATAATTCAAAAAGATACATGCACCCCTATATTCATAGCAGCACTATTTATAATAGTCAAGACATGGAAACAACCTAAATGTCCATCAACAGATGAATGTATAAAGAAGATGTGATATACATACACACACAATGGAATATTACTCAGCCATAAAAAGATTGAAATAATGCCATTTGCAGCAACATGGATGAACCTAGAGATGATCATACTAAGTGAAGTCAGAAAGAGAAAGACAAATACTATATGATACCACTTATATGTGGAATCTAAAATACGCCACAAATGAACTTATCTATGAAACAGAAACAGACTCAAAGATATAGACAGCAGACTTGTGGTTGCCAAGGGGGATGGGGGAGGGAAGGATTGGGAGTTTGGGATTAGCAGATTCAAGCTATTATATATAGGATGGATAAAAAACAAGGTTCTACTGTATAGCACAGGAAACTACATTCAATATTTTGTGATAAACCATAATGGAAAAGAATGTGAAAAAGGATATACATATGTATAACTGAATCACTTTATTGTATAGCAGAAATTAACACAACATTGTACATCAACTAAACTTCAACAAAATTAAAAAAAGAAAACAAACTACTCTTTAGGGGAAAAAATGTCAGTTGAAATTCCTCAAAAGGAGCTAAATAATGGCAACATTTTCAAATATTACTCTAGTAGTATTTTTATTCATCTATTAGTGGGGTGGAGTGGTAGGCAGAATTAAAATTATCTAACTCAGCTCTGTCAGTATGTTGGTAATTTTAATAATCACCTAGCCTTCTTTAAAACCTTGTATCTATGAGCAACCCATAAGGTTACAATGGGAAAAGGCAATGTTAAGTTATGCAAATGATTTAACAAAAGATAGATGAATGTCAGGGAAGTTAGGATTACAATCAAGCTTAGTAGATAAATGTTTAGATTCATCCTTTTCATCAATAAATTAAAACTATATAAAAAATTGAAACAATCTGCTTATTAAGATGTAAAATCAATTGGTTATTTTTAAACTACCAGTTGTATTTAGTCAGTAATAATGAATGAAAGTAAACACCAATATTAGACTGAATATTAGAGAACATAAAACACAAGTAATAGTGGAAAACACAAGTAATAGTGGCTCTTCCTGTTTTCCCCTTTAACTCTCAGTGGTCTTGGCCTCTTTATGATGTCACCTCTCAACATCACTAATTTGAACTCACAGTGCTTAAGTCCTGGCAAATCACAGGTGGGGGAAATGTCTGTACCAGGATTGTAAGTCCTCTTGTCAAATTTTATGTTTTAAAATAACTGAAATGCTCTAGTTAACTTTACATTTATTCTCTTTAATGTAAAGAGATGTTTGTTATATTATTATTATGTCACCGACAAACAAAAGAGTGTGTGTTTAACAGACACTTATGTTCTCAAGAAATATCATAAGTTGTTCTGATCCAAGACTTAACTATTTCATTCACTTGGGTAAAATATATACATGGCTATGGATAATTCTTTTTCCATGTGATTCTTCATTTTTTTAAATCATATTGTATTTTGGATCATATAGAATGAAAGAATTCATGATTGACATTCAGATAACTATCATCTCCTTAGAGGCCATTTGGAAATTTATAAGAACTTTTTTTTGTCACAGTGACTAAGGAGCGCTGCTGAACTTTAGAGAGCATGGGTCAAGGGTGTTAAACCTTTGGTAGTAAGTGGGGCAGCCCAACACAAAGAAGAACAACTAAACACTAATTGTATCCCCTTGAGAAATACTGAGTATGCAAAAGTACTTTGCAATGAAAAGCAGACTATGCAGACATGGGAAGTTTGATGATAATAGTGTCCATATTCTTAATTTATCTTGTGTTAAAGTGAGGTAGGAAAATAAAACCTTTCAATTATGTATACCATTTTACTGTGAAGACATGGAACAAAGGCAAAGGCATGTAACTCTGGAAATATAAAGGAAAGTGTAACTGGGTTTTCTTTGGACACTACTGTTAAAGAAAAGATAAAACACAAATCTTGAAAATAAAACAGGCTTCCCTGTGCCTACCTCATTATAATACAATCACTACTTTAAAGGACAATCTTTAGTAAAATGTTTGACTGTATTTTTTCTGATTACTTTAGATGTTGAGTGACTTGCTCACTATTACACAGTAATCTCTGCTTGGGAATACACCATGACAGAATAACATCATATTGTACTTACTTTAAAATGTTTAAGCACAATAAAATATTGATTTCATTACTACTATCATGAGGATTGTGTAGCTTTCAAAGAACTTCACCATAATGGTTAAAAACCTATTTTTGGTTTTATGACTATTTCTTTATGTTGTTTTCTACTGTAATCCCCAAACTCTTGTGCTATTGTAGAATAAAAGTGCGGTTGAATTCATAATCAAATGGCCTCATTGTTAGCCAATGAAGCCCACATAAAAATCCTTAATTATCATATTTCCTTAGGCTCAAGTGGCAACTTCCCATTCTCTTAACAGAGAATTTGAGATGCAGAAAATAATTTTCTGCTTGTCTTTCCTCTGAACTCTTCTAACAATGATAGGAACTTAATATTAGAGTTACATTTCTGTGCCATGACTACCAACTTTGTACCTGATAAAGAAAATTCTCCTCTTTGAGCTCAGTACACCCCCTGCCCAATTAATCTTCTTTAATACCTTTATTCATCCAAATCGCAACAACCCAACTCAAGAGTTTCACCTCTTCTTGCCTTTGTCTTCAATTCAGGTTGTGTCAGTCAACTCAATCCTTCCATTATTAATACTGAATAGGTCTAAGACATCTGAGGGAAGTGCAAGAGGTTTGCCCAAAGATTTGGCATCAGATAGGTATCTAAAAATCTGAACTTTAAAAACTTCCAGCATTAGCTTCCAGATCTCATATCCACTGTACATTTTATCTTTCTCTCCCCTGTGCTGCATTAATAAGTCCTCTCTTACTATCTTGGCCTAGGGATTCACCTTGATATAAAACAGGGTTTACTAACCTTGGCACTATTGACATTTTAGGGGGGATAACTCTTTATTGGAGTTGAGGACTGGGTGGGGGGCAGGGAGGAATGGGGGTCCTGTGCATTATAAGATGTTTAGTAGCATTTGTGGTTCCCTACGTACTAGATGTCAGTATCAGCAAGTATGTGTGCACACATGCGTACGCACACACACACACATGCACACAACTGTGACAATCAAAAATATCTCAGACGTTGCACAATATCCCCTGGGGGAGGAGATTCAAAATACACTCAGGTTGAGAAACACTGCTCTAGAAAATGTTAGAAAAAGACAGGAAATCTCAGGATACTACACATAGAGCCATCCCTCAGCAAGAAAATAACCATGTGGCTCTTGACCTTTGCCTTTACATCAAGACTCCTCTAGCAATACAACAATGACTCAGGCCCCAGTCCGTCCCTGGAAAACTTTCTGCTAAGTCCTTTGTGGCCTTATTTACTGTGCATCTTACACAGAATCCCAAAATCCAGAGCCAGTTGTCAGGATATATTGGGATATATATGAAATAGAATACTGCTCAGCCATAAAAAAGAATAAAATTGTGCCATTTGCAACAACATAGATGGACTTGAAGAGTATTATGTTAAGTGAAATAAGTCACACAGAGAAAGATAAACACTGTATGATATCACTTACATATAGAATCTAAAAAATAAAACAAACTAGTGAATATAGCAAAAAAGAAACAGACTCATAGATATAGAGAACAAACTTGTGATTACCAGTGCAGAGAGGGAAGTGAGGAGGGGCAATAAAGGGGTAGGGGATGAAAAGGTACAAACTATTATGTATAAATTAAGCTACAAGGATATATTGTACAACACAGGGAATATAGCCAATATTTTATAATACCTATAAATGGAGCATAACCTTTAAAACTGTGAATTACTATATTGTACATGTGTAACATTACAATGTAATGTACATTACTGTAATCTGTAATATTACATTCCTCAAAGCTGACAATGTGTATCTTCTTTACATTAAAAAGCTGACGGACACTGAGACTGATTTTGGAATGTTTAGATGTGTGGACCTGAAGTGAAGGCAGATTTGTGGCTTCTGTGTTCCATTTAATCTTAGTTAAGATGAAGTATTAGTTATTGTGTGTGTGTGTGTGTGTGTGTGTGTGTGTGTATTCCAAGACCTTAATTCAAAAACTAGGCATATCACAAAATAACAACCGTTTGACTTAATTGTTGTGTTTCTTCTTCTTTTTAGAGTCAGTAATTAAATTAGACCATCTTCACACTTTTGAGGGACGTTTTAAAAAGGATAGAAGTAAATTTATATTCACATAAAAATAGTTTTCAAATAAAAACCAATAAAACATACACTGAGAGTTCGTACTTTTTTCATAAGAAACTTCAAGAATTGAATCTGAATGCATCCTGGTCTAGAAAATTTCTTGACTGTCCCAGAGAGGCAAGGGGAGAGATGCTGTCACCAGCAGAACTAGACTTAGGGGAAAGAATGGAAAAATTCTCTCCAGTCCTAAAAGATTAAATTGATTTAACTGCTTATGACATACGTAAATTTATATAGAGAGTGAGAACTATGGTATTTGGATCATTGCTATTTTAGGGGTCCTATAAATTCTTCTCAGTAAAAATAAAACTAAATGTATTGAATTGTCACTAACTCTAACCTAACCAACCTTAAGAAACATAAGAATTTTCAACCACACCATTAAGTTACATTTTGCCAGTTTCCAGTCAGTCCATTCTGCCCCTCCCCCACAAATGGCTGCTAAGTTACCATAGAAAATCTTACCTATTCTTGAAATTAACACAAATTAAATCATAACATATATGCTTTTGGGTTTCTGGATTTTTTTCTTTCAGTATAATATATTTTTTTGGATTCATCCATGTTTCCATGTTGCATACATCAGTAATACGTTCCTTTACATGGCTGAGTTGTATTCCATTACATGAATATACCATACTTAGTTTATCCATTCTCCTGTTGATCACTTTAGTTTTGGATTATTATGGGTTACTTTAGTTTTGGGTTATTATGAATAAAGTTGCTATAAACATTTTTCCCAAGTTTTTTGGAGATTTCTCCTGGGTAACCTACTAGTGGAAATGCTGAACCATACACAGAACATGTGTATGTTTAACTTTACTTTTAAAAAATCAAGGGACTTCCCTGATGGTCCAGTGGTTAAAACTTCACCTTCCAATGCAGGGGGTGAGGGTTCGATCCCTGGTCAGGGAGCTAAGATCCCACATGTCTTGCGGCCAAAAAACCAAGGCATAAAACAGAAGTAATGTTGTAACAAATTCAATAAAGACTTTAAAAATGGTCCATATCAAAAAAAAAACCGTAAAGAAAAAATTAAAAAAAAAATCAAGTGGTATTCCAAAGTGGTTGTACCATCTGTACATCCACCACTGATGCTGAACATGTCAGATGCTGTATATTGTAGCTGATGACTGGTGTCATTAATCCTTAACTTTAGCTATTCTAGTGGGTTTAAAGGGTTCTTTTACTTCTAATCAGATATATGTGTGTGTGTGTATATATATGTGTGTGTGTGTATATATATTTTTTCCCTTTCATCTTTAATTTTCCTGAGGAATTTGTTTTTCTTTAGTTCTCTTATACAGGTCTCACATATATTTCAATAAAATTATTTTAAAATAATTTTTGTTATTACAAATAATACTATTATATTGTTTTCTTAATTTATATGCCCAACTTTTCTAGTTATAGAAATATAATTAGTTGATATAATTAGACCTTGTATCATATGATCCTATTATGCTCAAAAAATATCTCTAAATTATTTTTTAGGTGTCATTAGATATTCTACTTATTAAACAATGCCCTCTGTGAATAAAGTCCAATTTTACTTCTTCCTTTCCATTTTAATGCTTTTATTGCCTTATGGAACAAAACAGCATCTGGATTACAATGCTGAATGAAGTGAGCATCCATGCCTTGTTTATAGTTTATAGAGGAAAGACAGTCAATATTCCACCATTAATTAATTTGATTTTAATAATAACTATTGTCAGGACTCATTTTATCTATTCGAGGAAGATGCCTTCTATTCCTAGTTTTATCACAGTTTTTTTTTTTTGCAATATGCGGGCCTCTCACTGCTGTGGCCTCCCCCGCCGCGGAGCACAGGCTCCGAACGCGCAGGCTCAGCGGCCATGGCTCACGGGCCCAGCCGCTCCGCGGCACACGGGATCCTCCCGGACCGGGGCACGAACCCACATCCCCTCCATCGGCAGGCGGTCCCTCAACCACTGTGCCACCAGGGAAGCCCCCAGAGTTTTTAATTATGAATGAATGTTACTCTTTTTCAAAACTACTTCTGCATATCTTGAGATAATCAGATGAATTTCTTATATGTTATTTGGAGTGATTACAATGATTAATTCATATTAAACTAACTAGGTTACATTGCAGAGAGTAAACCTCAATGATCATGATACGTTAGCCTTTTTATATATTGTTCAGCAATAATAATTAATAAATTGTTAAGGAATTTTTGCATCTATGTTAATGCATGGTATTAGTCTATAATATACATTTCTGGTAATGTCCTTGAGACATTTTGGTGACAGGGTTATTTATATTGATCTCAAAAATGAGTTTAAATATCTTCCTGCTTCCTTTTGTTTCTGAAAAACTTGTGTAGAGTTGTTAGTATTTTCCCTTAAGTTTTTAATTTGATTTATCAATAAAACTCCATGGGCCTGTGCCTTCTTTTCTGGGAAGGTTTTTGATAGTGAATTAAATTTATTTAATAATTATAGGGCTCTTCACATTTTTGTTGTTTCATCTTGTGTCAGTATTGGTAAATAAACTGAGTTTTACAAGGAGCTCATCTATTTCACTTGAGTTGCTCAGTTTATTATAATAAAATTGTTACTGATATTCCTCATTATCCTTTAAAATCTATATAATTACAAAGGCTTCATCTCTCCAGATATTGGTAATTTGTGTGTTCTCTCTGTTTTTCTTCATCAGTTTTTCTAAAAGTTAATAAATTTTTTTTTTTTTTTTTTTTTTTGTGGTACGCGGGCCTTTCACCGCCGCAGCCTCTCCCGCTGCGGAGCACAGGCTCCGGACGCGCAGGCCCAGCAGCCATGGCCCACGGGCCCAGCTGCTCTGCGGCATGCGGGATCCTCCCAGACCAGGGCACGAACCCGCGTCCCCTGCATCAGCAGGCGGACTCTCAACCACTGCGCCACCAGGGAAGCCTAAAAGTTAATAAATGTTAATAATCTTTTCAAAACCAAATTTTGGATTTTTATATTTGCTCTAATTTGGTTTTTTTTAATTTTTATTTTATATTGGAGTATAGCTGATTTATAACATTGTGTTAATTTCAGGTGTACAGCAAAGTGATTCAGTTATACATATACATATATCTATTCTTTTTCAAATTCTTATCCCATTTAGGTTATTACAGAATATTGAGCCTGGTTCCCTGTGCTATACAGTAGGTCCTTCTTGGTTATCTACTTTTAAATATAGCAGTGTGTATATGTCAATTCCAAACTCCCAATTTATGCATATGTCTCACCTTTCCTTTTTGGTAACCATAAGTTTGTTTACTATGTCTGTGTGTCTGTTTCTGTTTTGTAAATAAGTTCATTTTTTTCTTTAGATTCCACATATAAGTGATATCATATGATATTTGTCTTTTTCTGTCTGATTTACTTCACTTAGTATGATAATCTCCAGGTCCATCCATGTTCCTGCAAATTTCATTCTTTTTAATGGCTGAGTAATATTCCACTGCATATGTGTACCACATCTTCTTTATCCATTAATCTGTCAATAGACATTTAGGTTGCTTCCATGTCTTGCCTATTATAAACAGTGCTGCAATGAACACTGGGGTGCATGTATCCTTTTGAACCATGCTTTTCTCCAGATATATGCCCAGGAGTGGGACTCTGGATCATATGGTAGCTCTATTTTTAGTTTTTTCAGGAACCTCCATACTGTTCTCCATAGTGGCTATACCAATTTATATTCCCACTAACATGGTAGGAGAGTTCCCTTTTCTCCACACTCTATCCAGCATTTATTGTTTGTAGACTTTTTGATGATGGCCATTCTGACTGGTGTGAGGTGATATTCCATTGTAGCTTTGATTTGCATTTCTCATTTCTCTACTAATTAGTGATGTTGAGCATATTTTCATGTCCCTCTTGGCCATCTGTATGTCTTCTTCAGAGAAATGTCTATTTAGGTCTTCTGTCCACTTTTTGATTGGGTTGTTTCTTTTTTTTTGATATTGAGCTGCATGTGCTGTTTGTAAATTTTGGAGATTAATCCCTTCTTGGTCACAATGTTTGCAAATATTTCTCCCATTCTGTGGCTTGTCTTTTCTTTTTGCTTATGGTTTGCTTTACTGTACAAAAGCTTTTGAGTTTAATTAGGTCCCATTTGATTCTTTTTATTTCCATTACTCTAGGAGATGCACTGAAAAAGATATTGCTACCATTTATGTCAAACAGTGTTTTGCCTATGTTTTCCTTTAAGAGTTTTATAGTATCCAGTCTTACAGTTAGGTTTGTAGTCCATTTTGAGTTTGTTCTTGTGTATGGTGTTAGAGAATGTTTTAATTTCATTATTTTACATGTAGCTGTCTAGTTTTCCCAGTACCATTTATTGAAGAGACTGTCTTTTCTCCACTGTATAGTCATGCCCTCCTTTGTCATAGAGTAATTGACCATAGGTGCGTGGGTTTATTTCTGGGCTTTCTATTCTGTTCCATTGATCTGTATTTCTGTTTTTGTGCCAGTACTATATTGTTTTGATTACCATAGGTTAGTAGTATAGTCTGAAGTCAGGGAGCCTGATTCCTACAGCTATGTTTTTCTTTCTCAAGATTGATTTTGGGACTTCCCTGGAAGTCCAGTGGTTAAAAAAAGAATGCACACTTCCAATGCAGGGGGCATGGGTTTGATCCCTGGTGGCGGAACTAAGACCCCACATGCTGTGTGGTGTGGCCAAAAAAAAAGATTGACTTGGCTATTCAGGGTCTTTTGTGTCTCCATACAAATTAAAAAAATTTTTGTTCTAGTTCTGTGAAAAATGCCACTGGTAATTTGATAGGGATTGCAATAAATCTTCAGATTGCCTTGAGCAATATAGTTATTTTGACAATATTGATTATTCCAGTCCAAGAACGTGGAACATCTTTCCATCTGCTTGTGTCATCTTCAGTTTCTTTCAGCAGCAGCTTATAGTTTTCAGAGTGTAGGTCTTTGGCCTCCTTATGTAGGTTTATTCCTAGATATTTTATTCTTTTGATGCTATGGTAAATGGGATTGTTTCTTTAATTTCTCTTTCTGATATTTCATTGTTAGTGTATAGATATGCAACAGATTTCTGTGTATTAATTTTATATCCTGCTACTTTAGCAAATTCATTGATGAGCTCTAGTAGTTTACTGGTAGCATCTTTAGGATTTTCTATGTATAGTACCATGTCATCTGCAAAGAGAGACAGTTTTACTTCTTTTCCAATTTGGATTCCTTTTATTTCTTTTTTTCCCCTCTGATTGCTGTGGCTATGACTTCCAAATCTATGTTGAGTAAAAATGGTAAGAGTGGACATCCTTGTCCTGTTCCTGATCTTAGAGTAGATGCTTTCAGCTTTTCACTATTGAGTATGATGTTAGCTGTATGTTTGTAATATATAGCC
This sequence comes from Monodon monoceros, assembly GCF_005190385.1. Taxonomy (NCBI): domain Eukaryota; kingdom Metazoa; phylum Chordata; class Mammalia; order Artiodactyla; family Monodontidae; genus Monodon; species Monodon monoceros. The sequence goes on from NW_021703782.1 coordinate 84,043,900, forward strand.
TTTATTATATTGAGGTGTGTTCCCTCAGTGCCCACTTTCTGGAGAGTTTTTATCATAAATGGGTGTTGAATTTTGTCAAAAGCTTTCTGCATCTATTGAGATGATCATATGGTTTTTATTCTTCAATTTGTTAATGTAGTGTATCACACTGATTGACTTGAGGATACTGAAAAATCCTTGCATCCCTGGGATAAATCCCACTTGGTAGTGGTGTATGATCCTTTTAATGCATTGTTGGATTCTGTTTGCTAGTATTTTGTTGAGGATTTTTGCGTCTATGTTCATCAGTGTATGGCCTGTAATTTTCTTTTCTTTTTTTTTTTTTTTGTGGTATCTTTGTCTGGTTTTGGTATCAGGGCAATGGTGGCTTCATAGAATGAGTTTGAGAGTGCTCCTCCCTCTGCAGTTTTTTGGAAGAGTTGAGAAGGATAGGTTTTAGCTCTTCTCTAAATATTTGATAGACTTGACTGTGAAGCCATCTAGTCCTGTACTTTGTTGAATTTCAATACTTGTGATCAGTCTATTCATATTTTCTATTTATTCCTAGTTTAGTCTTGGGAGACTGTACCTTTCTAAGAATGTGTCCATTTCTTCTAGGTCTTCCATTTTATTGGAATATAGTGGCTGTAGTAATCTCTTATGATACTTTGTACTTCTGTGCTGTCAGTTGTAACTTCCTATTTTTCATTTCTAGATTTATTGACTTGACCCCTCTTCCTTTTTTTTTAATGAGCTTCACTAAAGGTTTATCAACTTTGTTTATCTTCTCAAAGAACCAGCTTTTAGTTTCATTGATCTTTTCTATTTTCTTCATCTCTATTTCATTTATTTCTGCTCTGATCTTTATGATTTCTTTCGTTCTGCTCATTTTGGGTTTTGTTTGTTCTTCTTTCTCTAGTTGCCTTAGGTGTAAGGTTATATTGTTTGAGATTTTCCTTGTTTCCTGAGGTAAGATTGTATTGCTATCAACTTCCCTCTTAGAACTTCTTTTGCTGTGTCCCATAGGTTTTGGGTCATTGCGCTATCATTGTCATTTGTCTCTAGGTATTTTTTTAAATTTCCTCTTTCATTTCTTCAATGATCCACATTGTTTAGCCTCCACATATCTGTCTTTTTTACAGGTTTTTTTTTTCTTGTTAGTTGACTTCTAATCTCATAGCCTTGTGGTTGGAAAAGATGCTTGATATGTTTTCAATTTTCTTGAATTTACTGAGGCTCACTTTGGGGCCCAGCATGAGATCAATCCCAGAGAATGTTCCACAGGCATTTGAAAAGAATGTGTATTCTGCTGCTTTTGGATGGAATGCTCTAAAAATATCAATTAAGTGCATCTGGTCTAATGTGTCACTTAAAGCCTGTGTTGCCTTATTGATTTTCTGTCTGGGTGATCTTTCCACTGATAAAAGTGGGGTTATATTTGCTCTAATTTTGTTTTCCCTTTCACTGATTTTTCTTGCTTAAGCTTTATTATTTTCTCCCTTTAACTTTGACTTTATTATGATATTTTCCTAATTTTAAAGCAAAAATTTACAACATTGATTTTAAACTTTTTTCTAATAAAATGCATTAAAGCTATAAAGTTCTCTCTATGTACTGTCTGCAGTATTCCACAATTTTTGTTATAAATTATTGTCCATTTGCTTCTTTTTCATAAGTGTGAATTGTAAGTTGACTGCTGGTTATTTAGAAGGACATGTTTATGTTTCAAATGTTTATTTACTTTCAATATACTGTTGACCCATGAATAACATGGGCTCTAGGGCAGCCAATTCCCACAAAGTCAAAAATCCACACAGAACTTAATAGTTGGCCCTCCAAATCTGTGGTATTACATTCAGGAATTCAACCAACCACAGATCTTGTAGTATGGTAGTATTATTGAAAAATATCCACATATAAGTGGACCCATGAAGTTCAAACCCTTGCTGTTCAAGGGTCAACTGTAATTTTGTTATTGATTTTTAATTCAATTGCTTTATGATCAAAGAATATTCCTCAGAGCTTACACAGAAATTAATGGACCATGCCTATGTACCACTTTTTAAATCTCAAATTTAATAATATTGTTTCATGACATAGTTCCTCTTTCAGAGCATTTAGAAAAGAGAAGTTCATAACCATGGTTGAAAATCAAAATTTCTTAAGCAGTATATAAATGTAGATTGGTTAGGTTTAAACCTAGAGATATAGTAGGGTGAGTAATTTTAATACACGCCCTCAGTTAAGAAATCACTAGACCAGGTAACTTATTAGTAAACACATCCTGAATTTTATTCAATTAATTCATTCAAAATTTTGTAGAGTGGCAAAAATGTGCCAGGTTTTTTACTGGGAACAAAAATTTTAATGAAGGTACCAAGATATTTTTGTACTGCACTTTATTCTTAATATTTATATAATGTTAAAATAAGGAAATCACTCTATGAGCATGTGTGTTTTTATTTGTGTGTGTATGCGTGTGTGTGTAAGCCCCAAACTCACTCATGATCAACAATGACATTATTTCTGTAATATAATGGGATGATGTACAATAATATTTCTTTAACAGATCTTAATATGTGCCTCCATTACAAATAAATAAGAATTAGATATAAAACTCCCCTTTGTGAGAATAAACATGCTCATATAGTACTAAGACAAATTGAAATTTGTAAATAGAAACTACTTTGCAACATAGTTTTATTTCTCATATTTTCCTAGAGAAGAAAAAAAGTCAAAATCCATATCAATGCTTGTGATATACACTCACACACAACACACACACACACACACACATGCACACATTCACAGACAGACATGCATGTCATTGAGTGATTTGGATTTGGTTAAATTCTGAGATTATTTTGAGGATCTGATCTCACCTAGGCATAGTGTTTTTAAGATGATGTCTTATAATTCTTACAATGTCTTATAGTTCAATTTTAAGAGAATTTGGAGCATAAAGTGGGGAAAAATTCAATCATGGTGTCATTAAAAAGCCCATAAATGTCCATATTTCAGATATGCATTTTGGTGACTTTTTTAAAAAAATGTTTTTATCCATCTTGTTTTAGTTATGTTGAAGTTTGTGTTAAAAACACATATTTGGTCATTTCTATTTTTCTAGGATGAAGTAATCTTACATAATAATAGAGATCTAAGAATGTAAAATATTTCTCTAGTTGGTCATGGCGAGTGTTTATGTACAGTAATGATCGTTAAATAGAGTGATTTTGTATAAATTAAAACTTTCCTCTCTTATTTTAATAGCCAAAAAATAAACTTCGGGACATGTGATAATTACATCCCAGGTAAGAAAGTTCAATTTTTTAAAACAGGTATGATTAATTTTAGGGATAAGTGATAAACAATAGCTGTCATGGAGTATTACTAAAAATCAGCTTTTAATTTTCCTAAGCACCTTTCTCATGGGCTCAGTGAATACCTTCTAAAGATATTTTGTCTTACTATCCACAGAAGATTAAGTGAATATGTTCAGCAACATAAAGGTTGACATATTTACAGGTTAGAATTCAAACAGTTAGATAATCTTACAGTTGAAAGGCAGTGTAAAAAAATGGATAAATAACTTCTTACCTGTGTCAGGAATGTCTTCTGCTACATTGCTGATATTCTATATCGGACATATAATTGGCAAAAAAATTCATTACTTGACAAGGCCAGTCAATCTGATGGTGAAGGACTTCTTATATCAAGTAATCAATTTTCTCTCATATATTAAACTTAAATATATCTTTCATTCTGCATATTTTCTCATTGATCCTGATTCTATCTTTAGGAGACTCACAGAACAAGTCTATTTTCTCTTATATACAGCATTTTTGTACATACTTAAATAGATGAGGATATCTCTCTCACAGGTCTTATTGGTAACCTAAATATTTTTAACCATTTATATTATAGTTTCTATGTAACTCGACCCTCACAATCACAATTCTGTAGGTACTCTTTATTTATCGATTTTCTTCATTAGTATGCCACCGATGACAATGCAGTTCTGGGGTGTATGACATTTACTCTTGTAGCTTAGAATATGGTTACTAACTAAGGGGATCTTAAGTGTTAGCCTTTATATTCAGTCATATATTTACTGAATATTTTAAATAGGAACTGTGCTAAGTACTTTGGGAGCTACAGAAGTAGCTACCATAATTTCTGTTCTCAGTAGAATTGTATTCTAGCCAAAAGAGTATAAAGGAAAAATCTAGATTGGAAGAGATAGAAAGATTAAAAGGAAACAGTAAAACTGTTTTTTTCCATTTATATTACAGACTATATTAGTTTCACAATGACTATATAATTAACTACAAAACTAGTTAAAATTTTAAAAAATCAAATTTTATTTTCTCATATTAATAGTATAGAATTTCAAACATTACCAAATACATGAAGCCATAATTTGAATCATTTATTTATTAATTTACATATGATTACTTACTGCCATTTTATTTATTTATTTTTTATTTTTTCTAAACCAAACCAAATTTATTTATGAATTATTAACCTCTTGACAGTACTTGGGCAATGGGAAAGAATGGGCAAGAGAAACTTACTGCCATTTTAGGTCTGATAAAATTCTATTTATTCTGAAGTGTATGCTTAATGTTTTCTTATTTTAGTCAGTGAATTAAGTAAAAAATCATGGAATCAGCAACATTTTGCCCTGGTATTTCCCAAACCACCACGGCCAGGAACAAGAAGGAGATCAAAACCTTCCCAACTACAAGACAAAACAGTTCCTGTGAGTTTTGAAAAGATCACATACTTTTACTGGTAATAATCTTGTGAAATCATGTATAGCTATATATGTTACAGATCATCATTGACCAATGGGATTTCTGTGATGATGGGAGTATTTTATATCTTTGCATTCCAATTCCAATATGGCTACTGAACACTTGAAATGAGGCTACTGCAACTGAGCAGTTGAATTTTACATTCAATTTGATTCAGTTCACATGTGGCTTTTAAATGTCATATTGTACAGCACAGTTAAAGGTAACTCAATTCTACTACTTGGAGAAAGTAGATATATTTAATTTGCATTTCAGTATATAAAAATTACTCCCTTATTTCATATTAAATATTTGCTCAGCAATCCCACATTATAGAAAATATGTATCCAAGAAGCACAGAAATCTGGAGATCTTAAGGCTACAGTTAGTATGAACATTCAGAAAATATTCCCCAGTTGGAGAAACCCCCTCATGAGAATCATGGAGTTACATTATAAACTAAGGAAGTTTCAATGCTTTCTCATTTCCTATAATATAAAATTCCAGATTTTGAGTATTAGAAGATTAATATTTCCCAATGTTTCTGGAATCATCAAGGAATATGAAAATGTTCCAAGAAAAGTTTTCACAAAATAACATATCATGAACTCTTTTTTATTTACGGAATATATTTAATCAGTAGTAACCTAGGTTTCTTCTGTTTTCTCATCCTTTTTTCATTTTCCTTTCTTTCTTTATTAAATTTATTTTTACAGCCATTAACATTCTTTCCAAAATTTGCTATTTTTGCAATTAAGCTTTTAAAAATATTTGATTAGGAGTTGAAAACAGAATGTACCATTCTGCTCAAACTAATGTCCACTGAATGTTATAGTTTTCATTATTGCAGTTTCCTATCTGATACTCAGATTATATCTTGTCAGGCAGAGGAGTATTAGGCTTTTACTTTTAACCACAGGTAGCATTCTAAATTCCAGAGACTTTGAATGTGACAATAGAGACCAGGATATGCCTGAACGTGAAACTCTTAGATATTAGAGAATAATTAGCTTCTGAGTTAGCACAGAAATGGAAGGTGGGGAAGACATTCCAAGAAATCTCAAGAACACAGAGTAAAAAAACAAAAACAAAACCTAAATCTCTCATGATTGTGAAGAGAGGTTCTGATTTGTCATTAGTCAGTGAAGTTCTGTGAGAATTTTAACATAAAATCTTGAGGGAATTATGAAGATCCTCTAAATTAAAATTAGGCCTTAAATGAGGCATGGCTGTCCTTTAATACAAAAAAGGAACAAAGTTGAAAAAGCATAATAAACTATGCAATCTACCATTTACCCACTATTTATCAAAATCTAAAATCTTTTCATGGTTGAAGTTAAATGTATTCAATATCTGGTAATAAAGGCTGTGTAACTCACACACAAGTTGTTCATTATTATTCTAACCAATATTTCAGAGATGTGATGAAGACAAATTAAGGGGAGCTCATAAACCACCATTATGGATGCACCGTTCTTTAATGAGAATTTCTGAGAGACCATCTGTTTATTTAGCTGCTAGGAGGCAGCCTCCACAGAAACTAGCTCGGCACTCCAGGGAGGATGCTAAAGATGCAGCAAAACCTTTATCTCCATCAATAATTAAGAAAAGTAAGGAAGACAAGAAGGACAAATCAGATTCAGAAGCAGAGTCCACAGTTTCAGAGGAAAAACTTAGGAAAGGTTCAAAGAAAGAACCAGGAGCTAAAGAAGAGAAAGCAGATGCAAAGAAAGATGTCAAAATAGAGAAAAAAGGTTCAAAGAAGAGCAAGGAGTCAGTTACAGAATCTGAAGATGAAAAAGCAGGTGCAATAAAAGGTTCTGAAAAATACAAGCTAGGTTCAAAGAAGGACAACGACTCAGCTATAGAATCAGAAGGTGAAAAAGGAGATGCAAAGCAAGACTCTAAAAAAAATAAGAAAGGGTCAAAGAAGGGCAAGGAGTCTGATACAGAAACAGAAGGTGAAAAGGGAGATGCAAAGAAAGATTCAAAGAAAGATAAGAAAGGTTCAAAGAAGGGCAGGGAGTCTGCTACAGAATTAGAAGGTGAAAAAGGAGATGCAAAGAAAGATTCCAAAAAGGATAAGAAAGGTTCAAAGAAGGGCAAGGAGTCCATTACAGAACCAGAAGGTGAAAAGAAAGATGGAAAGAAGGATAAGAAAGGGAGCAAGGATTCAAAGAAACCTGGTGGGAAAGGAGATGAATCAAAGGACAAGAAAGATTCAAAGAAGAAGGAGAGTAAAAAAGATAAGAAAGATGAAAAGCCCGGTGAGGCAGACAGTGAGTCAAAAGATGCTGCCAAGAAAGAAAAGAAAGATGCCAAGAAAGATACTGACACAGAATCTGCTGAGTCAAAGAAAGATGCCAAGAAGGATTCAAAGAAAGATGCCAAGAAGGGCAAGTAGGCCTTGGATGGTAATTCAAAAGAGTATTTGATGGAACAATTTTAGTAGTCTGAAACTGAATATATGAAAAGGGGGATTCAAAGAATTAATGGAATAATTTTTTAAATGGGGGAAAGAAGAACACAAAGATGGGCTCAGAAAACCTTCATGAAAAATATAAGAAAGACGTTAAAAGGACTTGGAGGATACTTATGTTAAATTTGGGGATATGAAGAATTCAATGAAAGATCCCTAGAAAGATTCATAAAAAATATTCAGAAGTTAATGATGTTGAATCTGTGGATACAAAGAAGAAAAAAAATCAACAAAGGCATCAACAAAATTCAAGGATGCAGATATTGAAACCATAGATTTAAACAACCTGAAATTGCACCCACAGATTTAAATAAAGAACCACAGGAGTCATGAGAGGAAGTCAAACAAATTTCATAAAGTCTACTTTCAAATAAGTACAAATACCAATTAAAGGTAGCATTCCTCAAAAGAAAAAAAAAAAAGAAAAAGAGGAAAAAAATTACTGCTTTTTTGTGAGCCTCTACCATCTCTGAAGTATAAACAGCCACAACCAGGTTGATGGATTTTGAATACTCTGCTTCCAAGACAAGATAAACATACTTGGTAAGTTAGTTTTGTTTTCTTTTAAGTCAAATAAGATTAAAAACAATTAAACTGACTTAAAGGTTTGAATTGAAATTTACCATTCTTATAAAATCTCTGTAATCTGCTCACTAGATTTTTACTAGACTTTCAGCAAGTTTGGACTTTTTCATAATAAGAAATATTTAAGAATATGGAGGGAAACACCACATGAATGAAAATTTTACAAGTGTCAATGAAAAGGTTAAGGGAAGTAGAATTATTTAAGGTGAGGGAGAAGAGACTGGCTTATGATATAGAACTTTAATAATTTTAACAATTACTTAACAAAAGTTTCGTTTGATTGTTTTAACAGAAAATGGTAGCCAACTTCTCTCCATTTAAGGAAGGATGAAAATCAAAATTGTCCAAACTACAAATGTGAGTAAATTTAAATGAGACATATTGATTCTTGATAATCTGATAAATATATATACAAAACCAAATTAACCAGAATTCAACAGAATCTAGCAGAGTGAAAATACCTATATGATATTATTTTGATGTGGAAACAATTAACTTTATATCTTTATAACTATATTAAACTCTCTTTTGACCCATGAATCTTATTAATGTGAAGAAAAATAAAAAGCAATATAAAGCAAAAGGTAAAATCTTGGACCTGCCAATTAGTGCCAATTAAATATTTTCTGATTTAAATCATTCTCTCTCAGATAAACTCAGCATCGTTGCAGAACTCACCAAGTGATTTTCTCTCCCCTTTATTCTTTGCAGTGTAAACTCTAGATCCAAGTTAAAGCTTCTCCTTGATATTAAAGGAAGGGTCTCCTATTCCATATGCCCTCAAGAGCTAACTTTCTATTAATAGTGAAGTATAACTGTTTTGCCTGTTCTTTAAATATTGGCCCCTGTCCCCCATACATCAACTGCTCAAGGATTAATGGCTATTGTAATTCATGGTCTTCCAGATGGTCCTACCTTGCTGATCTGGATCAGCTGCAATGACAAAGAGAATCAAATCCTGCCCCACTGTTCTCCTCCCCCTTCCAGGAAACTCCTCATTCTCCCTCTGCTTAGAGTAAAATTCTATGTTTAGGCGTTCAACCTTTTCTGAAAATGTTAGCATCACTCTGGGAATTTAGGAAATCATTTTTTTTTTCATTTTTCATTGGAGTATAGTTGATAACACAACAATGTTGTATTAGTTTAGGAAATCATTTTAAATCCCCTCTTACCTCTAAAAATGCTTTTAAGATCATTTTCTAACACAGTATTCAAAAGCCAAATTTTAGATTCAAATTTAATGTACAGTGAAAGAACAACTGAGTGTCTGCCTTTACTGTTCTACTGAAATGCACCAAGGTCACCAGGAACCTCCATGTAGCCAAATCCAATAGCAGTATCTTTTTACCCTGGTCCCTCTTCTCTTTTCTATCTATATATTTCCCTGAGTTATTCCATCCATCCCCATGGATTTATACAACATTCTTATGCTGCTGAATCCCACATTTAAACGTAGTATTGATTTCTCCACCCAACTCCAAATTCATATATCCAAATATTAAATTAAAGCATCTACATGACTGTCTTCCAGGCACCTCAAAATTAACATGTCCCAAATAGAACTCTTGATATCCTTCCACCAAAACCTGTGGTTCTCCAAAGTTTCACCAACTCAGTAAATGACAGTGACATCTAACCTGATGACTCAATCCAAAATTGATGGGTCATGCATAATTACTCTTTTTTCTTTACCCTGCTTATCAGTCAGTAAGTCCTTCCTGACTACCTCCAAGATAACTGAATTGGTTTACTTCACTGCATTTCTACTATTTCCACACTAGAAGTCCAATTAGCCATTATATCTCAATTGGAACCCCCCCCAAACCCTACCTAAATGCAGGGGAAGCCCCCTACATCATTTCTCACCACTTTGCCACAAACCAGTCTCAACACAAAAATCATGATGTTTCTCCATTACGCTAAACTTTCTAGTGTATCAAAGTCACATTTAGCATAAATTTTCTTCTACTCTAGATTATAAAGCCTTTAATGATCTGGCTGCTGACTATTTCTCTGCCCTCATGTGGTAACAAAATTGCCTACCATGTTCTTGTCACACTGGATTTCTTTCTGTATTTAACTATATAGACCATTAAGGTTTCTAGGCTTCACACTTGTTCCCTCTGTTTATAACACAATTCTCCACGAACTTCATATTGTTGACATCTTCAAATTAACAATTTTCACCTTAAATTTTACCTTTCTGGATACTTTTTAAAAGATTTTATTTTTTAGAACAGTTTTAGGTTTACAGAAAAATTAATCAGAAGGTACAGAGATTTCGCATATATGACCTGTACCCACACATGCATAGCTTCCCCCATTGTCAACATCCGCCACCAGAGTAGTACATGTTACTACTGATGAACCTACATTTATATATCATTATCATCCAAAGCCCACAGTTTACATCAGGGTACACTCTCAGTGGTATACACTTTATGGGTTTTTAAAAAAATGCATAATGACATATATAGTAGTTTCACTATTCTAAAACTCCTCTGTGCTCTGCTGATTCATCCCACCCTTTTCCCCTACCCCTAGCAACCGCCGATCTTTTTACTGTCTCCAGAGTTTTTCCTTTTCAAGAATATCATTTTGCTGTAATAATATAGTTAGTAGCCTTTTCAGACTGGCTTCTTTCATTTAGTAATATGCATTTAAGATTCCTCCATGTCTTTTCATGGCTCATTTCTTTATAGCGTTGAAAAATATTCCATTAACTAGATGTAAGACTGTTTATTTATCCATTTACCAACTGAAAAATACATTAGTTGATTCTAAACTTTGGATATTATGAATAAAGCTACTATAAACATTCATACGTAGATATTTTCATGGAGATAAATTTTCAACCCCTTCGGGTAAATACCATGGAACACAATTGCTGCATTGTATGATAAGAATATGTTTAGTTTTGTAACAATTCTATATTATATACTTAGAAATTTGCTAAGCGGGTAGATCTGTTTTTTATCATATAAAAAATGGTAACAATATATAAAGAAGGTGGGAGGAAACTTTTGGAGGTTATGAATAGGTTTATGGCATAGATTGTGGTGATGCTTTCACAGGTGTATACTTATCTCCAAACTCATGAAGTCATCAACGTGTATACATTAAATATGTACAGCTTTTTGCATGTCAAAAAAGGTGTGTGTGTATATATATATGCATATATGTATTATATATTATATATATATATACATATAGATATTACACACACACTTGCTCATAAACACACACACACACACACAAAAGGAACCTGAAAACTGTCTTTTATAGTGGGCTGTACAATTTTGCAGTCCCACCAGCAATGAATGAGAGTTCATGCTCTACACCCTTCCCAGATTTGGCATTATCAGTGTTTTGGATTTTGGCCATTCTAATTAGTGTGGTATCTCGTTTTGATTTGCATTTCTTCCAAGACACATAGGTGGCACACACTTTCATATGCTTATTTGCAATCTGTTTATCTTCTTTGGTGATGTGTCTGTTAAGGTTTTGACTCATTTTTTAACCAGACTGTTTGTTTACTTATTGTTGATTTTTAAGAGTTCCGTGAATATTTTGGATAAGTCCTTTATCAAATACGTCTTTTTCAAATATTTTCTCCCAGTCTGTGGCTTGTCTTTTTATCCTCTAGTCAATGTTTACACAAAGCAGAATTTTTTTATTTTGTTTTAATGAAGTCTGGCTTATCAATTCTTTCATGAATTTCTTTGGTTTTGTATCTAAAAAGTTACCACCAAACCCAAGATCATTTAGATTTTCTCTCATATTACATTCTAAGACTTTCAGAGTTCTGCATTTTACATTTAGGTCTGTGATCCATTTTGATCCAAACATGTTTCTCTGCCCATCCTTTTGTCATTCACTTTCCTATCACCCAGCTGTTTCTATCCACTAACATGCTTTATTCTTCTATGTAACATACATGACCACCTGTTTTCTGTCTATATCTATCAATCAATCTATCTTATCTGTTTTCTAATCTAATTTATCTTTAATCTATTTACCTATCTCTCTAGTCAAAATCATTTATTGTGTGTTGCTTATCTCCCCAACAAGAATAAAAACTCCACCAGGGAAAGAAATTATGTGACTTATTTACTGCTGTATCTTCAGTGTAAAAAACTATCTCAGACATGTAGTATACACTCAAACCACATGTCAGGTGAATTAATATGTCAGTTTGGAGCACCTAACTGAAATGACTTACTTGGGATAGGCTTCTCCAAAATCCTAAACTGAAGCATACAAGTCTTAGCAAAGTCAGACTAATTCTTCAATTGCTATTTTGCCCACAAGGACATGGCTTAATCTCATTTGATAAGATTCCTCTCAATGTAACTATACTCCCGCTCAAATGGTTAGCTTAACTTAGAAGTTATGTTACCTAGCTTCATACCCTTCCTATTTATAGACTGGCACAACAAAGTAGAATTTTAAAAAATGTTCGAACTACATAAGGGCAATTAAGGATTTTACCCCCTTCAAATACAGTGGTGGGAAAAAATACAGGCACAGTTTTTCAGTCTTTACATGTAGCTCTGATTTCTAACCTATGTACTTATTAATTCTTCCATAAGGACTACTAGTATCACCTAAAAATGAATTTACTTATCAGTTTAGACTTTGACCTATGGCAGAGGCTCTTGGATTTTTTCTAAAGCTATATTTTATGACCTAAATGTGGGCTATGAGTTCTGACTGTTAGAAATATATGAAAATGCTTAAAGAAAAAATTTAAAACTGTAACTCATATGCAAAAAAAGGCTTTTGGTCATTAAAATTAAAAAATTATAAGAAAATATTAAGAAAATCATTCAGTCAATGAGAATTATACATGTCCCTAGGTAATACCCAGTTTTCTAACTTTTAGTTATTTGCTAACTTTTTCTTTATTCCTAACAATAAGCAACAGAGATGATTGGTTGTTTAACTATAGATTGTTTCTCTAACCCTTATTTGCCTGGTCTCCTACTAAGGCCAAACGGGAGGTGAAAACAGTCTGGGAGATCAATTTGAAGGGAGAGCTCCATGTACAGGACAACCTTCTACTCAATAATCTTGCCATATGTTTCAATTCTCAATTTAGACCTTTCATCACACAATTTATATGTGGAAGATATTTTTCCTCATTTACTGATTAATTTTCCCTCTTTTACTGATTATTTTTCCCTGAGTAAAGCTTAGAGCTATAAAACTGAAATACAGATGTTAAAGAATTGCTACTTTTGTAAGCTTGTTGATCAGTGGATATATGACTAAATCATTGCAATGGCTTGCAGTGATGGTTAAAGATTTTTAGTGTGACTAAAATCACAGAAGCAATACCATTAAAAAAAAAAAAAAAAAGAAAGAAATCTTGTCTTTAGAAATGTATATGTCCTGAAAGAAATATGTAAGTTCTCTGGCCTCCTTAAATGGAAAGGTAAGGTAGTACAATAAATCATCATTTAGTCATGTTTGATATTATAGAATTCTATAAATACTCCACAATATGCTTCAGCACCTGCAGTGGTATGAGTATTTACAAAGTGTTTTTGGTTTGAGTTTTTTTTCTCCTATGAATGTGTGCATATGTGTGTCTATCTGTGTTAATGTAACATTGTCAACATCACAGAGCACGTAAGAAAAAAATGTTAAAAGTGAGTGTCATTAAAGATGAAATAACTGATGGACTTTAATGCTTTGTAAGAAATATTTTATGTAAGAGAGAGCAAACATCACATTATGCCCCATATAAAATATACACTAATTTTCTGAAATTATATATTTTAGATACTACTGGTTTTCTCTAATTTTAATAAAACCACTATTATCAATAATTCTAATACAGAAATAAAGATCATTAGTAAAAAGGAGGGGGATTAATATGGCAGGGTAGGAGAACGTGGAGCTCACTTCTCCACAACAAACACATCAAAAATACATCTATAGTGATAGAGATGGCAAGTAGTGGCCAGTTCCAGAAACTAGAAAATGCAAGGAAACAGATTATCCTCTAGAAGCTCCAGAAAAAGAATGCTACTGTGCTGACATGTTGATTTTAGCCAGTGAGACCCGTGTTGGATTTCTGACCTACAGTGCTCTAAGGTAGTTCTCCTGTGGGACTTTCCATAGAGGAAGGAAAAATGGCTTTACTGGATCTGCTGTGGAGTGGCGAGTCAGAGCTCACAGCTCAGTCCGTGGATCATCAGGAGAAACTTCACTGACTGCAGTTTGTGAATCAATGTTTTACATAACATGAAGACAAAAGACACCATTTTAGCTTTAGTTCTAAAAGCAGACCCTGACGTAAGGACTTCAGTGACCCTAGGAAGCACAAATGAAGAATGAGAAAAGTGAATCAGGGAAGCAAAACACTAATGAGCAGATAATCACTCAGTCCCCCTGTGGATCTTCTGAGAAGCCACAGAGAACACACATCAGAACCTTAACGGCAAGGCCAGGGCATTTATGCTGACTCTCCTCTCCCACTGGGAGAAATGGATTGGTCCTCACTGAGTATTGCAATACAGACTGAGAACCTTACCACAGCTCTGGGTCGTCCCTGCTTAGGAGGCACCTGTAGTGACACAGAAAGTTCTGAGGCAGAGAATAAGAGACTGTGGTGCTTAAGGCAGGACTGTCAGTTTGCTGGAAACATCCACAGTTGCCTGTGAGCTTAGGTGAGCTGAAAAGATAAGGAGCGGCTGGGCCCGTGAGCCATGGTTGCTGAGCCTGCGCGTCCGAAACCTGTGCTCTGCAACGGGAGAGGCCACAACAGTGAGAGGCCCGCATACCGCAAAAAAAAAAAAAAAAAAAAAAAGATAAGGAGCAGCAGATCTTGTTGACAAAAACCGGAAAACTATATTTGTGGTGGGAGAAAAACCTAAGTAAATACGCACTTAAAGTGAGTATTTGGGAGTAACAAAGGATTTACTTAGTGTTAAAATGGGGATGACAAATGAGTTCCAACTCTGATGCCAGCTCTGATCAACTGGCTGCATAGCGTGTTGTGTTGAGGAGGATTCGCAAAAGGCTCAGTAGGAAACCATATCTTTATCAATTAGTATCCCAGACATGGAAACGGAAGGACAGAGAGAGAGCATGTAGGCCATGTATTTGCCACCCTGCTTTAACGTGAAGACTATTTTTATTAATATCAGCACTGAGATTTCTTTAATAAAATTTCCCACAGATGTGACCTTTCAAAATGCACAGCATGTGAGATGCCTTTGGTTAATGGGTGAATAATCCAATTAATGTTATGAATAAGACTGGGATAAATTTCAAAGGCACAGCAGTTATAGGAGTTACCTTTGTCATTCTGCTACATGTTTCAAGTAAACATGCTAATTTTTTTCTCACTGATACACAAAAAATACTCATAATATTAACCAGAAGATACAAAAGGGATCAACGAAAGACAGTGTTCAATAGTGTCAATGCTTAGTCATACTGCCAATGTTGGGAGAAGAGTAATTTTTCTTGGGGGAGGTGGTGACAATATTTAAGTTCTCTTAGTAAATTTGATTAAACAATACAGTGTTAACAACTGTGGATATGTTAATTAACTCATGGGAGGAATCCTTTCACAATGTATGTGTATATCAAATCACCATGATGTGTAATTTTATTTGTCAATTATACCTCAATAAAACTGAAAAAAAAAGCCTTAGAGAAAAAAGAATCATTAAGTCAAGTGGGCAAAAAAGTTTAATTCATCTGTCATAATATCTTAATGAGGAAAATATCACCATTTACCCTGGGACATGATTTGAACTGCAGACTCCAAGAATAAGTACGGTATTAAATATCTTAACTTGTACTGTTGCAGTTCAAATTGATTTCAAGTTCTGTAGTTATTCCTAAGTAGTCCTCAGTTCTCATCTCCAATAATGCATATGAGTCGAAAGTATCATCAGGTTCTGCCTAAACCACTACAGCTAATCTACCTATACTTATTTCCATTTCAATGCAATCACAGTAAAAAAAAATATATATATATGTATTTATACATATAGATACATATATCTATATGTATAAATACACGTGGAACAATTCTCATGGAAAACTAACTGGAAACTGGCAGAGCTCCTATACAAACAAAACTGGCCATTGTCAGTGTGTGCAAAGAGGGGGATGGTGGCACAACAGTATGCAAAGGCTAACCAGTAAATCTGGGGCAAAGAGTTCCTGGGATAGGACTCATTTAGCTACAGAGAGACAGCCCGGAGGATCTGGGGTGTGGTCCCATTGGGATGGCGACAGCCATTGTCAGCATGCTCAGAAGTACACAGCAGTTTGTCTCCCAGTGAGAGTGCCCAAGCTCTGCCCATTCCACACTGCAGCTTAGTGCTGGATCTGAGGCAGACAAGTCCTGGGAGAAGACTGCCACAGAGGCAGCCGAGATCTCAGGCAGCAGTGCAGTCACCTCAATTCCTGTGCAGCCACAACTCCCAACCTCCAACCCCAGCTACAGATTAATACACAGGACAGCTTTGCACTAACTAGATCTGGGATGAAAACAAGAGAGCAATGGATGTGACCTTGGGCTGCTTCTGAGCAGAACCAGGGACACCTACGGAAGCGGCTTATAGGTCCTCTGTGACCGTAGGCCTCATCTACATTAGCAATCACCTCCTTTGGGGCAAGGTATACACGCATGGGCAACAAAGTCTGATTGAACTTGACCCTCAAAGCTTCTAATCCAACAACTGGAGAGCAGACCTTGTCCCCAACAGGGCAATGACAGACATGGAGCAGAGAGGACTCATATCCTGCACAGGCTCTAGGTATATCAACGCCAACCACACCCTCTATCAAGGGGATAATGGACAGCACACCCTGAGGAAACACAGGTGACTGTACCAAAATGAGCCCCTGCATCAAAAATATTGGACACGCACAGTCTATACAGGGATGCTCTCACATAAAAACACCCCTTCAAGACCACAGTAGATAACTGTTTCTCCTAAAGTCATGGAGAAAGAGAAATATAAGTAATATAAGTAAAATGAAAAGGCAGAGAAACTACACCAAATTAAGAAAAATAAGAAAAATCCCCTGAAATATCAAATAATGAAACAGTCTTCACCAGTCTACTAGACCCTGAGTTCAAAAAGGAGGTAATAAAAATGCTAAAGGAGGCTGTTTGGTGACTTGTCGCCATTCTTGGAGAAGCTCGTTCTCAGCCCAGAGGAGAGTTTAGGTAGCTATGTCAGAGACACCTGTCCCTGACACTATTGAGACCCATTATTATAAAAAGGCTTAAGAAATTAAAAAAGATTATAGATAGAAATGCAGATCACTGTAACAAGTAATTAGAAACTATAAAGATGAAGCAATCAAAAATAGACAATTCAATAGATGAGATAAAAACCAATCTAGAAACAATGAACAGAAGATTAATAACAGACAAAAATGAATAAGTGATCTGGAAGACATAATAATGGAAATCAGCCAATGAGAACAGCAGGTAGAAGACAAATGAAAGCACAGAAGGTCCTAAACAAGATGAACCTAAACAGACTCACACCAAGACATATCATAATTAAAATGGCAAAAGCTAAAGAAAAAGAGAGGATTCTAAAGGCAGCAAGATAAAAAAAAGTCAGTTACAAGGGAACCCCCATAAGGCTATCAGCTAATTTCTCTGAATAAACTTTGTGGACCAGAAGGGAATGGAATGATAAAGTTAAAGTCTTGAAAGGGAAAAACCTGAAACCTAGGATACCCTACCCAGCAAGGTTATCATTTACAATAGAAGTACAGATAAAGAATTTCTAAGACAGGCAAACTAAAAGAATCCAGCAATACCAAACCCACCCTAAAGAAATAATGAAAGGTCTTCTATAAATAGAAACGACACAAGAATCTATAGGAAAGGGAAAATCACGATAGGAAAGGCAAGTATGTAAAAGGATTGAAGATCACTTAAATAAGTCAGTACATAGGTTAAAAAACAATAAAAAATTGTAAAAGTGATTATAGCTATAACAGTAAAAGGATAAGTAGTAAGATATAAAATAGAACATCAAAATAACAAAATATGGGGAAAGGGAGTATAAAAATGTAAATCTTTTATAATTTGTTTGTACTTGAATGACTATCAGTTTAAAGCAAGTAGATATAGTTATGGGTCAACATATTGTACTTGAATGCCATAGTATCTATCCACAAATCAAAAACATACTATAGATTCACAAAAACCCATGAAAGAAACTGAAAACTATATTACAAAAGAAAATCATCAACCCACAAAAGGAAAAACAAAAACAAGAAGAAATGAACAAAGAAGAACCACAAAAACAACGGGAACACCGGGTTTAAAATGGCAATAAGTACATACCTATCAATAATTACTTTAAATGTCAATGGACTAAATGTTCTGATCAAAAGACACAGAGAAAACAAGAACCTACAATATGCTGCCTACAAGAGACTCATTTCAGAGCAAAAGATACACAGAGACTGAAAGTAAGGGAATGGAAAAAGATATTTCATGCCAATGGAAATGACAAAAAAGCAGGGGTAGCAAAACACATATCAGACAAAATGGACTGTAAAACAAAGGCCATAAAGAAAGAAAAAGAAGGACACTATATAATGATAAAGGGATCAATACAAAAAGAGGATTTTACACACATTAACATACAGGCACAGAATATAGGAGCTCCTAAATATAGAAAACAAATGTGAACAGACATAAAAGGAGAAATTAAAAATAACACAACAGTAGTAGGAAATTTTACCATCCCACTGAGATCAATGGACAGATCATCCAGATAGAAAATCAATAATAACAAAGTAACAAATAACAATAATAACAAAATAATAACAATAATAACAAAGTAACAAAGGTTCTAAATGACACAATATATCAGTTGGACTGGTGAAATGATACTCAATATAAAGAACCCTAAAATGTCCACACAAAAGCTATTAGAACTAATAAAGGAATTCAGCAAGGTAGCAGGATATAAGATTAATATACAGAAATATTTTGCATTTCTTTACACTAATAATGAAATATCAGATAGAGAAAGAAAAAAAAATCCCATTTAAAATCACGTCAAAAAATATAAAATACCTAGGAATAAACTTATCCAAGGAGGTGAAAGAAGTATATGCTGAAAACTATAAAACATTGATAAAGGAAACTGAAGATGATTCAAAGAAATGGCAAGATATCCCATGCTCCTGGATTGGAAGAATTAATATTGTTAAAATGGCCAGACTACCCAAAGAAATCTACAGATTTAAGGCAATCCCTATCAAAATACCCATGACATTCTTCACAGAACTAGAACAAATAATTCTAAAATTTAGAATTTTATATCGGGACTTCCCTGGTGGCACAATGGTTAAGAATCTGCCTGCCAATGCAGGGGACACAGGTTCAATCCTTGGCCCGTGAAGATTCCACATGCTGTGGAGCAACTAAGCCCATGCACCACAACTACTGAGCCTGTGCTCTAGAGGCCGTGAGCCACAACTACTGAGCTCGCATGCCACAACTACTGAAGCCTATGTGCCTAGAGCCCATGCTCCACAACAAGGGAAGCCACAGCAATGAGAAGCCTGTGCACCTCAACGAAGAGTAGCCCCTGCTTGCCACAACTAGAGAAAGCACGCGCACAGCAACGAAGACCCAACAGAGCCAAAAATAAATAAATATTTTAAAAATAATAAAATAAAATTTATATGGAGCCACAAATAGCCCAGAATTGCCAAAGCAATCCTGAAGAAAAAGAACAAAGATGGAAGCATAACCCTTCCAGACTTCAGACCATACTACAAAGGTACAGTAATGAAAACACATGGTACTGGCACAAAAATAGACATATAGATCAACGGAACAGAAGAGAGAGCCCCAAAATAAACACACACACCCAAGGTCAATTAATCTATGACAAAGGAGGCAAGAATATACAATGAAGAAAAGACAGTCTCTTCAAAACGTGGTGTTAGGAAAGTTGGACGGCTATATGTAAAGAAATGAAATTAGAACACTCCCTTACACCACAAAAAAATAAACTCAAAGTGACTTAAACAACTAAACATAAGTCATGACACCATAAAACTCCCAGATGAGAACATACGCAAAACATTCTCTGACATAAATCATAGAAGTATTTTCTTAGATCAGTCTCCCAAGGCAAAAGAAATAAAAGCAAAAATAAACAAATGGGACTTAATCAAACTCAAAAGCTTTTGCACAACAAAGGAAACCATCAACAAAATGAAAAGACAACCTACAGAATGGGAGAAAATATTTGCAAATGATGTTACCAACAAGGGGTTAATATCCAAAATATACAAACAGCTCATACAAATCAATAATAATAATAATAAAAAGCAATAAACGAGCAGACCTAAATAGACATTTCACCAAAGAAGACATTTTGTGAATTTTTGCAGATATCTATAAAATATTCACCACTCATGGGTATCCTATGACAAGGCTATTAATTTTTTTTAAAAAAATGTATGTTTACTGGTCCATGTCCTAAATCCACTGACTTTCATTATGTATGTCATATTTTTTAAATAGAGAATAATTATTGGAATACAATGGGTTTTGAATTTTAAGTCCTACCGTCAGTAATTTATTTCCTTTTCAATAAATTGAAATGAAGTTTGTATTAAATAAACACTGCTATGATCAAGAACATTTGAAAGTAGAGACAATACTTAGGAAGAGTGAAATAATAGTAAACACCCCAGGTATAAGTTCTAAATTTGGAAATACAGGTGTAGTTTTGGAAATGTAATTTTTTCTTCCATTGACACTGGCTATGAGGTTAGCCCCAGCCACAAATATTAATCATGTTTCTACACTATTTTATCATTTACAGAATGTTCTAAGAAAAGACGATGCTAAACAGCATAGAGATAATTAAGAACATGAGCATGAGAAAACCAAGGAGGAAAGATACACAGAAAAAGGAAATTTATAAAGGTCCTACTAGAAGTACAACAGAACTTTGGCAATGAAGACTTTTCAAGGTTTTATTATTCAAGGTCTATGGTATGTACTGAATTTTAATTTTGCTGAATTTTAATAATGTTTAATGGCGGGATGATGTATGTGAGACCATCACTTAGCTCATATGTGATGCTTGTCTGCTGGGCATTCATATCTCATCAAAACATCCTCCATCCAATCTTTGTGAACTATGCATTTACTTTTGTAACAAGTTAAAATCTCTTTAAATGATCACAAGTTAAGTTTTATAGATTAAGGAACATTTCTTATTATAGCTGTACAAAAGTGAATTTAAAATAGTGAACTTACATGGAAAATGTTAATATATTTTCCATTATGATTATAATTAATTTATATAACTATTTATAGTAGGAGGTATTCACGTCATTTTCCCTATAAATATCTTCATGTGTATTCTAGAGTAAATAGAAGCATCAAGGATATTACTAAATCTATATTTTATTACTAGGCAATTGTCAGAATTTATCCTTCACTAATGGAAAAGGACTGACTCATACTTTCAGCCATTCTTGAATTGTATATAAAATCACACTTCCTAAAAAAATAAATGCACGAATCCCCCCTATCCACCCAAGTACAAATTAAACTTTATTTGTGCTTCCTGGTAGGGCTTAGGTCATGCAGAGAAAAAACAGATATTACTTAGACTTGATTGTTAGTCTTAACCTTAATATTCCATACCTCATATTACTATACTATTCAGTAAGTATTAAACTGCCAAAAGATTACAGTTGGTGATAAAATAACAAAATATTTCTTCTACGTATATTCAAATTGAACTTAATGTGAATCATTAAAAAGTTTATATCATTACATTTAAAAAATGTCATTTCACATTTTGAAAGTGTGAATAAGCATGATAATATTGTTGGTTGAAGAGCCCATTTTTTTCCTTTATTTATTACCTGAATAGTAGAAAAAATTTAAGAAATCTATGGTCCACATTCCATATCAGAAATATCAATAATAATAAAATAATAAAATAAAAATGTTGAAATTAAAAATACTATTACATATATATTTAAAATATATATCAGTACTTGATATATACTTATCCAATCTCATTTCCATGAGGTATCAAGTATTGTTAATGTAAAAAGTAGATAGCAATCACTGAATCTGGGGGTAAAACCTGGCAAAGGTAAAGGCTTTTCTAGAGAAATTTCTAGTAAGCTAGTAAGCACTTACAGATTAGATAACCTCTCCCTCCAAAATAAGATGTAACTACTCAGAATAATAATTGTTTAAGTACTATCCCTTTACTTCTTTAGAAGTCCATGATGTGGCAAATTTAATCACATGTGTTTTGTAATATAGTTGTTATTCTCAAGACCCCTGTTTGTGTAAGGAAAATTCAGTTTAAGTGACAAACTGGGAAGTTTGACAAACTTTTAAATTTGTGTGTGTGTGTCTTTCTGTCTGTCTGCCTATCTCTCTCTCTCCAATCCCCATTTTTTCTCGATATTTATAACAACTGTTACCTGTTGGCAAAGAAAGGGCAATGCCTTTGGGTAGTTTGCTCTAGCTAGCAAAATTAGGACCCTGAATTCTCAGAGAACAAGAGAGACACATCTGAATCCCAGTAGTGCATTGTTTTCTCCTACTACTGTCAAGTGTAGTTTGATGTAAAGAAATATTCCAAAAATAATGAAAGACAGATACAGTATATCTACATAATAATATAAATATTAAATTTCACACTAAACAATAAGCACCTTATTACAGGTATTTTCAGTATCAATATAAACTAATCATACAACAATAACAGATTAAAAAACCTGTAGGGTACGGCTTCCCTGGTGGCGCAGTGGTTGAGAGTCCGCCTGCCGATGCAGGGGACACGGGTTCATGCCCCGGTCCGGGAAGATCCCACATGCTGCGGAGCGGCTAGGCCCGTGAGCCATGGCCGCTGAGCCTACGCGTCTGGAGCCTGTGCTCCGCAACGGGAGAGGCCAAACAGTGAGAGGCCCGCGTACCGCAAAAAAACAAACAAACAAACAAAAACTGTAGGGTAATACCAAAAGATCACTGGTATTCATATTTTAAAATAAATCAGAAGAATCACTAATTGAGAAAATAAAAGCTTTGAAATGAGAATCACTACCAACCCAATAACATGTGTTTCAGTTCACCTGGAAAATATGATTCTAATCTTTTACGCGCCCAATACTATCACCTCAAAGCTATAAAGCAAAACTTGAACAATTAAATGGAGACAGATCTATTATTGGGAGAAGTTAATTCATCTCTCTCTGTTAGTGACAGACATTAAACATCAGTAAGAATTTTGAAAACTTAACACCTGAATATACTGGACAAATATGTAACTTTGCAGTTAATAACAAAGAAAATATATACCATTTCCCCAGCATGCAAGGTCCCCTCATAAAAATTTATCTCATTCGAGGCTCTAAGGTAAGTGTCAAAAATCACTGTTCACAAATTAATTAATTTAAAAATTAAGAACACACAAAATTTAGGAACATTCCAACATTTCAATTATTTGGAAATTAATGAACATTCCTAAGTAACTCAAGGAATGAAACAGCTTTAATAAAATCAGAAATAAAAAGTAATAACAGGGCTTCCCTGGTGGCGCATTGGTTGAGAGTCTGCCTGCCGGTGCAGGGAACACGGGTTCGTGCCCTGGTCTGGGAAGATCCCACATGCGGAGCGGCAAGGCCCGTGAGCCATGGCCACTGAGCCTGCGCGTCTGGAGCCTGTGCTCGGCAATGGGAGAGGCCACAAAGGTGAGAGGCCCGTGTACCTCAAAAGAAAAAAAAGTAATAACAAAACTGTAGTATAATAAAATCTGTGTATCTAATTAAAATTACAGTAGAGAACTTTCTATAATGGACCTTAAATTAGAAAAACTAAAGTAGAATGAAATTAAATATCAAAAGAAAAAAGGGAAAATTATAAAAATAGGAAATGAACAAAAAGGGAAGATCAATGTAGCAACAAAAGTGAGCTTTTTGGAAAAACAACTAATTCATAGCCTTTCAAATTTAAAAATTAAATTAAGAGGTAAGAGAGAAGGTAAAAAATAGACCAGGGGCTTCCCTGGTGGCGCAGTGGTTCAGAGTCTGCCTGCCGATGCAGGGGACACGGGTTCGTGTCCCGGTTTGGGAAGATACCACATGCCGCGGAGCGGCTACGCCCGTGAGCCATGGCCGCTGAGCCTGCGCGTCCGGAGCCTGTTGCTCCACAACGGAAGAGGCCACAGCAGTGAGAGGCCCACGTACCGCAAAAAAAAAAAAAAA